>NC_071326.1:29202812-29516406 GCF_943734725.1 Anopheles marshallii | reverse complement strand
CCATCTCTATGTTGATGACATATCGAAGCCATAATTGGGTCACTGCTTCTCTGTTGAAAGTTGTTTTATAGATGTATTGTAATACTGATTGCATACATTTAGGCTGTTTATCGATCATCGAACCGTATTTCAATATCTTTTTGAAGCTTCTTTTTTAAAACAATTTAACAGAAACATTTTCTAACAAATTGGTTAAAACAATTAAAACCGAACCAATTAAACTGCTTGCATTATAACCGTTAAACCGAAATTTATACCGGTCGTAAGGATTATTTGCACCATTGTATCAAATCTTCGGTGTATCTGCTCTCAAAATGCCATCAAAACGTGCCACGGAATGATACATTCCTTCCATCAAAACACTTTCGTATGCCACATCGACAACCCGAAAAAAAAATCCTCCTTCGCCCTACGATGAAGAAGGCAAAAGTTACAAGAAACTCACCAGCAACCAGGAAGCTTCTGCTTGCCAATTCTGCACACATTGCCGGATGTAACCCGAGCTGCTCGGGTACGGTGCCAAGTTCGTGTGCGTGTGTGCTTTACCCACCACCAAAACGCAGAGGGGACTGCAGATTCAAGAGAAGAAAAAAAAATGACGTCCGGCACTCGTTCATGTCCGCATCATCAACTTTGGTGCGCGTTGGCGAGACAAATGATGACATTTGGAGGAAAAGTGAGGACTATTGGGGTGAGAACGAGAGGCACGAAACTTTCTCATAACTTTGTCTCGCTCGTACGTATTTGGTTTCGTTTGAAACAAAAGGCCAACTTCGAAAGAAAAAAAAATACCCTAACGCACACACGGGACGACTTTTGCTGCTAGTCCAGGCCGGAAGCCGGAAGCGCGGGTGCACTAATGGGTTCGGAAGTGGGCAGAGTGGCGTTGGTGCGTTGTTTGATTTATGATGCCAGCCCGAGTGCTTCCGGATGGATTAATATCGAATCGGCGTGGGTGCGTTAGTTTTAGCTCCCATTTACCCCGGGATGTTGCGATTAGTTGCGAATTTCTTGTGCTTGCGTATCTCTTCCAGCACACACGGCCCGCTTTGGTGTGCGTGAGCAATCGTACTCCCAGGGGCTGTTGAAGCTCCCACCAAGAAGTGAAAAACCTATTTCGTTTTCATTAAAACATTTTTTTTTTGTCTGGTTGGCCGCATCAAACATTACGAACTATTTATCGCCATCGAAAAGTGTCGGCCCCGATGGGCCAACGCACAGCACTGGAAAAAGCACCGATATTGACAAAAAGTTGTATAATTAATTAGGCACGCAGGCATTTGCCGCTTTTAGGGACAAAGCAGAACAAAAAAACGCACTCCCCCACGCACACAAACACCTAGGCCCGTTCGGCTTCCGGGTGCTCATTTACGAGACCATCTAAAATGTTGTGGATGCCATTAAACGGCCCAAACGGCCGAATCGAAACCATCGCGGCCTGGACATGGGAAGCGTCTCACGCTACGAAGCATGGGGATGGTGTGACGTCGAAAATGAATTTCCGAAGCAACAGCTTGCGTCCTCCATTACTGGAAGGCGGCTCGTACCGGTTTCCTTGGATGGAAGGTTCAAAATTAGAACCGGCAGCAAAGCGAATCACTTTACCGTGCATTTCCGCGTTTGTTGGAGCTAATGAAATTTCCACAGAGCCACAGCTCGGCTCGCAATTATCGATATTTACGACGGTGATGCTGAATTCAATTAAGTGTCTTTTCTTGTACTGGCCTTAGATCTTTCCCCGGCGTTTGGCGACATCCATCCGCTGCCGGTGCACCGCGAGTTCTTGGCGTTCGCCAATCGCCGGCAGGGATTGCAATTACTTATTAAAATAAGCAGCCATATCAGTCAGCGAGCAAAGAACACACCGCCAACCGTGCGATACCGGCACGATCACACGGTGCACGTGCTTTCCCTTTGGCGGTGGCGCGGCACCCCACGCCACCCATCAAAAGGGATGAAATATAACACAATTTTCCCCCGCCCCGACCGATCGGCAGCACGGCCGGACGCAATCGTGTCTTCCGTGTCAAGTGATGGCTGTGAACTCGGTGCCCGCTGGCACTACCTCATTCATCGAATATCCCATTATACCGGGTGACATTCGATTCCGTCTGGTAAAAGGGGGTGGATTTTTTTTTCGCTTTCAATTCTCCACTCGCTGCTTCTAAGGCATCCCGCAGGGTACGAAAATTCCATCAAAATCAACCAAAGCACTCCGATGGTTCCGATGGTGCTATCTAGCTGCTTTGTCACCGAGGTCGTGTGTTTCCTTGGTAACGAAATTGTCGCTCGCTTTTGTCTGTCGTTTGCTCAGCTATTTGCCACCCCGTGCGATAGACCCTACAGGCAGACAGGGGGAGCTGTTGCGGGGAAGGGGGCGCCGAGAAGCCCGAGAGCGGACGTTGAAATTGAAATCTTGCAGGAAAAATGGGTACTTTATTTTACCACGGCAAGTTCATCCTTTTGGGTGGGCAAACGGGTAACACTGGCGTGGATGTCCAGGTGACAGTCTTGTTAAGGCCATGGTAAACAAGCTTTCTGGCAAATTCTTTTCTTCGAACAATGTTTTAGATGCCTACATTTGTTTTGCGGAGTGCATACTCTCAGGCGCAGTTGCAACACCAATGACATGTATTAATTGCATTGCAAAAACGCCAAAAGTTATGCAATCTGTGAGGTAAAAGATCTCTTACAAACCCTCTAAACAAGGTTGGACACTTGGGTAGTGTCTATTGAAAGTAGATTATGGCCATCGAAAGGGGGAAAATAGAAAGGAAACTGCTTCGATCTATCACCGCAATATACAGTGACTAACCACAGAAAAATGTACTGGATTTGGCTCGCTTGCGTACCGTGGCGGTCCCCTAGAGTTCCTTTGGAAGTGGACGTCTCACGATACGGACCAAGGCATTATTTGTTAGATTCAGCCTCATAAATTTGCATTCCCTTTTCACAGCTGTTCATCTTTTTAAAATGTTTATTTTTTTGTCCATAAATTTTATGATAAATATTGATTTATCGTAAATGAGGCTGCACCATCATAGAACATTCTTTCCTTTTCGAATTTAAACATAGAAAAGCTCAATAATGTGTTAAATAGACACATGTTTGACAATATGCCCCCAGGTGCCAGGTCTCATTTTTCTTCACAAACTCCCAATAATACTCTCCCGAACGCGCCAGTCGCGTAGTTCGTACGTATGCATGTTTTCTAATACTGTAACCAATCCGTTTTCCGGAGTGCAGCCACAATCGTAAGTCTGCCCGTAAGTGTTCCAGTTCCGCCGGTACCGGAGAATAGTTGAAAACCCAAGAAAATGTACCACATCCTGCTGCACATCCTGTCGCAACCCGGCTGCCAGTTTTCCCGCTCGTAAAAATCACACCATTTCAAGGCGAATTTGGAAGTCCCCACTGTCTGGCTTCCCGGTTGCACCCTGCATGACGCTCCGGCATGACACTAGTGCCGGCATCAGCGGGAAAACTGCCACTGTCATCCGCAATGCTTTACTTATTTGTCATTTGCCGGCGTTCACTCACTGGACCGAAGCAACGAGCAGCAGCAGCAGCAGTAGAAACTGCTGATGGCAAACGCTCAGGGCAAACACTGAAATACTTACTTCCCTTTCCTGCTACTCTAACCCCCTCCCCTCCACCCCCCACCGACCACCTTGTCGTTGAATAGGAAATGGGAAGTTTGCACCGAAACCGAATTTTCCGACTGACATCGAACAAGCAAACGAACTTATGCGATCATGGCCGCGTACGGGTAGCGTACGAACGATCGCACCGCGGTCGCTTCCGCAATATTTTGTAGAATATTATTTCTAACCGATTTTCGCCCCTGCGGGATGAGATGCTTTTCTGCGAGTACGACATAAGTTCCGCTGCTGGTTCCTGGGGTTTCCGTCCCCCGTTGCTCACTCCACTCGTGGAGGTGAATTTTTTAACACCTTTCCGCTGCTGGCCGGAAACAGCTCTCGGCGGGAGAAGACGAAAGAGTAAGGAGCGGTATGGCGTATGCATGCCGGTTCTAGCATTTGCCCGAAAGCTCATCTTCGAGATTGACATCCCACGGGTGAAGTTTAGAAGACACACTGCCAGGACGGCAACCGAATGCAGGTCTCTGTCGACGTTTCTGAGCTCCTTGCCGTAGGTAAGATTCGCGATAGTACCACCGGCCTGTAGACGCCAGTCAGGTGGTGGTAGATGCTTTCTTTCATTTCAGCTTTGAAAGCGCGAAAAACGATTGGAAATGGTCAACAAATATCACATCCATTGACAATTCAATTTCTTCCGTGTCATAAGCACACCCACACACACTAACGCCCAGCTCTAGAAGGTGTTCGGTTTCGGTTCTGGCAGCCATTCAGCGTATTCCCTCGCGGCTGACAACAAACGCTTGATTTCAGTTCACGATTTCAATCTTCGTTATGATGTGCTGAAGCGAAGCGAATGTGTACGAACGGGGGCAAAACTCTTTAGTACCATTTGCTGCTAACCTTTCGTCGAATTCGAACTATTTCGTGCAGGTGCAAACAGGGAATTCGATTGTTGGAGTAAATTTATAGTGCACTACAGAACTCGTTACCGTGCAGCATTTGAAAGGTTGTCGATCATGTGTGGACTATTACCGTCGCGTGCAGGATTCGGGCAGGGTAGACGATATTTTCAACAAGCTTGCTTATTGCGATAGCTATTTATTCCTCATTTGACTTCTTGATGCGCTGTACAGGCTTTCTTGGAAAGCGTATTGTTCATATTAAATTTAGTCATAATTTAAACGAAATGCAGTATTTCCAGGACTCAGGAGTTATACAGACGACAGCTCGCACGAAATATGCGAAAGCATATTAAGACACTTCAGCAGTAGATTTCAGATGCAAATCTCAAAGCAATGTAAAGTCCATTTCACTTGGATCGTAATTGTACCAAATCTGATACAATATCAAGGTTTATTTACAGAAGATACCTATTTTTTAAGATTTAGTTCAATGTGTTGTCATATAACAAGTAACAAACCACATCCAGTAAACCCAATTGGATGTTCCTCCTTTGCCAAAGGCTCTAAAGGTATTTACATTGACTTCCAGTTTTTGACAACTGTGCATGGTGTCTCATCAAATAGTTAAATTAGCAGGCAGGCACTTCACCTTTACGTACAAACTAAGGAAAGCGACATCTTATTACCCTTTTATCCATGATTTTTTACTTATAAAGAGCATTGAAATTGTTTTGTTTGGATTTACGCCAATGTGAAGATGTCTGCACTACTCTACCATTTCTAGATTGAAACATGAAAGAAACTCCAACGTTTCTCTTTAAATTTTTCATACATACATACATACATTTCTAGATTGTCGATGTCTGCTGCTATTCTACTTTTTTGTCCAACTCTATTACTTCACCACACTTTTTAGCCCGCATTGGTTGAATCTGCTGTATCTGGGGGCCAAATACTCAGTAACTTGCGAGCCATTCACGCAAATATTGCGCCCGAGATAATTTTTAACCGCAATTTATGCCTTCCAATTCTACTCCCAAAAACAATAACTAATATATGAACAGTTAGAAAATATTATCTCTTTATTGACTAAGCCAATTCCATTTGTTCTCAATTTTAACTGTAATTTTTAAATTACAGTGTCGCGGGCCATACTGGAGACTTTCACGGGCCGTAATTTGCCGACCTCTGCTTCAGACATTCAGATAATCCGTTGCTCAGTACAATTCTTGTGGCCCCATTAATCATTTGTGAGATAACTAGGGCTATAAATATTCCTTTGTTCATGTGTTTGTCAACCGCAAATGAGTGACTCTTATCTAAATTATGTGCGGTGTGAAACTAGAAGAAAAATTATTTGCTATACTTTCAGACGCATTGCAATACGAAAGAACTTACCATTGACCCATCGCAATTACTTCTTGGCGCCGGGATGGGTTTTTGTCCCGATCCTGTAAGTAAGTAAGTGTGGGACCGGCGTTGCTACCAAACACACTATTTATTTATTAAACATAGCTGCAAGCTACTGTCTTATTTATATCATTCGACTACTTTTGAGACAACTACTATTCGAATTTCGAGAGAGGGTTCTAAAGACCTATCAGGATTTGATTATGTCAGTAAAAATATCCATTAAAAAATTGTTCATAATTAAAATAGTGTAACCATGCCACCAAGATTTTATAATGCCAACTACAAGCCAGTAGAAGCAAACAGCAATCGTTGAAACTAACTGATTCATGTCCTTATCCTTTTTCCAATGAAACAATTCGTACATTTACAGAAGAGTGCAAATCACGTAATCTTGCTCCATTTTTCGAAAGAAACACTTTCCTTAATCCTTCACCGATTGCCGCCGATGTATCTTCTTACCATCGTTTCACCGCTTGTTTAAACACATCTTCGCTCCTCCATCAATTCATTGCGGCTTAATCTGCGTACAGTGGTGTGCAGACATCTCACGCCTTCCAGAAGCAACCCTGCACCGTGAGCAGTGAAGCAAAACTTGAAAAATAACTCCCACCTAATCCTTCGCCAGCACCAGCGTAACAACGACGCTACACTAGCAACAAGCAACACTTGTTCAACGGTAGGAACTTACCCTCAATGCGCTCGGTCGAAGCGAACGACCGAAACCACCGAGACCGGCGAAAAGTCGAACGACGCCGAAAGATGATAATCTCCGCTCTTTAGCACTTCAGAACGCGTGCTGTGCTGTCCGGTATCGGAACCTTACGGCGTGCACGGTGGTAACATTAAGTTTCCTCATTTAACCCACCGTGGCCTTCGACGAAGCCATTGATAAATATTTATGTACCTTTTGGTAGTGTTTTTTTTTTGTTTCTTCTGCTCTTGTTGCCCAAGTGTCCCATTGGTGTGGCGGGGGAGGGGGGGGGGGGTAGTATAGCAAGTACCCGCATCACTCGAAAGACGCAACCTAGGCACCCACCCCGTCACGGACACGAACGATGCTTCGAGGAACTGAATCGGAAAGCTTCAAGTGGAAATGGCCACCGAAAGGGTGCACGTGAATCTGGACGATTCAAGAGCGTAATCCTCATTTGCCGGCCAACGATAATGCACCGTAATCCCATCGAAACTGTTTAAATTGATAAAATACGGGCCCCGTGTTCGAGGGCGAGCGCCAGGATTGCAGCGAACCAGTGTACGGCCATGTTCGCAAAGTTGTTTTTCGCTGTCGCAACCTGCTAACCGGGTTGCTAATGATTATAAATTTGCACCCCGAACGTTCCTATCTGCAAGCAGCATACCGTCTTAGGTGCTTCGGTTGTGTGTGTTTGCTTTCAGTAGTTCAGGTTCCGAACGGCCGACGCTGGAGCGGTTCTTCAGCTGGTCATTGACATCTTCCCTCCATAATGCGCAAGGACCGCCAAACCGATCGGACAAAGTTTGGCTGTTGTTATAAAGTTTAAAACCCCGCCCCCCCCCCCCCCGAACCGTGCAGCCCGTAACCCGCAATGCAACGTGTCGGTTGGTAATTAAAGCAGCGAACGTAATACCATTACAATCGTTCTGTAGCTTCAATCGACCGGATCCACTATGCGGGGAACGTTCGCGTTCGGTTTGAGCACCTCGGGCACCAAGTTTTTGTCACACAGCCCGAAATCCTATCCCGCCGTCTGCCCCCGTGCTGCAGGATATTGGTGAAAGTTTCTTTCCGAAATCTTTCGTTCCGCTGGCGAATTTGTTGGAAAACTGAAATTTCACAACCCCTCTCCGTCCGTTGCACCGCTCCCGGTGTTTTTCGGCGAAGGATATCATTATTATTATTATCACTATTACGCTCATCGTGGACGCAGTAGTGCTCTCGAAACTATTAGCCCGAGTGCATTGGCAATATCTCCGTTGTCGTCTGGCCGTGCTTGAAACTTTCCTCGGAACAGATTGATATGGATTGTGTGGGACAACGAGGAAGATGGGTTGGGAAGGGGAAGGAGCGAAAACAAAAACCTTCACCACGCTGTGCCGGTGGCAGCTGGAGCGACGCTCGAATTCCATTAGATATCACCCAGCTGACCTGTTCCGTTATCGTCATCGCTGTTCCGCTTTGCACAGCACCCGGCCAGGGGGGAAGATGGAAGGGACGGTTGGTGCAAAAGTCCGCCGTCGTGAAACTATCGTGGTAATGTGCGCCAAAGATACGATTTTCCAACTTTTCCGATTTGATTTACACTTGGCAGAGGTTATTATTGCTAAAGTTCGCCGTTTTCCCCCTATTGTGCGTTGGTGCGATTGGTTTCGTTTCACGGTTTGGCCGGTGTATCTGTGTATCGCAGTGAAATGCAATACACAAACGGAACATGTGGAAAGTGACCAAATTTGCTGCCGTATTGTTATCATAAAAGTGAGGTTAAGTAAGGAAGCGAAAAAGTTAAGCGAATTAAGTTAAGCGAGGAAGAAAAAATAACTTGTTAAACGTTTTTTCAATAATTAATAGTAATTAATGAAATAACCTTTAAAAAGAGCTTAAATAATGTAACAAGAAGACAAATTTGACTTAGAATATTTTTTTCTCCACATTATTTAACAAACTTTAAAGTAATCAACACCAAAAAACGCCATCTTTTGTCCAACAAGTGGAAGTAGAACGTTTATGTTCAATTTGGAAAACTTTCCCGGTAAGCTTCATTCCTTTCACAGCACTTTCCAGGTAAAAAAAAGACAAACATTTCATCCGTAAAGCTCCGCCAAAGCTTCCCCGCACGAATTGCGAAAGTTCCATTGCGATGTAAACAAACAGCTGTCAAACAGCACGTGCCAGCCAACATCAACTAGGCGTCTCCATCGACCATGCTGTCAAACGTTCAGTTCAGTGGCAAACCATTCGGCCAAAGTTTCGCGCAGTGCTTTCGCACCCACCACCCACCATACCTTGCCCACCGAACCGTTGCTGGTGCTGGGGCTAGATGAGAATCATTTGAAAACAATCCACACCCAGCCCCATCTGCACCGCAACATATCACACCACTACATGCGCCTGCTGTCGTACGAACGTATGTATTGGTGCGACGGAAGCAACTTATGCTGAACGCTTTCGGTATGAAAAGGGAGAGTTTACTAAGTGTTGCGCCTGTATGTGTCACCTGGCGTGCTGCCCATTTTGGTTCGCTACGGTAGATGGCGTAGTGTTACTTTAATGGCAATGGCGAATTTTATAGGCCAAAGCGCAAATCGCTGTTACTAGGGGATGAAACACTTGAATGCGAGTGTGTGTGTGTGTGTGTGTGCAGGCACAGCTATTAATGCCACCACACAGTGAACACACCTTTCGACCGAACAACACAAACACGTCGCCACCGTACAGATGGTTTTGTTTTTGTTCGCGCACATACACATTCGCACGCGATATTACAGTAAAGTGCAAATAATAGAAATGATTATAAAACAATAAATTGAACTATACGGAATGGAATAATTTTATTTTCATTTTAAAATAATTTATGCATAAAAAAGCGACTGTTTGTGGAAGTTTAATAATCGTGTTGGGTTTTAGAAAGTAAATGTGCACGGGTGCGAGTTTTTAGGGGTAGGCCAAAAATTACTTTTACCCATTCATTTCACCATACTGCCTGGTAACGGCAGTCACACCAACACCAATGCGTTACTTGTTTTTCGTCCCAACCCTTCCCCTCCCCCTGCCCCTCCACCCGCATGTCCTTCAGGTGGCGAAACACGAACACGGGTGTGTGTGTTTGTGTGCGCGCGCGTGAGAGAGAGCGAGAGCGAACGCGCAACCTCCGTTCCACAATGGCGCACAACCCTGCCCGCTGTACGGGGAGCAATCGTGTGCGCGTAACAAAGATAGCCCGTACGGACGGATATCCCGTTGAAGTGCCATTGCCGCCCGCTTCCCCCTGTTACACTGTTTCGGTGTGTGCGTGTGCGAACGGTGAAGTGTTTCCCGTCGAAACAGGGCAAAGGAAAAACCAAGTGACGTTGAAGGCTTTGCAGTCGGCATAGCGCCACGGGTGAACAGCGAGCGAACAGGGAGCGCAAAATTTTCCCATCGAAACGCGCCCCGGAAAAAAAAATCGAGTAGAATAAGAAGAAAAAAAAACAGACACACACACACACACACCATCCGTAATCATATTGTTCGGTGGAACTATATTCGCTGCTGTGTTCGGTGATGTGGTCTATTGTTTAGTTTCCAGCGAAAGGAGTTTTGTTCCCTGCACGGTACGGATAACCATAGTGTGCGTTCCCGCTGTGAGCTGTGAGGTGGAAATTGCATTGCAGTGCGAGGAATCGGGGTAGCCCTAAATCTGGTGACCTAGGGTTGGCTTTTCGTGCAGTTTCGGTGCAGTGCTGATGTATGATACGTAGTGGGGAGGGGGGGGAAGAGTGAAAATTGTTCACGGTCAAAACAATAATCGCCCCATACACGCCCGTTTGAAAGGTTTCACCAATGGAGGAGCAGCTTTTACTGACCCCACTAGCACCAAGCACCAAGTGGAAAACCCAACCACTAATCAGCAGTGGAAAATCTTCCTCATCGACGAACCCGTTCTAAAACGTCACCGAAATTTTCCTTCCCCCGTCTCTCCTTTTAAATTCTTCTCTTCAACCCCCCCCCCCCCCCCCCAACCCCTTTTCCTTCCCTTCACCCATCCATAGTACCCAGGCGTCAAAAAAGGGAGTGGGGGGGTTGGGGCTGTTTTGGGTGATTTTCCTTCCGGAAGCTTTCCCACCGCCCCCCCCCCCCCCCCCCCCCCGTCCCACCTCGTCTTTCCCAAACACCTTCCCCAGTGAGTTTGGGATATCCCTGTTTTGCGCTTTCGCCTAAGGAACAGAGGATGGGGGTGGGCGGGGAAGACGTGGGCTAGCATATTTCCCGTGGAATAAGGTCATCAGCATTGGATCGATTCTAATCATCAAATTGCAAATGCCTTCGTCTTCCCGGGGATTTGGCTCACCGTTTCTAAGGCCAATCCGCAACACAGAAAAGGATTCGCCAGAATTATTCAATCGTGTCCATGATTTGGGTTCGCCGTTTCAAGTTAAGCTGCTCGGTAAAAGTTCTCCGCAATTCCGCAAGTGGCACACACACACTCACACACACACCGTGCATGTGGAAGTAATTCCGAAGTAATGTGTCGAACGGAAAGAAAAGAAGGGAAAGTGCGCTGGGTGTAGGCAGGAGAGCCATGATGGGGGAGGAGGGCGGTTGGAAAATAAACAAGCAACAACAACAAAAACTGAGAGACACCGAAAAGCATCCGTTTTCCCATTTCGCAAGCAAAGCTGCCCATCCTGTCTGCTGTGTTTCGTGCTGTTTCCTTTTATTTTTTATTCCGGGCTGACGTACTTCCAGCGCTGAATAAAGGATTAATCCAGTGTTCCCGTGCTGCCTGCCCGTATGTGTGCCCCGTGTACGTATGCGTACCGGTGTGCGTGCGGTGCAGTCGCTGTGTTGGTTCATGTGTGTCACGTGCAAGGTCTCCGAGCGTTCCGCACGCTAGTGGTCGTGTACGGGAATGCAGCTGTGCGGTGATGATGGTGTACTGTGGGTGTGTATGTACCAGTGTTCGGTCGTCATTTTCGGGATGTTGGGAAGTCCGAAAGGCGCAGCGGATAAGCAGAAACCATCACAACAAAAAGAAGCAGCGGCAACCAAAAAAAAAAACGCACACACAACGTTAACACAACAGAATGTGCAAGTAATTTGTGCTTGCACCAATGCTGTGCAGGTGTGTGGCACAAGAAGATACGCCCGCATCGTTGACCGCCCTTCTCCCCCCTTCTTACCCCCACACCGACTACAACAGCAGGTCGTAAAAAAATTAATTTTGAAACCAGCGAGACAAGGAAAAGAAAACCGTAATCGCTCCACGTTTATTACCGCGGTGTTATGTTTATTAGGGAGCACGTCAGATCAGTTGTCCATGGACTACTTTGATGTTTACCCAAGTGCGGCACCGTGTGCTTTGTGCGGTGCCGGTGGTGCTATCGAACCGGACGAACGAGGTTCTCCGCTGAGTGGTCGGTGCTAAATGGTCGCCTCTTTGTTTATCAACGGGATCCAACGGGAACGGGTGCGTTTGTGTTGCAGCGGCAGGCGAAGGATATTTTTATCCAACCCAGTGCTGGTGGATGGCCAGAACTTTCATGTGTGATGAATTATCGTCAGGAGCGGTGGTTTGCGTTGCGTTAGATGGTTTATGGATGGTCGTTTCAAGTGCCTGTGTGTGGGCTGGAATTTGCTCTCTCTCTCTCCCTTTCTATCTCTCTCTCTTGACGCGTTTATTTTTATCGTTTCAAGCAGGTACTGGTGTAGTGGTTGGCAGCAGCAGTTCTAGTGTGCGCTTCAAGATGTGGTGCAAACCACACTTTATGAGGCGATAGCAAGGGCGCAACATCGTCGGCATCACCTGCTTGCACGGCACACCAGGCGTCTCCATCGGGCGTCAACAAAGGTGTCATATTGACGGCGGCGCTGAACCTCCCCCCCCACCCGATAGGGAGCCAAACACATCAAAGCAGCCGTCGATTATTAGCAGCACCGTCGCACCCGGACCGGCGCTACCTTCGCACGGCCACGGTTGGTGGATTGATTTTCTCGGTCGTCTGTCGGCTCACCAACGCCTTATTCCACCGGGCAGGGAGTGTCGAAACGTCGTGCCGAGGGTGCGAACAAAGGCACACGGGTGTCGGCAAAACCGTCACCGAAGCAGTGGAAAGGCGAGCGTGGCAAACATAAAAACCCTCAACCGTGAATTGGCACGCGAAACGCACACACACGCAGTGTGGAGGTATACAAAACTTGGTGCCCTCACGCCATTACCCCAACAGGACCGCAGCGAGGAAGGACCTTCACGGTGGAAGGATTCGCACGGGAGCGTAACGCACAATAATGCCACAGCGTAGGACGGCGGCGGAAAGACAGAGTGCGGCGCGACGTACGACGCCCCTATAGCGGGACCCGGCGGACCCGGCCCAGGCGAATCCTTCCAACGGGACCTACCCGATGGAGGACGGTGCAGAGTACGGCCATGCCGGCATCCAGCATCATATGCCCTCCCATCAGCAGCTATCCAAAGAGCTGACCCAGCACCATCACAGCAACCAAACCCAGCAGCAGCCGCAACAACCACAGCAACATCACCGTAACCATGCACACCAATCGCAGCAATCCCATCATGCGAAGCTCCTCCAACAACAGCAGCAGCAACAACTCCAGCCCCAATCCGCACAACAACACCATCTACCGAACGTTCCGGCATGGTACGCTTCATCGTCCGGTGGGACGCTCCGTTCGGCAGGTTCCGGCCGGCGGGCATCGTACGGCCACAGCCATTACGGTACGCAGCAACCGCAACAACAGCAACCCCCGCAGCAACCCTCCCTCGCTTTACCACCGTCAGCCGTCAGCTATCACGATATGGCCGACACGGTTTCGATCGGCAGCGGACACTCGGCCCAGCGCTACATCGAACAACACCCAGCACAGTCGCAACAGCAGCAGCAGCAACATCTCCGCGGAGTCGACGGTACGATGCTGGGTAGAAGCGGCGGTCCGGCCGGTGGGTTGCTGATCGATCGGCACGGCAGCACGGACCGGTTCGGTGCGTTGGATGATCCACTCGGCACGAGCTGCCTGCAGCCTCCGTCGCCGGCCCCGAGTAATGACCACTACGTGATGGGACTGCCCGCACCGGCCCCGGTTAACCATCACTACACCGACAGCCGGCACTACGGCACGATACAGCGCCGGACGGCGAGCCCCTCGAACATCAGGTACGTTCATTGCACGTGTATCGCGCGCCACCCGGGGTGATTGGAATTAATTGCCCTCCCCCCCTTGGAGTTTGGATGTCGATTTATGGCGTTGTCCAACGTTTGTGGGATGAGCTAGGCTATAAACATCTACTCCTCTCCTTTCCTATCCTCCTCCCCCCCTCCCCCCCCCTTCGCCCCTCTGTGGAGAAGATAAACACTGGACGAACGTCTTTGTGCTCGAAGGGAAAACGAATGAATGTCAGGTGTAGGACACAATGGTTAATAGAATCTAGCGAAGCTTAGCTCATCCTTTATTCAAGCGGACGCTACTAATCCCGCTGGTGTGCACCGGAGAGAGTGTTTAGGACTAGCGCAACACGACATCCGCCATTCAGCTGGAAAGGTCCTTTACACTTGCCGTTTTGACATTCTTTCTTTGTTTGGGAGTTAAAGGTGGGACGGAACTCATACGGGAACTCACACCAACCCCGGGGCGAGGGGTTGATTATATTACAAAATCTCGCACACCAACTAACGCGTGTCCACCTTCGCTTCCTTTGCAGATACCGGCACAGCCTGACGGAGAACTATCGGGACATTTCGCCCCAGTGCGACCGGTATATACCGCCGCCGGCCCACTTTCTCGGTGCGGACACCTACGGCTACCTCGGCTCGAACGTGCACACCCCGATCAAGCGCTACGTGCCGACACCGCCCCCCCAGGACCCGCCCTATCCACCGCTGCCCGGTAGTGCCGGTTCGGTCAACGCCAAGACCCAAGCGCTGATGAGTGCGCTGATGCTCGGGCAGGGTGTTACCATGGCCGGTGGGCCGTCGCGTGGCCCCTCCCACGCCCACCACGGTCCGGCCCAGTATGCGTACGCGACCAGCACCCTGCCGTACGGGTTTCGCGTGAAGAGCGGTGCTGCGAACATTGCCGGCAGTGGGAACGGTGGGAGTAGCGCCAGCGTCACCACCGATCCCACCACCATCTCGCCCCCGAAAGGGTTCGAAACGCCCGACCACCATTACGGTGGCAGCAGCACCACCGGGCCGCAGATTGCCGCCAGCAACGGTAGCATCAATACACCGCCCGCCCGTGTTCGACCGCCCAAGTGCCCGTCGGCTTCCCTCGGTGGTGGGCCCGCGCCCCACAGTACCGCCACCCTGCCGCACACCGCCGGTGGCCATGTGTCGCGTAGCAGCAGCCGACACTCGCAGGCATCGACCGGCGGGAACAACAGCATTAGCAGCAGCAGCAACAGCTACCGGATGTCGCGGACGTCGAGCGCGGAGTTCCTGGACCAGCCGCGCCCGGGCAGCTACCGGGTGTCCACGCCGGTGAGCGTGATGAGCGAACCGAACGGGGGCAGCGCGTCCTGTCTGCACTGCAGCACGCTCCGCCGGACGACCGGTGTCCATCAGACGACGCAAACGACGGGTCCCATCAGCCCCCAGCCGATGGGGGGCCCGGCGACCGATGCGGCAAGTTGCCACTCCGTGCCGGCCAGTCCCGCATCGCTCACCTCACCGCAGCAGTTGACGGCGGCTTCCTCACCTCATCCCCACATGGGTGCGGCCTCGTACAGCCAGGCGCAGCCAGCCCAACCACCCCCAATGCATCTGCCACCGCCAACCGTGCAAGGCATCGCAACAGCACAATCACAGCACTCGCAGACGTACGATAGCCTCAGCGAGGGCACCGGCACGCTGGATCGCGACGGCGGGGCTACGATCCCGCGCAACGCTAGCAAGCACCAGTTCGCACAGCCGAGTCGCAATGAGGCGCCCTCGATGGAGAATCTGCTCAGCGCCAGCAGCAGCCGATCGTTGCTACTGCAGCAGCAGCAGTACAGCAACACCCTGCAGCAACCATCCCAAGCGGGTCCCTCCGCAAGTCAGCAGCCGTCGACGAGTGCGACGGCAACACCGGTCCAACTAGCACAACCATCCACAGCACAACAATCAGTACCACCGCAACAGCAGCTGGCCACCAGTCCGCAGCAACAGAACGTCCCAGCAGAGCCGCCTCAATCGCAGCAACAGCCACAGCCAACGCCCTCGCCGCAGCAGCTAATGCCCTCCCAGCCACCGATCCTGATGCCCTCCCAGCCGTCGATCTCCACGCCCGCCATCGTACCGTACCCGATGGCGTCGCACGCCCTGCCGCCCCACGCCGGCCACGGCGGACCGTCGCTGAACGATTCGCCCGCCTCCACGCTGCAGCGCAGCAGCAACGCCCAGCTGCTCCGCATCCCCCAGTCGAACCTGTCCTGCAAGCAGCGCGTCAAGGAGTACGTGCGGCGCGAGACGGCCAAATTTTTCGGCGTCCCGATCCAGGATGAGGCGTACGAGCGCACGAAGTGGGACGATCGGCAGCGGCGGTTCGCCTGCCGGCGGTTCGGCACGCTGCGGGACGATTGCGACCGGGACGGGCATCCGTTGCACGGCCACGGTCCGGGCGGTCTGCATCACCACGCGAACGAACACCACGGCCACGGGGCGAATGGGCACGGTCCGGCGGCCACACTGCCCCCGTCCGATCGGCCCGACATCCTGCCGGCCCAGAGCCAGGACGAGCGCGAAACGGAGCTGAGCCGCCGGCAGCGCGCCAATCCCCATTACGCATCCGCCCAGGACCAGCAGGGCGACGTGTACTTGATACGGGCCGAGCGCAAACCGTCCGTGCCGGCCGTCCTCTGCAGTGGGCTTAGCTTCCTGGTGCAGAGCATCACCCGCCGGCGGTTGCGCACGCACAAACAGTGGTCCCGCAGCTTCGCACCGGCCCACGTGGAGCTGACCGGGTCGGACGGGTCGGACGGTGCGGAGGTGCACTGCGACGGGCTTGCCCCGATACAGGACGGCGAGGCATTCTTCGACACACCGGCCGCGCCGGGACCGGTTGGCGTTGGTCCGCAGGACCGCGGGCAGCCGGGTGGCTTGATGGCGCACGACAACTCCCGCCAGCTGTTCGTCTCCGACGGGGATCGTGCGACCGGCAGCGGCATCATCAACGGTTGGCGAACCAAGTCGGCGGAGCTGCATCACCAGCAGCAGCAACAGGCCGTCCCAGCCGGTCAACAGGGGCCAGGAGGCGTACTGCAGCAGCAGCAAAACCAAGACCAAGCGGGACCCGCTGCCGGTGGCATCTATGGGCAGCGCATCTCGTCCCACATCCTGGACGGGGTGCTGGACAACTCGCTGCGGCCGGTACGAAACCGGGTGAAGCTGTTGCGCCCCAACCTGCTGGACGAGCGGTACGACTACCGGCCATTCTTCACCTACTGGATCAACACGGTCCAGATCGTGGTGATGGTCCTCTCGCTGATCTGTTACGGCTTCGGACCAATCGGTTTGGGCATGGAGTACCGGTCGGCGCAGGTTCTCGTGACGAGCCTTAGCTTGCAACAGGTACCTCGCGGAGTCGAAGAGTTCGTGGAGTTCCTTCCAATGATGGGAGTTTCCTTTGCTTTGTTTTTGCCACCCCAACAGGTCCACCATCAAGAGCCGCGCAACATCTGGATCGGATTGCGCAGTGCCGACCTGATACATCTCGGTGCGAAGTACGGTGCCTGCATGAGGCGTGACACCAAAATACTGGACGTCGTGTCGCGAACTCGCAAGCACGAACGGGAAACGGCTTGCTGCATACGAAACGACGATTCTGGCTGTGTACAGAGCTCCCAGGCGGACTGTTCCATCCGCGGTTGGCCATCGGTAATGAGGCTTTGGGAACTTCTGTAGAACTTCCTGGAGATGAATGTCTAAGTGCTATCTCCTCCTCTTTTCCACCTTCCAGAAAACGATCGCGACGTGGAAAAAGTGGTCGCCGGGCGAATCGGGCCCGGGTGGCCGCATCTCGGGCAGCGTCTGCGGACTCGACCCGAAGTACTGCGATGCGCCGGCATCTATCGCACCGCACGAATGGCCGGACGACATCACCAAATGGCCGATCTGCCGGAAGAACAACCAGCTGTCGCAGCGCTTCCGCTTCAAGGACCACACGGCCGAGCACATGGTGTGCGAGGTGATCGGCCACCCGTGCTGCATCGGTGTGTACGGCGAGTGCCGCATCACGACCCGAGAATACTGTGATTTCGTGCGCGGGTACTTCCACGAGGAGGCGTCACTGTGTTCGCAGGTAAGCGCCCCCCGAAGCGGGTGTTGAATGCCGGCATCTTCAACCCTTGTATGCTCCGCTATGCGCAGGTCTCGTGCTTGAACGATGTTTGCGGCATGTTCCACTTCATCGCCGTCGACTACCCGGACCAGTTCTACCGGCTGTTCACGTCGCTGCTGCTGCACGCCGGTCTGATCCATCTGATCATCAGCGTCGCCTTCCAGCACCTGCTGCTGGCCGATCTGGAGCGTCTGATAGGGCCGCTGCGGACGGCCATCCTGTACGTTGGGTCGGGCATCGCGGGCAATCTGACGAGTGCCATCTTTGTGCCGTATAAGACGGAGGTAACTGCTGGTGCCGTGCCACGATCCGGACGTGCTAATGTGGCCTTTTTCCCCTTTCCGCAGGTTGGACCGCTGCCTTCGATTGCGGGCGTGCTGGCATCGCTGATGCTGCAGCTCGTACTGTGCCACTGGAAGAGCTTGAAAAAACCCCACATAGCTATGATCAAATTGCTAACCCTCGGCTGCACCCTGTTCGGGCTGGGGACACTGCCACTGCAGCAGAACTTTACCGGGCTGATCGCGGGTCTGCTCACCGGTATCGCACTCACGCTAGCATTCGTACCATTCGTGAACGTAACGAAACATAGTCGTAAGAGTAAGGTAGGTACGGCGGGGAGTCGCCTGAGGTGGGTGTTTGGTGTACCTTCTGCTGCTTTTTCCGCCCCGCAGATCAACCTCATCTGGACGTGCGTGACGCTGCAGTTCGTGCTGTACGCGACCATGTTCATCATATTCTACGCCTTCCCGACGCTGTTCGAGTCGCTTAACTTCATCGACGGCAATCAGCTGATGGACCCGAACGCTGGCCACGGCTATCACGACCATTACAGCCTGTACGATGGTTACAACAACTACAATCCGCTCGGCGGTACCGGCGGCCACCCGGCCGGCGGCGTTGGTGGACACAACCACAACGGGCATGGCGGCGGTGCCATCGGCAATGGCGGGTCCGGGACGGGCGGTGGCAATCACATCATCGGCACGTACAACAACAATTACAAATCTTCCGGTGGCAATGTAATGCACAATCATCACGATTACACCGGGGGTGGCGGTGGCAGTGCGATGGCCGGTGGTCCCAACCGGAACAGTGCCGGTGGGGGCCGCACTGCCGGCAACAATCTGCTGAAGACGATTAGCCTGTGCGAGAAGGGCCAGTGCGTACTGAGACAGCCGCGACAGACGGACACGAATGCATGACGTCGATGTTTTCTGCTATTCACCGCACTCGAGCTATGCTTCGTCCTGTTCGTACTGCTCGTGCTGTACGATGTGGACGACTTTCAGATTGTGTATCAGTTCGTACTGCACTGATTTTTGTTGCGAAAATCTCCCCCCCTGCGTTAGGTAAAAAAAAAACGTTAGCCGAGCAGCACACGTAACTCCCCAGTAACGCATTGTGATCCAGGCTGCTGATTGGTGCTCCGGCAGGACAACAAAAAAAAAAAAGATCGCCTCACAAATAACTCCACATTGTTAGAATCGCGCAACGTCGCTTGCGCCAAAAGTTCAACCAAGTTCCCTATTTTATTCGTGGGGAAAAACGATCGATGAAACGAGGTGCAATTTAATACGAATTCAGCGGAATTGTGTGCATCCACACGACCAAAGGCCCCCGGAACCGAGCTGGAACGCATCCCTTACCGCCGTACGTCGCCCCATTCATGCAATCAATCGCCCATCTCTCCCGTGTACATCGCGTATCATTCTTATCCATCCAGTAGCAATAATCACTCCTCATCCGCGCTTGGATCGTATCGTTAGCCGTTAATCTACCCGTGAGTACTTTAAGTAACCAGCAAAGCTAAAATCAAAAGCAAACAACGCATACACGCCACCGGCAAACTTATCATCATCCGCTTAGAAGCTGAACCCAACGTGCCAGCCGTTGTTTAGTTAACGCACGGGAACACATCCTGTCCCGTGGGGTGTGTCGCACTCGTTGTTTTCGTCTGGTTTTTTGTCTCTCTCTTGTTACGCGTATCGATTTATCGTCTTCACAATCATCAATCGCCGTGTGATAGCATTGTTAAATGATCCTTATGTTACAACATATCCTTCTACTTACTTCGCCCATTCCAACCGTGTGCTCCACTGGCAGGGAAGCAAAGGGTGCGACAAAGACGGTGCGCTGCTCGTGTGGCAAAAGTTCGTAGTGGAATAAAAGAGACAGGAGAAGAAGAAAAAGAAACCGAAAAACGAACCCGAAGAGCAGAACGATAAAAAATAGAATAAAACCAACACACACACACACACACACACACACATAAAAAATAAATTGTAGCATTTAATAAGGAAACAAAGCGAAACACAACTTTGCAGAAGAGCGACAGCAGTACACCACCACAACCGCAGCGTGGTGCCGGATAGTTTTGTTCAGCTCGTAAGCAACACGCAACCATGCGTGGGTGAGTGCTGAAGGGAAGGACAGTGTTTTTTTGAAACGAAGCTAGCAAAACAAAACAAAGAAAAGGAGAAAAACAAAACCGTAATCTAGTAATAACACATTAGAAACATTATCTAAAACAGAGGAATAGATGCAATGGAGAAACCGGGAAGTGGGAGTAGCAAAAAAAAAATGAAACAAAACAAACGAACAAAAAAAAACGCGAGAGCTAAAACGTAAAACAAACAACAGTTGATAACACTAACCTAAACAGAACAAAACAAAACAAAGCTGATGAAAGAAAAGATGCAAAACAGAAGGAAAGAAACACACACACATACACACAACAATCTAGGCAACGTAATGTAATAACTCTAGATAAGCGATACCCAATTCATAGAATTGTCCCTCAGTTAGTGAAAATGAAAGAAATTAACGATGAAGCAAAGAACAAAACAACACACATTAATAAACGAACCACACATCAACAGACAGCAAGACACACACACACACAAGTAAGTAAAGTAATTAATAAACACACAAATCTAACACACTTAACCGTGGACGAACGATTGTTTCGAGGTGGCTGCTGAAGGGGGGAAAAGCACTGCGCGCACAACGCTGTGTTTTGTGGACACAGAAGATTACGCGTGCTGTAAAGCAGGAAGGTGTAGGAAGGAAGGCGCTAAGAAAGATAGCGGAAGGGAAACAAATACTTGCACCCAAAGAAAACTCTAGAACTTATCAATAAACTTTAGAGTTAAGAGTGGATAAATAGGAAAACAACAACAACAACAAAAACACACACACACATTTGTTAATGGAGCAGAGAAAGGGAATGGAGAAGGGTATGTACGAAAGGGTAGTACGCCGGAAGCTTAGAATGAAGCACACAAATGCGTCAGGAAGGGTACACAGAAATCCACTTACACATGGGTGAAGGGATAGCAGACGGGGCGAAGCAAAATTGGTGGCGAAGTAAACAAAAAAGAAAGAAGAAAAACCGGCAACGGAAACCAGAACAAAATCTTATGTAAGTAAATTCTAATAATAAAACCTCTATTTCGATTTAAAAAAAACTATTTAGTGTTTTGCATTAAACAAAGGTGACTATAGGAAACATCCCAGTGATAGGTCGTGAATGTGAGTTTGCAACACGGCGCAATTGAGCCGACCAGCCACACGTAGCCTACTACCTGTTTTATACATTTACCTTAGACTCCACTCTTTCACAGTCCCCCTGCAGCTCGGCCCCAACCTGACTTATTTTTGTTTTCGAACGCTGAAATTGATAAACGACATTGTGACAAAAAATAAAACAGATTTTCGGATGCTAAAATGCACATAACTCATGGACTTTGAGTGAAAGATGAATTTGAAACGACGATGTTTTGAAACCTACAGCGTGTACAACCCTTTTAAGACAGATATCCAAGATATTGCGCCATAAAACACCAGGAACGAAATTAAACCCACAACGCTTTGCATTCGAAGTCATTGTTTATTTACTAAACACCCTGCTATGCAGGTGTTCTCCGTCACCAATTGTCTTCACGATGCGTTTCCGTTTCGATTCCGCCCACAAATCGTCACCAACGGTAGACCGAAATTGGCCAACTATGGTAACAAAAAATTGGCGTACTGTTCGGGTTAATGAATATGCGTATGAAAACCAGCCCCCTAATTTTGAAACGTTCTAATAGCTAAAAATGATGGATTTGCGCGACGAGAACAAGTGTCTTCAATTGGTTGAAATATATTCCCGCCATCTCCTTGTTGTTATTGATCTACCCTACGTTATTTCTAACTGAACCGATCTCAATTTTTCCCCTCAGCCGAAAAAAAGTGCCCACAATCCGTTGTTAACTTGTGTACAATCATATAAAGTATACGTAAACCGGGTCGCCCTTCCTCGACATAAGAAGGTTGAAATGTTCCTATCCGCAAATCGTCGTTTTGAAGAATAATGCTACTGTCCGCATTAAAGTAAAGTACAAAGGAAAGAAAATGGAAAATCAATTGCAAAACTACATAACACTCCATATATACTATCCGTCACACCGTCCCGATGGCTATTAAAAGCTAGAAGCGAAAAACGGCACGCTACGGGTAACGTAACGCACATTCAAAATCAGGTGCATGAAAGGAAAACAGTCGCACGATTGTGGTGCGTTTCTTTTACGCGTAGTACGACGGTGGAATCGTAAGGTCACTCAGCACGGCTAATTGATCTTCGGTAAACTTTAGCTGATGCACTTCCCAGTTATCGTGATGGGTGCGCTTGAAGTCGCCCATCGTTTTTCTGATAGTTGCCTGCGATTGGAATAAAAAACAAAACGGAGAGAAATGTACATAAAATATACCGTAGGAAGCGTCCAACCCGTCCACGCCGTTAACTTACCGGTATAGGTTGTGGATCGTTTAAGTGCGCACCGAGATGCTCAAAGACGTTCGGTACAAACTCAGGCACTTCGTACGGGTACGCGGCAATAAAGGCACACAGTCCGAGCACTCCGGTATGCCGAGCTAGTACGGCATTTGCTTCCGCACTGTGGTAAGAAAGAAGAAAAAAAAAAACAGTACGTTAACTACAGCCCACATCGCTAAAACAAACTATACTTACTTCTCATTTTTGGCCACCTCGCTCGAACACGAATTTTGCGCCGTTTCCGTTCGGATGCGTTTCGTGCGTATTATCTTCGTGCGGCATTTGCGTTTAAACAGCTCCAGCAGCTCCTCGGTACCCGTTAGGAAGGAACAGTGCAGCAAACCGCACAACACCTCCGCCGCCTTCTCGCGCACCTCGATCATATTGTCCCCGAGGAGCCGCAGCACAATCTCCTGCACCTTCGCCTTCCACTCGGGCCGGCTAAGGATGATGGTCATGTTGTAGAAGACTTGTATCTGCAGCACATCGATCGCAGCACGCCGAGCCGACCAAAAGGGCATTTTGGACACCTCGTCGATTTTGGCCAGCGCCACGTCCATACAGTTTGGCAGTGTTAGCGCTTGCGATATGGAAGTCAACAGCTGTCGGCAGATTTGCCTCAACTCTAGATCTTGCTCGGAATGCTCCAACCGGCATGCTATCGGGAGCAACTCGAAATATTCTTTCTCGTTACCGTTCGAGTACTGATGGATGGTATGTGTGATCCAGTTTGCAACTGTAGAAAAAAGAACATCACATTAAACCCTGTCCACACGCATCCGATAAAGCAATGGTACTTACTTGTTTTAAACAACCGAACCGCTTTTACATATTCACTGTCCTCCTGTGCAGCAGCCACCACATTGGCGGCACCAGAATCTACATTTCCAGCACCACCATCTTCCACCGCTATCGGCACATACTCCACCATCGGTCTTGGCGGTTCCGGATCCTGCTGCAAAAGGATGGCAAGCTTTGGCATGACGAATGCAATCATTTCGCTACGCCGTGGTGAAATCCCACGCTGTTCATAGCCCTCGAACCGAAGATCGCCCTCAAAGATGTTGATCAGCGTGTTCCCTAACCGGTCGCGCAAGTTCTGGAACGGATGATCGAGATGGGGCTTCAGATAGTCCAGCAACCGGTGAGCGACGCTCGTCATTCGCCAGACGTGCTGATTGAAGGCACCTTGCAAACAGTACAACCGATTGCAGTCGTTGAAGCTGTTGATGTCCCGCAATGGGTCTTCCAGCAGCACCTCGTGCAGCCAATGCTGCTTCGACGGATCCATTGACTGGGCCGCCGTTGCAAAGCACATCCCCCATAACTTGTCGGTATCCACGGTGACCTTCCGCATGCCCAACCGTATCAGCGGCACTACGCGCGCATACATATCGCGCGTCATCTCGTACGGCCAGTGCTTGGCACCGCGCATTATTCCCGTCAGCACTTCCACCACACACCGATGATTGCTCTCGACCTTGTTGTCTTCAATTAACCGCGGCATATGAATCAGAAACCGATCCAGCAGCTGATCACCAAACACCTTCATCAGCATCTTAATAAGTAACATCCGCGAGCTGCTAAACTCATCCCGTCCCTTTTTCTCCTCCAGCGACCAGAACCGTATCAGCGTGTCGACGTTCTGTTGCTCGTTGAAAAACTCGAATATCGCACGTTCGTGCTCGCTCATCTCATCCACCGTACGATTAAGCTTCGGCTGTTCCGCGCTCGGTGCGTACATCTTGAAACCTTTCGTCCATCCGAAACATCCCTCGGACGTGTACATATACCGTGGTTCGTCCCATTCCGCCTGGTTGGTCGGTACCTTCGCTACGTCATACTGCAGCCACATATTGTCCTCTCGATAACCGGGGGGCACGTTCGAACCCGGGTTCGGGGCAACCGTTTCAGCCGCCACAGCATTTGCATTCGGTCCTGCCGCGATACGGGCAACAATTTCGAGCGGATTCATAATGAGTTTCTTTTGCGGACGCTTCTGCTGACGGAATATGCCCAGCACCAGCTGAATGGCGAGCTTGCGCTCGATGACGGCATCGTGGATTAGATTTTGCACGGCCAGCCGGGTAACGGCAGGTGGATGTTCCGCATACGGGTGACACAAATTGATTAACATCACCGACGCGAGATAGTGATACCGCAGGTGTAACCGGCTCGTTTCGACCGTTTGCAGTATTTCCGCTACTAGCTGTTGGAGCAGCGCCACGTTACGCTTGTTTTCGCGCTCTCGTGCCTGCTGTCCGGCCACCAGATCCAGCTCGTCCGTGCGTGTCCGCAAGGCAAGTGCCCGTTCCACCACCTTCTCGCCAATGTCCACCTCCAGCAAATAGGTCGGTGACTGGCCGTCTATCATCTTCTTCAACGTATCCACCATCCGCACGATCGATGGTTTCTCCGACAGCTTCGAGCGCAGCAGCGCCGGCCAAACGTGGGACAGATATTTCCAGTTGTTTTGCGTGATCAATCGCCCGCGACGTTTGATAAGCAGCAAGCATAGCATACCCTTGACCTGCTCGTGATGCCGTTCTGCATCCAGCTGCAAACATTCAACGATACGATCCGTCAGGAGCGGATAGGCGTACGGGAACAGGTACAGCATATCGTGCAGTTTGATCTGCGCATCGATGCGCACCGTCGCATAATAGGACACCGACAGTTCGAGCAACTTCTTCATAATCTCCAGATGGGTTGCAGTGAACAGCGGTAAGCTCATCTCGTCCCGACAGTCCTGCTGAATGATAACGCGTGATACCACCACCGCCCGCACGTCATGCTTGCACCGTGTCAACTGATACGTCTGGAACCGTTTGGTACAGTTGAACGATTTCAACTGCAGCTCGTAAGAACCGTTCGGGTGCTTTCGTAGCAGCACCTTCTCGTACAGTGTGATAATCGCTTTCAGCGTTTGGGTATCGTCTTCCGATTCCTTCAAAATGTGATCCTGCAGGCGCGATATCGTCCTAATAATAGCCTTCCTCACATTCTCCCCGTTCGGCATGCAGATTTCCAACCCCTCAAAGCCAAGCGTCACCTTCAGCTGTAGCTCCTTTAAATCCGCACACGTTTCGAACAGTGCGATCGGTTCCTCATCTGTCCAGTTGGGCAGAAAGTTGTAGCATCGTATCAACGAATGGACCAGCATAACCGTACGATGCAGCTCCTCCCGTGGCAACGTCACTTCACCGGCACTGTGCCGGTCGAGCTTTTTGAGTAAAACCGGCAGATAGCGGTGCATTACCCGCTCGCACACCTTCCGTGCCGCTTCGTCCGGTATGCGCCACTCGATCTTGCCATCGGAGGTCATCTTTTCACCCCATCGCTGCACCGGCACTACCTCCGACAGTGGCTTCTGGAAGCAGTCGGGGCTGTTGCGTACATCCATGGTTTGCAACGTAGACAGGTTGCTCATAAGATTGCCGACAATCTGCGATACATAGCGTGCTACACGTTTGCACTTGAACCGTACCAATCGGTCAAGCGTCGGTAGCACATCGCCTATATAGTTCCGAAACACGAACGGATCTCCTCGCACCAGGTTTATCAACAGCACCAAATAGTACAGCAACTCGTCGTTGTGCTTTTCCAGCGCCTCGACATCGTCATGCTCCGCCATGTAATCTTCAATCTGACGCAGAACATGGGGCAACAGCACACGCAACACTTCCTTACCGTAAATACGGGCAAACAGTCGCACCAGACAACCGACCAGCTGGCCGGCCACGTTCGGTTCGAACAGGCGCGTACGGACGAACTCCATTACCTTCTTCGCGGCGGACGCCACAATCTTTTCCGACGCCTGTCCAAAGATGCCGTGCGTGCACGTCTGCACCATCGGTTCCAGCAGCGATTCCGCTTTCGAGCGTGCCATGTCCAGATCGGACTGTTCCATTCGCACATTGTTGGTGGAGCTGTTTTCGATCAGCAAAAACAATCGATCGAGATACTGCAGCGTGAAGCTCTCGAAGTCTGCCGTCTGTTCGCACAGCAGCCGATCGTCGTCGGTCAGGTTTGTGTGGTATTGACCCGCCTGCGAACAATCGATGATCGGTATCAGGAACGCAACCGACGTCAGGAAATGGAACGTGATGACCGTTTTCATCTGATCGTTCCCATCGATTCCGGGCAGTGTGGCCAAAAACAGTGGTATCACATGCGTACGGCCCTCGGTGTAACCCTTATGGCCAGAAACGAGCGCTCGCGATACACCGATCAGCCCGTGCAGTGCCGCCGTCAGTTTGCGCGGTTCCGTCAGTGAATCGAGACTCATGTACACCCGGTCGATAATGTTCGGAATGATCAGGGCCGGACGAAGATCGGCCAGACATTGGAAAATTTTCCCAACCTCTTGCGCATTAAGGCGCGAATACATCGCCTGTAAGGCGGCCGGTTTCATGCACTCCACAAACGCCGTAATACATTCCTCCGTTAGCTTGTGTTCGTTCGGTATCGGCCGTATATGGTGACCCTTGCGGTACCGCTCGATAACGAGCCGATCGATGAAGAACCGCGGCAACATGCACAACAGTTCGCCCAACATTTTCACCCACTTGCCCGAGTTTGCCGGATGCAGGTATGTCTCGATCGTGGACATGAATGTGTTAAGATACTTCTGGGCACTGCTGTGCGGTCCCAATGCCGACACAATCCACGTAGCAATGGCATCCGATGGCATCCCGTTCGCTCGGTCAACCAGCGCATTCCGATAGTGAACGGGGAAGTTGATCGAGCGCGTTATGCGCGCAAACATGGTCGGAATGTGTGGTTCCCAGTCGATGTGGCCCAGGTTCTTGTGGCCAACCACCGCGTACATCGTCATAAAATCACCCGCCCACGGTGGATTGTGGTACCCGTTCCAGATGGACATTAACTTATCGAACCACAGCTCGTATTTCTGCTCGTAGTTGATGAAGATGTTCAGTATGGTGACCACCTCACATCCACTTCCATTATCGAGCGGCTGCAATTTGGACAGCAGCTCGTCCAATATTTCTTGGGTGGCCGACGGTGGAAAGTAACTGCAGAAAGAAAACGAGAAAAAAAGGAGAAACATTATCAACCAACTGTCCCGGATGCAGGACTTGAAACGAACAATACTTACGGTGTACACACCTGTATCGCACACTGCAAATTGCCCTCCATGGTGCTGTGGAAAATGATTGAAACAAAATGTTTGATTTAAAAATATTAGTTTTATGTTAAAACAATGCATAGTTAAGAAAAATAACTTGCAACGTAAATTGACCACACACTCTGGCAGGATAAATCTAACCCTCAACAAAAGCGTAAACACCACATTATTTCCATTGTTTTTTTTTCATCGTAAGCGATGATGTAAACAAGTAACTAGTGTAAAGTAAGGAATAGCATGACGACGCACATTATTTGGTTAATATTATGAAACGAATGTGTACATGGTGTCGTGCGTATATCAGGCAGGTGTAGCAATTGTAGTCAATCGAGTGAGAATAGAGGGTAAAAATACGAGCCATGATTCTTCTGCAAATGAATTCCTCACCCATCAACATGAAACCACCCTTCTTAATGTACCTTTTCCTTTTGTGTGGATGATTCAAGATACTATGGTTATTTGAGAATGTGTCGTTATCAGTGGAGATAAAGAACTCATTGCCATATTTCCAAATCTTTGCTTCCCTAGAAATATGCCCACAAGCAACAACGATGAAACTACAAACAGCACTTAAAAATCCGCCAAATGGACACATGTTGGACATGTTAAAGAAACTGTTAACGAATTCAACCTTCGTGAGCTGTCCCATGATAAGTAACAGAACTAAAATATAACTCCTTCCATGCCCACACCATCTTTCGTTTGAATGTCTTCTGTAGGATCTTCTGTTTGAATGCCTTTCGCCCCAAAATTACACGCGTAAGGGACACCGACAACCTACTGCGAAAAAACCATCACAACCTTTTAAAATTACAAAGAAAGAAGACAAACGCACGAGGCTGTTACTTCCACCACATTCCAGAATGCTAAGCCCACAAGCCACATTCGCCACGGGGACGGGATATGAGGGGTGGAGTACAGGGTTGAGAAGGAAGAGAAAACGATAGAATGCTATTTTTGTAAACGATTTACGATTTGTCTAGTCCATCGGCGTCCATCTCGATACCGAGGTACTGTGCCACGGTCGACACATCGTAGCCCATCTTCTCGGCGGCAGCGGCAAGCAACAATGTGAACGGTGAGTTTAGGTTATCGTTTTGGTTCTTCCTGCAGATACGCAAATGGAGGAACGCGTTTACTAACCCGAATAAACGAATGCACCCGGCCAGGACTACTAGGACTTTCGAACCCAAATATCGGCAGGATAGTGCGAAACATACTTAAATACGAGGTAAACTAACAAATTTAAAACTTCAAGAGTTTTGCACGGCTACTTACGATGTGGTGTTGAACAGTTCGCCCTTTTTGCTCAACCGTGACACTAGCAAATAAAACAGATCGTACAGCGGTCTCCATTCGATCTGCAAATCGTCCGTGCTGAGCCATTCGCGCTTTCTACAATGGAAGCAAACAAAACAAAATGGCTATCCATACGCAAATAAAACCGAATCTGTTCTCCAGAGCAACATACCTGAGCAGAAAAAATATGGCTTCGCTGATCTTGTTTATAGCGTCCGGGTCGAGTTTGGGAATAACCAACATTTCCAACAACAGCTGCACAAACTTTATATGATCCTCTTTCGAAAATTTCATGCCGTACAGTTTGATGTAGCTGTAACAGAGGAAAGAAACAATGAAGTAAGCAACGAAACGCCAAAGCGACTAAATTCCTCTCCCACTTACGTCACCAAGTTCCGGATGCTCATCATGACCGCAGGTCCGATCTCGCGCATCGCCACCACCTTGCCCAGATTGTTCTTGATGCTTTCCAGGTTGGCCTGCGATTCATCGTCCAGTTTGTCGGCGTACGGGAGAAATTTATTGCAGAACAGTTCCTTCTGTGGTTTAAAACCGAGCTTCTCGTGACGCTCGTTCCGCTTGGGTCGGGTCTGTTCGATACCATCGTTGCTTTCTTCGTCAATCACGTTCGACGGGGTGGTATCTGTTTCGGCCAGCGCGCTTAGCGAAGAACACGGCTCCGTAGACAGGGACTGCGCCATCGTCGTTCGATTACAGACGATTGTGGTCGGCCCGTACTATTAATGCCTGCAACTGGCTTACTTCGATGATGTCCAATAGCCAATACCTGCTTTTCCTTGTTCATGCACATAAACTCAATCTATACTCTTGTCTCCAAGGTCTGGTTGTATTCAGCGCAACCTTCGATTGAATCTCTAATTTATGCTGCACACTGAGACCAACCGATTGCTGCCTTGTGTTTCGTTGTATCGTGTCCACTAGATGTGTGTCTTCCGCACATCAAATGTATTGCGCTTCACACTATTTCTAGGTCTTTTCGCATTTCACCCCCAACACATCTGCAACGAGCTAGAGGAGGAAGTTTCCAACCAAAACGCTACGGACCCCCGTAGGAGGTACCGATCAGCTTCTGAATGGTCTCCTTAACTTGTTTTGGCTCTTCTTAAAGGATCCCAAATGCACTACGCACGCAATGACTGGACAAATTAGCTAGTCTCGGAATATCTTTTGCGCTGGACACAAACACACAACTAATCTACCGTTTACGAATGCAAAGTGACAAACTTAAGCACTCTCTCGCTCGTTCTGAACAGTCATTACGTTCGACATTTTTGCCTCAACATTTATGTCAGTGTTGGTGACATTAGCAGTGCTGCCATCGTAATGGTCTTGGCACACTGCCACAGGGTGACTGAATGCGGCACGAATGCAAACCAACTGAATAGTACGTATCGTTTCGAGCTACATTTCTTTTTGGTAAAACTTCTCTTTCATAGTTAAGTAAGCCTCCTCAATTTACGACACAATGAATCATCAGCTCATTAGTTATATTTTCCATAAAAATGATTGACAAGATTTTAAACTTAGAGACTTACGCCATCTGGTGGTCGGTTCCCGAATGTAAATAGATTTATTGTAGTGTGGATTTGCATTATAATGGCTGAAAACAATTGTTTTTAGTCATACCGAAACTCGTAAAATAATAAGAAAGTAAGAAACTTTTTTGTAAAGCACTTGTATTCTTCCGATGATTTAATGTCGAGTTTCCTTTTTTATGAAATTTGAGTTTTCCCAAAATTTGACCCAAATGAACTTTACTGGCAACACTTCTAAACTGTTATCATCTTTGTTTGACAGTTTTCATATGATCAACATGCATGCCAATGTTTTGATTACCAAAATACATATGTTACAATAAAAAAAGGAAATTCACTTCGGTCCTGCTGTGAGCCCTGTAGCAGATATTACTATTATCTAATAGATTCCGTTTTATTCTAGTTGCCCTTTTGAACATGCTTCGAAACAGTTTGTTCCTACGAGTATTTGGATTACATCGAACCATTGGTCGGTTGTATTGTGTGACCGCCGGGAAGGAATTACAACCCACGGATGGTTCCTCCTATTTCGGTCTACTCAAATCAGCCACCGATGCAAAAGAAGTGTTAGAATTTCTTCCCACAATTAGTCGCACCAAGCAGGATCGACACGTGTACACCCTGCCCGCATTGAAAACACTATTCGAATTGCAGAAAAATGGCAAAAGCACCTTACGTTCCGACCAGATCGTAAAACACCCACGGTTTGCGGAATTATGCCAAAACGTACGGCTCGAATCGCGCACCTTCATGATGAACGATCTTACCGAGTGTCTCAAAATTCTAACCTATCTCGGAGTGCATACAAGCAGCGAAATCATAACCGTACTGTTACAGCTAATACGGCACCAAATCAATGATGTAACGTTAGATCATATAGTATTTTTGAGCTTCATTCTTAAAAAGCTTGATCGGACACCGCTCATCGAAGCGTTGCAGATTGCCCTCCCAATGTTGCTTCAGATACAGATCGGCTACAAGCTAGACCACGAAAATGTGCCACAGTTGGTAGAGCTACTCGTGTTCGTTTCACAGCACAAAGTCAACGATCGAACTGTGATGAATATTGTCAGTGCGTTGACACTGCACGGGACCAACCTTTCACCGGAGCAAGCCATCAACGTTTTAAAGGCATTGACCAGCTTTCACGCCTTCCTGCCACAGTATGAAAAACTGCTACAAAATGTGTTCACCGTTCTAGAACGCGATCTCGATCACGTACCATTCAAGATGCTCGACTTTGTGCTTAAAAAGGTGCTGGACAAGAATCTGGATTACTTCCCCATGTTTTACTGCGAACCGTTCCTGAAACGATGTGCCCAGTACGCAATCGATCACGACGTTGGGTTGTTGCATGCGCTGTATGTGTTGAAAAAGTTCAACAAAATATCCTTCCTACACATCCCACTGTTAGACTACATAGCCGCACACGCTGACAAACTTTCGATCGTGCCAACGTCGGGCATCATTACGTTCGTGGCCGGCTTCTCCAATGCCAACTACCGACCGAACAATTGGGAAAGCGTGAAGCGAGAAATTGTCCGCAATACTACCATTACCACCGGTTCTATCCCGTGGATACGTTACAATCTAGAGCTGCTTTCGTTGGACATCTTCAATCCGCAGCTACTATCGCACTGGCTCGATCCACAAGCGCTGGATGCTAACATGGCACGCAATATGCTGGTTGATTATCTGCAGCTTACTGAGCTGGGTCAAACGCTCAGCTTGCTGTACAACCGGCAGTACCAAGGTCCTTACCCTGCAAAGCAGTACGTGGAGAAATCGGTGATGCTGACGTTGCAAAACAACGATCATCCTTTGCTGAAACCACTGCAGTTTGCATTCGGTGGAGAAGAGTATATAAGCACACAAGTCGTTACCGAGCAAGGTCACGTTCTTGACCATGTGATCGTTTTCGACGCGAATGGTAACCCGGTTAAAACGCGCGTGCTCTCTGAGGAAGGTTCAACCGTGCGATTGGAGGACATATGGCAACCGGAGAATAAGCTGTACGTAAATAATGCAGTGTTCTTTTTTAGATGGTCTATTTTCATTACTTTCTTTCTTCTTCAATTCACAGTGTTGCTGTATTGTATCTGCCGAAGAGCTGCTACGCTATTAACGTTAATCGATTACGAGGACGATTTGCGCTGCACCTCAGAACTATTCAGGCGCTCGGCATTGCTCCTGTTGCCATATCGCCTGTAATATGGAATAATCTTCCAGAATCGGAACGAATACCATTTCTTCAGCGTGAGACTCGTGAAGCATTACGGCAGCCGACGTAGTACGAATAAATAAACGTTAGTTGTAGTAGAAAAATCTCTTATTCATACATGTATATCACAAAAAAACTGGACAAATTATAAGTCAGTACAACTCGGCAGCATTAGATAACATACTTCTGTATGCAGGGCTGATATTTCTGCCCAGAGAACTCTTAGTTTCTAGTTAGGTAGTAAATGTAAGCGATTTGTACAGTTATATTAGGCCAGCGTGTCCTTGCAATAAAAATCAAGCGGCAAAGAAATGTTATTCTCTCTCAAGCTCAAGCAAAAGATCTACGATTGTGGTAGCGAATACAAACGAGACGTATCTAATAAACCAAATACAATAAAAAAAAGCTTGAATTCTAACTCATGGCATCTCTTTTATTGGAATTATCTTGATTTTTCCGCACTTCAAAAGTTACACAATAGATTTTCTTAGCATCGTTTAAATACACAATTGCGTTATATGTCTGTATTGCACAAACACGACAGCAAGCTGCATACATTTAACCAAGAAGTGAGATTAATTTAGACGTCCCTAAAAGAAAATGAAGCCGTATCGATCTTTCGTTGGATTCAGTTTCCCCCGCGTAGTCGAAGAACCAAGTGCAGGGTCGACTCCTTCTGGATGTTGTAGTCGGACAGGGTGCGTCCGTCTTCCAGCTGCTTACCGGCGAAGATCAGACGCTGCTGATCTGGAGGAATACCCTCCTTGTCCTGGATCTTGGCCTTCACGTTCTCGATCGTGTCCGAGGGCTCGACCTCCAGCGTGATGGTTTTGCCAGTCAGCGTCTTCACGAAGATCTGCATACCTCCACGCAGACGGAGGACCAAGTGCAGGGTCGACTCCTTCTGGATGTTGTAGTCGGACAGAGTGCGTCCATCTTCCAGCTGCTTACCGGCGAAGATCAGACGCTGCTGATCTGGAGGAATACCCTCCTTGTCCTGGATCTTGGCCTTCACGTTCTCGATCGTGTCCGAGGGCTCGACCTCCAGCGTGATGGTTTTGCCAGTCAGCGTCTTCACGAAGATCTGCATACCTCCACGCAGACGGAGGACCAAGTGCAGGGTCGACTCCTTCTGGATGTTGTAGTCGGACAGAGTGCGTCCATCTTCCAGCTGCTTACCGGCGAAGATCAGACGCTGCTGATCTGGAGGAATACCCTCCTTGTCCTGGATCTTGGCCTTCACGTTCTCGATCGTGTCCGAGGGCTCGACCTCCAGCGTGATGGTTTTGCCAGTCAGCGTCTTCACGAAGATCTGCATACCTCCACGCAGACGGAGGACCAAGTGCAGGGTTGACTCCTTCTGGATGTTGTAGTCGGACAGAGTGCGTCCATCTTCCAGCTGCTTACCGGCGAAGATCAGACGCTGCTGATCTGGAGGAATACCCTCCTTGTCCTGGATCTTGGCCTTCACGTTCTCGATCGTGTCCGAGGGCTCGACCTCCAGCGTGATGGTTTTGCCAGTCAGCGTCTTCACGAAGATCTGCATACCTCCACGCAGACGGAGGACCAAGTGCAGGGTCGACTCCTTCTGGATGTTGTAGTCGGACAGAGTGCGTCCATCTTCCAGCTGCTTACCGGCGAAGATCAGACGCTGCTGATCTGGAGGAATACCCTCCTTGTCCTGGATCTTGGCCTTCACGTTCTCGATCGTGTCCGAGGGCTCGACCTCCAGCGTGATGGTTTTGCCAGTCAGCGTCTTCACGAAGATCTGCATACCTCCACGCAGACGGAGGACCAAGTGCAGGGTCGACTCCTTCTGGATGTTGTAGTCGGACAGAGTGCGTCCATCTTCCAGCTGCTTACCGGCGAAGATCAGACGCTGCTGATCTGGAGGAATACCCTCCTTGTCCTGGATCTTGGCCTTCACGTTCTCGATCGTGTCCGAGGGCTCGACCTCCAGCGTGATGGTTTTGCCAGTCAGCGTCTTCACGAAGATCTGCATACCTCCACGCAGACGGAGGACCAAGTGCAGGGTCGACTCCTTCTGGATGTTGTAGTCGGACAGGGTGCGTCCATCTTCCAGCTGCTTACCGGCGAAGATCAGACGCTGCTGATCTGGAGGAATACCCTCCTTGTCCTGGATCTTGGCCTTCACGTTCTCGATCGTGTCCGAGGGCTCGACCTCCAGCGTGATGGTTTTGCCAGTCAGCGTCTTCACGAAGATCTGCATACCTCCACGCAGACGGAGGACCAAGTGCAGGGTCGACTCCTTCTGGATGTTGTAGTCGGACAGAGTGCGTCCATCTTCCAGCTGCTTACCGGCGAAGATCAGACGCTGCTGATCTGGAGGAATACCCTCCTTGTCCTGGATCTTGGCCTTCACGTTCTCGATCGTGTCCGAGGGCTCGACCTCCAGCGTGATGGTTTTGCCAGTCAGCGTCTTCACGAAGATCTGCATACCTCCACGCAGACGGAGGACCAAGTGCAGGGTCGACTCCTTCTGGATGTTGTAGTCGGACAGAGTGCGTCCATCTTCCAGCTGCTTACCGGCAAAGATCAGACGCTGCTGATCTGGAGGAATACCCTCCTTGTCTTGGATCTTGGCCTTCACGTTCTCGATCGTGTCCGAGGGCTCGACCTCCAGCGTGATGGTCTTACCCGTCAGCGTCTTCACGAAGATCTGCATTCTGTGGAATAAACAAAAATGATAAAATTATTCAATGCATCCATGCCGTAAATAATCAATTAAAATTAAAGTAAAACTGTAATGCAATACAACTAAACCTCCCACAGTTTGTTTATTATATTTGACTAACAATCATATATATTCCTAAAAAAACTAATGACCATCGGTATTGATTATACATCGGATTAAGCATTTATAACAATACATAAACACATTGGGTATATTTCAACACAAAATCGAAACACTCGCATCGGTTCGAGCCGAAGAAATTGCCTGATTCATAGACTATATGTACATTTAGTTTATTACGGATGCTAAAACACTATCAAATTAGCCTCAAATTTGATGCAGAACGTAATTAAATTTGGAAAATTCCTTACACATGCTAATTTGCAAAACATTTACGTGATCGTGTTCTGTAAACTAAGAATGCACGTTAAATAAGAGAACGCATTGCACAGGTTGCTATGTCCATAGATGAGTACAAAGCAAAAGTTTTCTTTCCGATTTCAGTCCTACATAACCTACTTTAACGAACAAAGAAAGCTGTTGCTAACGCCAAGTTTACAGCTGCGCCCTGAACGCTTCCGCATCAGCTGACCGTTATCGATTTTCTTTGTTTCTTTGTTTGCACTTGAGCATCTGAGTAACTTTCATGTATAAATATATTTCTGGAATACGACGTAAAAGTATCAGTTGAAGATAATTCGGAATGAATCATGCTTCGAGAACATTCATTTAATAAATTCATTGAATTGATAAACCCAAAGCGCCATCTTGTATGCGTCACAACTGCAGTGGCTTGCTATGGAGAACAAAGAAAAATTTCACTACCCCTTGGAAAAGTGACGCCATCATGTACATTTGTCGAAAAAACCATAGAAAACCAACAAAACTGGCTCAAAGTTCAACAATAGGCAATGAATCAAAAGCCCCTAATTATGACATTATTCGTATTTAATGGAAAATTCATTATTATGCATGACCTTCTTGCCCCCGTTTGATTTCCGACCATTCTAGCTTTCGCTTATAAACCTCAAGGGTATCAAGTGGTGATGAACGGGAACCTTGTCATTAATCCGTACATACCTTCACTTTACTTCTGGCCTTATTCGTATAACAAATGTTAATACACAGAACTTGATTAAATTCACAAATTTTACTTTTTCAAACGCACAGTGACGGAGCTTTCGTTTTCACTTCTGTTCTTCTCGCAGGTTGAAACTGAATGACGCCTGCTATGAAATTGCAGCCTTGGAGAAAATTCCACAATGAATAAAAATTAAACAGGGTTGGCTCATCCCGAGCAGATTGACACATGGAATCCAGAAACATGCTAAATTGAATTCCATGGTTTATTTTTCTGAATCTTCTTCAACCATTTGAAAAGAATTTATGCACATCAAAAAGTTGGTTAGTAAAAACGACTTAATTTGAAGAATTATTATAAAACTCGTCATTATTTAGCCCCCGTATTCAGTGTTGTAGAGTCGCTTGCAACCAAACTGTCAAAATGGGTGTTCGAAAGTTGGTCCCAGAATTAAATTGACAACTTGCTGTCATATTGCCACCCGTACTGTCAGCAAGTTTTGACAGTGTACAGCTGACAACAAAACATACAATGGTAGCAATCCGGCAATCCAAAACCTTGCTGAAACGATTATTTTGCAACGGTTTTAAGGTAAGAAGCAAAGAACGATGTCCAAACACGTGTATAAGTTTTTCAATCATTAACCCTTTTTAGTGTCGTTACAGTACCACCAATGCTGAAAGGTTCAAAGAGTTTATAGAACAACGCAGAATGGAAGCACATGCAATTGCGCGGCCGAATCCCGTGCTGAAGAAAATCGACACTCCCGAGTTTCATTCGATTTTCACTCAGGAATTGAATGATCTGATAGCGCTATTTAAACGGTACAACTTTGAAATACGTGTAGCGGGAGGAGCTGTGCGGTGAGACAATACTTTTCCCACGAAATGCTGCATAGCAGTAGCTAATGTTGATTGTTCCGTGTTGACAGAGATATCCTTATGAACATGAACCCGAAGGACGTTGATATTGCAACGACGGCTACGCCTACGGAAATGAAAGAGATGTTCACTAAGGAAAACATTCGGATGGTAAACATGAACGGCGAGAAGCATGGCACTATCACTCCAAGGATTAATGATAGGGAAAACTTTGAAATAACTACTCTGCGCATCGATGCGGTTACCGATGGACGCCATGCGGAGGTCATTCACACTACAGACTGGTTGCTGGATGCAAACAGGAGGGATTTGACCATAAATTCCATGTTTCTCGGTATGTTTTAAAGAAACGAAATGCGGTTCCTGCGGATAGTAATACCGTTTCTCGTGTACAGGTTTCGATGGCACATTATACGATTACTTCTTTGGCTATGAGGATCTGCAAAAGCGGCGGGTTGCTTTCGTAGGAGATCCTGATATGCGTATCAAAGAGGACTATCTTCGCATTTTGCGTTATTTTCGATTCTACGGCCGTATTGCTGAGAAATCGAACTGCCACGACGAGGAAACGTTGCGCATCATAACAAAGAATGCATCCGGGCTTGGCAAAATAAGTGGCGAACGTATTTGGCAAGAGTGGAAAAAGATATTGAGCGGAAATTTCGGGATCGAGCTAACCGAATCAATGATCGACTGCCAGCTGGCTGCTTATATGGGTCTTCCGGATCCTCCGAATGTGGAAGAGTTTTTGCGCGTTTCAAAGCAAGTGCGCGCTTTCGATCCAAAGCTGCAACCCATAACGGTTCTTTCCGCACTCTTAAACACACCCGAAGACGCCGTGAACCTTAATCTGCGACTAAAGTTTACAGTCTATGAAAGAGAGCTATGCTACTTTTTAACTCAAAATCGTGAAGAAACAGCCACAATTGAAGATTTGTTGTAAGTTTGTACAAAATTGTGTACAAAATGTATAATTACTGTAATCTGTTTTTTTTCTGCTTGTTTCCTTAGAACATTTCAACAGCTTTGTCTACAAACGATAAGCAGCGTGAAGCTAAAAAAGGAATATGTTCTAGAGTTGCTTAAATATCATGGTAAGCGAGACCTTTATCAACAACTGCTCGACTGGCCCATCCCACAATTCCCCGTCAAAGGTAATGTGCTTATCGCAAACGGTGCTCCAAAAGGGCCAAAGTTGGGTGTGGTGATGGATAAGTTAAAAATCATCTGGTCCAATAATCAGTACAATATGTCCCAGGAGGAATTACTACAGCATCTTCCGGCTGTGCTGGAGGAAGTTAACGCAAAGAAGAAGTAGTAGTTATTTCTTATTTTTATTGCTAGGCCGTATTGTTCGACATTGCAATACGCATTGAGTAGTTATTAATTTGAATTGAAGTTTGTATTAAATTTCACTTAAGTGAAGAATACATCGTTATTTGTCCTATGATGTACAGTTTCTTAATTTGTAGATAACTTATGTGAAATCGAGCGAAAAAAACAAGAGAGGGGAGAGAGAGAAAGCTAATAAAATACAGCATTTAAAAATTATGCAGTACTGGCGTTGGATATGTTTGTTGTTATATATTGAGAGAAATTATTATAAAACGTTAAACGTTAAACAATCATTGCCTTTAGCGTTGTTGATATTAGTAAAATCAACATAGTCTTGTACGATTTAAAAATTTAAAATTAACTTTATTTCATACTGTTCGAGATAATTTTAAACACTCTTTCAGTATTTTCAGACTTAAAGCTTCGACTAAGGAAACGAGGCGCTCGAAACAAATGACGGCAAAAAATAGTGGTCAAAAGCTCATTTAAATTTCTATTCTCCTTTTAAAATGTGATCTAATCTATGAAAGAACAGTTCTTCAAACAAACTAAACTATATCAGCTGGTACACGATCGTTCCATTAATCATCGGAATGAAGATTTCAAGACCACTTCCCATATTGCCATAGATGCGGACCGCGTCTATTTATTGATGATTCGCATTTTCCCTCCGATGAATGTAGAAAAGGTGTTAAATATTTCACCCCGAAATAACTACATTTAGCCACTGCTAAAACTATACTCTCGATCGTTGTCGATCACTGGAACCGAGTGGTTACTTGACAAATGTTGATTTAGTACCACAAAAGCGAACAGCCAACATCGATTCGTTTCGCTCCTTTCCCGGAGATCCGTGTTACGCCCTCGCAATGGGAAGGATCTTGAGCGAAGATTGTTCTGTTCCGGTACCATACCTTATGCCGTTGGTGGAAAATAGGTGGAAAAATGCTCTTTCTAAAACAGAGCGCCATGGAGGGAAGATCATGACACGTGGCATATATAGCGCTGCTGTGCCTGCCGGGTGTGTTTCGAATCAAATTTGTGTCGACTCATTCATCCCTTCGCTACGGTGCATCGAAAGGGTCGATCACGCCGAAGTACCTCAACCATTATTCATCTAGTTAAGTGCCCCGCCGTGAAAAACGGTGACCGGTGTTGGTTTTATACGGCGGTTGGTGGAAATTTCACCGCAGGCCAGGTGTAGAATGTGTACTGTGCATAAACGGTCGTTTCGGGATGGGTACCTTTAGACTTAGAGTAAAGATGTGGTCATTGATCTTTTGTTTCGTTTTTCGCAAACGTTTCTAAGGCGTACGCGGCAAATACACCGGACATAAAAAAAGGGTTCAACTGTAAGAGATCTAGGACGGGGATGGAAGATTCAGCAAAATGATCCTACCAGGTGCAACATGATCTCAACCACAATCCACCTTCGATCGGCAAATATTAGGATCACCCGAAACCTAGCGCGTGTTTTGTGCGCGTTCCATTTGCAATCCCCATTTTGTCACCAATTCCGGTTCGAGCGTTCGATTTCTGCACATCTTGCGCATCCATCCTGCCCGGTGGAATTCGATCTGTTTCGCCAACAAAGCGCGTCCTGTGCACCTTTGGCTGGGCCGTAGGAAAATATGCTGGTGCAGGTAAAACCATGTAAAACCGGGCACATGTTGATTGTGCATTGATTCCCGTGCGCTTCGATTGCTCGCACGTAAAAGATCAAAACGAACATTGGTGTGGCTTCGCGCAAAGAGATAGGACCGGTGTTGGTAAGAAAAGCAACCGACCTTTTTTTCGTTTACCTGAGCACGGTGAAATACTTCCAGTGTGGCGCGTTTTCCGGTTTTGTTTTACGAATTCACCCCTCTCGTTGCTTGTGACGGAACACAGACAAAACAATCGGCATTGGGTTTCTAGCTCTCTAGCTCTAGGTGTTGGTCTGTGGGCATTTCTCTGAGCTGAGCGCTGACGATCTGCCCCGGAGATCGTGCAGCTGTCCATTCTCGATCCAAACCGAACCGTAAGGGCGAGTTCATTGACACCGTCGTTCCGATCATCAGCACGGATAAGGTTACCGGCGTACGAAAGGGTCCCGAATGGGACCCTGACTTTAAGCTTTTCCACTCGTAATGAGGTGTTTGATAAGTATCAATTTCCACGGCGGTGGAAAGTTTATCAAGCGAAAGGACGATGAATCATTCGCAAGAAATCCGTAAAGCCCGAAGATAATCAAGCTATTGCACATCTACCACACAAGTTCCAACCAGCTATTTCTAATGAATTCTTCTGTCTTTAGCTATGTTTATAGTGGTGCTAATTGTTCCTGCCAATAGTGAGTGAAACAAGAGAACGTTCGCAAGACTCGATGCATTTCCCAGGGGATGAACTGTTCGACTTCCGCCAAGTGCATTTTGTAAGGAGTACATATTTGGGTAACTTTGAACCTATTGTCCATTCACTTGCTGAAAGTCACACTGTGGCCGTAAGGAAAGGAAAGAAGAAGCCCTAGCAACACACTTACAAATGGAACCCGAAAAATTCCAAAGCACCTTGCGACGTACCGACGTACTTCCTTGCACCTTAAGGTGCCGATGTCTCAACAACCTGTCACCAAAACTCCAGGGTCTCCTGGCAATATCTGCTTACGCGTCTTACAAGGAAAACGATTTCCCTTCCAGAAACCCACCCAGACGCCGGTCCGATGGGTGGGAAGAGGTGGAGTAAAGGGGCGTGCGGCAGGGTACGGCGTCCTTTAGTTTGCATCACCCCGTGGTGGTATCAAAACCGACGCTATGTCGCACATCGAGCGGATGTAGCCTTAATCACGGAGGGATCGTTTTACATAAGGCGATCACACAACCCCACGACAGGCGGAACATGCGCACAGTGCCGACGACCGGAGAAGGAAACCGGCACCCGGCCGTATGTGCTGTTGGTAGTGGTGCAATCGACGGATTTCCCCTATTCCTTTTTTACACGGTACGGCAATCCTTCGAAGGCAAACCGGTCTATATCAGTATGTGTGGCGAGATGGCAACATACGCAAAAAGGGTCGGCAGGGTGTTAAGGCAAGCCTGCCGTAAACATAAATGGGCTAATGGCACGCGACCACATTTTCAAGCAAAATAAAGCCAAGGAAAGCGGTTCGGAAGACCAAAAAAAAAAAAGATACATGACCCTCCCGATGGAAATGTGGTTTGAAAAATCCTGAAATAGACGCGTGTGCAAACCAGATGCAGTACGATTTGTAGCGGTGAAACATTTCGAGGTACGCTTGCATAATGCATTCTAATTAATAGCAGCAAGTTTAAAATAATGTACCGACGGCGGTCGGGATGAGGAAGCAACGGACGAGGTGATGGCACGAGCCCCGAGCCTCGGAAACGAAGGCTTTTCCCGTCAAGGTTCGTTGCTTCTGCATGTTGAAATCTTTCCCCAATCAGCTTGCTTTTCAAACAGTATACAAGCAATTGAAGTATAAAATGGCAATACAAAGTAGTAAGTATAAAGAAATAAGTTAGGTTTAAAATTCGGAAATTATTTATGACTGAAATTCTTGGTGCGTATCGCTCCCTCCATTTAAATAGCCTTCCTGGACACGCATTCCGGTGAACCATAATGGGCAGCCATTTTTAAATGACATTGTCCAACAAACAAATGTTTAGCTCTCTTCCGTCTCCCCTTTACAATCTGCCATATTCGTTCCGTTTCAAGTATCTCCTCCGACACAGACATCTCACATTACCAAAAACTGCAAAACCGCTAGCTCCCCACCGAATCCAAATTCCTGATCCACTTCCGGGTACCTGTTTCCTGCTGGCTATCGGATCAAAGTTTGCCATTTCTTTGCTTTCCGTCTGCACGCAATAAGAACAAACCCTCGATCAAAAAGGGACTGAAAAGATGCTCTTGCCGTATAGGGAGCGTGGAGTGAGCAGGGAGTCCCCAGAAAGCAGCAGGGAAACCTCAAAGGAAACGTGCCTCGACAAAGGAAGAATAAAGACGGAGCGAATCGTTTCATTCCTTCCTCTTTTGGAAGTCGACGTGTCCTTTTTCTTAAGCACATACCATTGAAGGGGAAGTAAAGCAAAGTTCCTTGCACCTTACGGTACTGCTTTGCGGTCGGATTGCCAGACTGCCGCCATTTCTTTGCCGCGTCCTTCGTTGCACGGCGCTTTGTGCACCGTGTTGGTGTTAGTGTGCTGAAGAAAAAATCCTCCAAAGACGAACCCCGAAGGAACAAGTGGACTTTTGTTGTTGATTTTATGATAACCTTGACATAGACGGTAAAGGAATCTTTTAGGGAGGACCTGCCTGCCAGGTTTGAGTTTGTTTTGACTTTCGCGCATCGTGCTTGCGGGATGGGAATGGGATTTGGTTGTGAGGGCAGGTCGTGCCGTGGACGTGGGCGGTAGTTGCGTTCCTTAGGGACATGAGGTAATTTGGTAATTATGGTAGAGTAAAACCAGTCTGGAGGATCTTACACGGCGAGAAAAAAAAAACAGAAGGAAAAATAGAGAGAGAATGAGGTAATTAGGAAATGCTTGTGCTGCGAATGTAATGCTGATGACTGACGGAGTAATGCTCAATATTTATTTGGATAATCAATTCGTATAAATATTCTTACTTATAGGAAAGAACCATTGCAACCGTTTGATAATTCCGTTACCCAGCGTCGAATGCTATTGTCCACGTCGCCATTCACCACCGCCTGCATCGACACTAAACACCGGAACGTAAGGTATATAGGACCAGATTTGCGCCCATCTGCCCGAATTTGTCGGTTGGCATCGACCAACATAATCAACACCGTTCACAACCAGCCCACGGGTTTCGTCTCATCACCCAACACAAAATCCCCCGGGCAGCAAAACGAGAACCGAGATAGCAACAGAACCAGGTGCTTCCCAAAGCATTCAACATGTTCCCCTTCGATCTGTGTGCGTTTGATTAGTGGGCAACGGTGTATGTGTGTGTTCGTTTTTTTTTTGTAACGATCGGTATTTTCCCTTTTTCACTAGGGCTATGTTTCATCACACCAGGAAACCTAGGGTGGTCCAATATTGGCACCGTGCACTATCCTCGTTTCGTCGTATCGAATCGGATTGGGGTGTTTTCGGTACGTTTGAAGGGTCGCGTTTGCCTGTACTTGTTTCTCCTGTGCCCGGTCCGGGGTGTAGTTGAGAGTGTGTACTATGTGCAAGGACCTCCGAAAGCTTCCCGAACGAGAACCGCTTTATGCGCTTGATGCGATATTCCACATGCTTCCTTCGGGAAGGGCTTTGGCCGGTACAGAACGCATCTATGGTACCGGGGATGCGAACAGTGTGTTCCTTTGCAGTAAGTGTAATTGAAGATTGTACTGCTATTTTTTATCTCAAGTTTTTTATTCAATTAAAAACGAAAACTTTCTCGAAAGAACCGTTTATATTACTATAGGTTACTTCTTACTTGAGATTGGGATTTAACATTATTTGAGCTTGGTAGTGGAATAACATACCATCCCTACGATAAACTAAACGCAATAAAGATTTTAATAGTAATGCGTAATTGTTTTCTGGTCTTCTACGAATCGTTTAAAATACAAACGGCCTAATCCGGTGTTAAAATGGCCCAATTGTACAACTTTTTTAAACAGGTTGCTGAATTTCTTAAAATTTCATTAGGAAAGTCATATTTTCCGACATTGAAACCATTTGAAGTCTTCACGAATAAGCAAAAAGGGGATTTTGAATGTGATTTCATTTTTTTGTGATTTAGGCCACTATATGAACCAAAAACAGGCATGTTCGTAAAGCTCCAATATATAGGCCATAGTAGCATTTGCATAGAAAACTCCTGTGAAACACCATGAAGCGAAAATAGCAGGCTACTAGGATGGAATGTAACAAACACATCAGTGGACAGGTCAAGTTTAACAACATGATACAGTCTACCGTTTCTTGCCAATTTAGGAACAAATTGACCTCCAAAGCTTAGAAAAAACTGCACAGATGGATAACGAAACTGGATCATTACCGCAGTGCTATAAGAAAAGTGTTAGTGATAAAGTGATGAACAAAAAAAAAATACCTTATTTCTTGATAAGTTCGTTTACTATTCTGTCGGTAAATTCTACTAAACTGTACTAAAGCAGTAGCACATCTTATCCTGACCGTACCCTCGTACACAGGAATTGTCTATAAGCTGCGAGAAAATGAACCCCACAGTAAGCCATAAACGACATATCTCTCGAGGATGTGATGCCTTAAAAAAGATTGTAGAACTGCAGCTAACATCAGTTTAATTTGAAGAGAATTCGCATTTATGGGATGCTCATTATAGGTTAGAATACTAACTCATAGATGGAGATCTCAAAATACTCACCACATTGTATTGGGGTCTTTGTTGGGTTGAGTAACTTGAATTGAATTGAATTAAATTTCTGGTTTTCTTTGACTTTATTTACCCGTAGCCGCATTGTCAGTCCTGCGCGTACGGAGGATCGGTCCGACTGGGATTTTGGACCGGTCCTGTCGTGTAAAGACCGGCGTCGCCACCAATACCCCACCGGCACTGGACCTAATATTCGTGGCACACATATCATTTGCTATTTCCAGACCTCTTTTCGCTCACCATCATTGTTATTCCCTGCACTGTACCATCCAAACAATGCCTTGGCGGTTCAGTTTAGCTGATTCCATCCCCTGTGTCATGATTTGCTTGCATGCACTATGAAATACCGAAAGGGGACGAAGCTGCCAAACGTCTCGCTCGGCAAGGAAGCTCAAACCGTCCCGCTTCGAATCGGCCAACGAGGTGGATGAATTCACTATTCGAATGTATGCGTACCACCACCCCGTAGAGACACGCTTCTGGCACAGGGCGCCCACTCGAGGACGGTGGCGGGCATTTTCGGGCCGCACGGTGCTGCACGTTGCAAAACTTCAAACAGACCCTGGCTGTGTTGGTGCCGGGCAAGGAAATCATGGACCAGAATGCCAGAAGGGGGTGCCCAAGCCGAGCGTTAGACGCGCTTGGGTAGAAGATATATAAAATGGACCATTTGAACAGCAACAACACGGCCAAATAAAAAAGGTCGACCGTTTGAAGATGGTATAATTGAAAGCGAAAGGAGTTTCGCCATTTTTCCAAGGAGCGGGTTGTGCTTGCGTGAAAGCGAAATGAACCGGTTCTGTGGTTGAATGTGTTGTGGGCTATGTGGGCTAGGCTTCATGTACGCTTCCACTTCTGACCTCCGCACTTAAGAACGCTTCCTTCAGGAAAAAATGTATAATGGAGTTTGGAAATGAAAAGGACATCAAACTTCCCTGCCCTTTTGTTGTTCGGGTACTTTGTTCGGTTGTGCTTTTGGGCGGCACTAGACGCTAAATCCGGATCCGCTCTCCGTTTAATGGTACGCAAGACGGGCCGGGACAATTCACCCAGGCCCCAGTAAAGATTGTTTTGATTGCAGCAAGACGGGAAGGTAGTAGGAAATTCAATCAGTCACCCACTTTTCATTACCAGCTCTGTAATTACGTTAAAATGGTCCAATCGTCCGTGTGCAGCAGTCTGCCTCTTGGAGAGGGTGTCTTTCCCTTTTTGAAGGAAGTGCGAGCAATTCGTCTTTACAGTGGACAGGACACTTAATTGTAAATCGTCCATGAAGCAGCCAGCAATTAACGATAATGATGATGATAGGACTGATGCGTGGTACCAGTAATCAATTAATGATGTATCAATTTATTTAGATGTTACTTATCGCAAACATTGCCATTCTGCTTGCTCGGACAGAAGAGGTTGCATCTTGTTGTACTATCAGTTAACGAGTAGTGTGGCTAGCATAAAGCCCACGAGTTGAGTCTATGTTGAAAAGATTGATAGTCTATTGCTAAGGTTTTATTAATGTGTAAAGGCGTTTAACCCATTTCATTCCAGCATTCTGTTAAATTTCTTCCTTTATCAGGTCTACTTCTCTCGAAGATCCCTCCTGTACGCACGTAACACTAACAACTTCCCAAATCAATCGTGTTTAATTTGCCCACGAACTGAAGCAAATATCTTCTCCACGGGGAACCAAATAATGGTCTGGTTGTGCCTAGTGCCTCAAGCATAATTCCCTCGCCGAGTGGTGCCAAGAAGTAATTCCTGTTTTTTTGTATTGATCGTACTCGTAAGGGAGTTCTAATGCCAAGCTTGCACTGGCATTGCATAAAGCATAATCCAGTTATCACATTGGGAGGGAGAACAATTGGATTGGATTGGAAAAATGCTAACCTCACCGATGCCGATGGGTTACGTGGGCCAGGAGGGTTGTTTTTTTTTGCTCTTCTTTGCTCTGTAACCTACACAATGGAAAGCAATCTCACCCGTCCATGCTTTGCTCCATGGGAACGCATTAATAGTTTTCCAACTCCTTCTCGCTGTGCACCAACAAACCGGGGGTGCAATTCGGTTTAATTAGACGCCCGCGTTTCGCAGTACACCTTCGCTATGTTTCGCTGCCTAAACGGAACCACATTTTCCATTCGATTTCCAGCACCCAGCCAATGCTGTCGGCTTCCACAACGGCAGCAGGATTTACGCTCCGTTGGTTTTCCACCCAGGAAGCGAGCGATGTCCTGCCAGTGATTGTCTCGAACTCATCACCCGGGGCAACACGAGGCTTTCCGATAGTGTTCCAGTTCCCCATTTTAGTCCCATTTCCCGTGGTACTTCCGGGCACGGCGGCCCGAAACTGCACCAAAACAAAGTAATTATCCTTGACGCGGGGTAGTTGTGGCATAGGAGGGCTCCAGCAAACTGTTTCCTCGAACCGGGTGCATACAGGGCATGAGACGTAGGAGAGCAACCGTTTGTACTATCGGCCATGTCGGAGGAAAATGTTCACCGAAAGGGGACGTCCTGTCCTTAAAGCTAACAAAAAAAAGGCTATTCATACCACCAGACACAAGGATGTATGAATGGGTGCGCGAATCTGCAGCAAATGTGTGCCATATTGCACTTCCCGAAAGGATTGATGCATTGCCACCGATCGTCCAGGTGAAGCAAGTCGTCGCGAAATCGGATCCTCGCCCGGAATTGACACCGACAGAAGGCTACGGCATTTGCACGATCTGTCTGCTCCCGGGGGTTGATCGAGAAGGACACTCGTACGTTGCATTCATGGCAGCTGCGAACGATTGCAGCAGCTTGCTCGGCTCTCCAACCACTATAACGCTGTAATTTACGATCGAGTAACGTCTCGCCCTCTCTCTCTCTCCTACTCCTCTCCGTTCGTCCTACACCGTTTCCTGAATACGTCCCGACGCACCGGTCGGACCATAACCGAACCCGGGAACGAACAGAGGGAGAGAACTCGCTTCCAAACCGTGTATCGCACCCGTCAGGGATTCGCATAACGATGGATGGGTGATAGGATTTTAAATGCTTCACAGTCTCAACGCGCACCGAGACACACGGCCCGTGCCGGCTGCAAAAACTGGGTGAAAATAGCAGTGCAATGCCGTCCGCCGATCGCCTTCCCGACATTGTGTGCGTGTGCATTTTTACGTACTGCATCCCAGTCCCGGACGTGTGCCGTTTGGAGATAAATTATCTATTTTATTGTTATTGATTTCCAATCCGCCCGGTCGTCCTGTTCGGGATCGTTCCGGCACGCTTCAGACACTGTTTGCGCTCAGATTGACATTTGGTGCATTGTGGAGAGGGTCCTAGGAGCTTATAGGGATGGCTAAGGTTACCAGCTTCGATTGATTGAACCGATATGTGCAGACGCTACCTCCGGATTCTAATAAAAAAGGGAAGGAAGAAAGCAGAGCAAACTTTGAACATGTGGAAGGCGGAGAAGCGGTTCCGAATGCATCTTGAAGTGTGTTCTTCTCGTTGCGGTGGAGTTTCGTGTGGATACGCCTAAATGCCGATACAAACCGCACTGAGCATCTGAAACAGATGACGGCACATCTTGTAAGTTTGTTGCGCTACGAAGGAGATCTTTTGCACCCTTATATTGTTCCCTGTTTCGTGTGTATTTTGTAAAAAAGCAAACACATCTTGCAATATGAAATGTCACATCATGCATAATGGAATGGTTCTTAGTACCCATCAAATGATATCTGTATCACTTATCACTTTGTGGTTGTGACTGCGAAATCCCTCCAGGAATACTCCGCGCAATACGCTAGAGCTATAATTAAACGTTAACCATTCGCCCATTCGCTTGTCATTCATAGTGCTGTGGGTACGAAATGACTCCCGATTACCCAGGCTGGCGATGTCTAATTATTTCGGCAAGTTTCATCAACGAAATGACTAACGTCCATAAGCGTCCAACAGGGTCATTATCCCCCCAAAAAAAAAAACGGCACAAACTACTGAGTCACGCCATTTATATGCGTGTGGGGTGGTGGTCATGATGGCGCGTCCACCTGTGTGTAAGAATTCCTGCCTCTTTGCTCACCCGGCACAAATACTGACACTGTCGCCACACGCAACCCATCATCCCAGACTGGGGTTTTTTTTTTGCCTTAGCTGCAGACTATTTTCCCGAAATACCTTTAAACGTCGCAGGCAAAGGCTTTTCCTCCACCCCCCAGTGGGAGAACACTTTAACGGGGAGGTTTTAACGCTACGAAATAGAAAGCAAACGGCAGAAGAAAGAAAAATGCATACCAATCCCGACTTCGAATGTATTAATCATATCCTTCTATCGGTGCGGTTGGTCGTATTTTTAGATTGATGATTCATAGGGTACCCTCCTACCGGGCAGTTCCTTTCGTTGCTGCTAAACCGAGTCCGAATGCTTTGGTGGCAAAATGTACCCACCCGACAAAACCTGTCTTGTAATGCTATTGAGCCAAAAGCAATTCGGAAGATGAGACATATTGTCTTTCCGTTTATTTAAATGCAATCCCAACGATTTCGGTCCCATCCCATCCGCAAGGAAACAAAAACACCCGAAAGCGAAAGATGAAGGTATCAGGTTGTGTTTTAAGTGGCGGAATAGACACGGCCCAGGACAGTGGGAATCTGCCGTCAGGTTTGGTTTTGCTGGAATGCTACTACGTGATGGTGCATAAATTTCATTGTCAATCAAACTAATGAAAAGCTATCCAGGACGCTCAGTAGAGTGCTCAGCAGGAGCAGCGTCTGGTTGTGTCTGATTGATCGATCTGTGACAAGGTATTTTCATTTGCTGATTAAACTTTAGCTTACTCGCTTCGTGAGATGAATTTTGCAAAACGTATGTTGAAAATGGTCGTGAAAGGGATTTTTGTCAACAATGTGAATGGGAAATGTTTCAAACAAGCAGTTGAAATACCCTTACCGCGATGCAGTTCGTTCGTTTGGTCGACTGGTACACGGATTGGATTCGATTCCCTCTGCCGTATCACTCATCGGCGCAGCAGATTGCATTAATTTATTTGTTTACCAACGCCAAACAAACCACCGAAATACCACGCCACAATGCAGAAGCGTCTCCGAATGGATGTGTGCATCCGGAAAAAAAACCATGTCCAATTAGTAGTGGTCGGCCCGGGCAAGAAACGGCCCCGAAAACGTAAAGGTCCGAAGAAAATTAATCGAGTGAAACAAGCTCCCCCATTTCCTACCGATCGGCCTGGTAACACACCAAAGGGGGCAAACCCAAAAAGGGACAACGTAACAAACAGACACACACACACACATTCATACGGCGTGTATTTTAGACCAACAACTTCATATGCTAGGGCAGCAACTAGGAAAATGTGGTGGACCCTCGAGTTTTTTTTTTCATATAAAAACAGAACATTTTCAACCCCACTTCGGTTGAAGGGTTAGGGTCCGCTGTAAGGGCTGTATAAGTAAGTGTGGTGCGTTACTTAACATTCGCGACGAGGGTGTCGTGCCGGTGCCGTACGGGTCCGTTGGTTTGTTATCATATCGGCATCGGCCAGGGGTACCCAATGTAAAACACACACCTGCCGCCCCGTAACATGGCATGGCAGCAGGATCACCTTGGCAGCCCTTCGGTTGGGCTTGGTGGAGGCGTCACGTTTGCGAATAGTAGTAATGGTTCATTTAAAACATAACAACAACAAAAAACACGTCGTATTATTAAAGCTACGGTTTTCGGGTGTGTCAGGTCACGCGTAGGAAAAAGTTTTCAAACCCACAAAGGTCGTATAATATTGCTTCATTTCATAATGATGTTGCTTTCGTTACAAAATAACTTTTTAAAAGGACTTACATTGTGAATACAATGATCGAGAAAATTTTGCTTTGATGTTTTGACTGTTCATGGCAAAAGAGAAAGACTTTTTGAATTCAAATAGAATTCTTTCTGACATTCATAAAATCTCTAGTAATCAATATGACGTTTCTTTCAAACGCCAGCCATCAACTGTCATTTAAACCTGATCTGTCAGTGGTTTGTAGTAGCCTTCAGTTGTGTCTGAATGGGTTTGTGAAATGTTACAAAGATCACCATACACCTGAACCCTTTAAAGTTCAGATCCGTTTGTTATAGGGTTCACTTCAAGGTAACCTTCCAACTTTATTCATTTATTCAGTCTCGATCTTAGCATGAGATCCGAGCAATGGTCTCATGTCCAGTTTAATGTTTATTAGTTAAAAGTATTGAGCTTTGAGCTTAAGATGGGCTCGGTGTTAGTTTAACGTAAGTGTACGTTAGTCTGTTAGACGTTATTTCGAAGTCTGTCAGGCAATAGCTACTTTTTCAAGTACTTAGCGCACGATACTACAATGGGAAAACTAAAGTTCATGATATTGGACCTAGTAGTTCTAGTAGTTAGAATTGCAGTGCGCAATCACCTTCTCAACCTGCAGGTCATAGGCTAGATTTATTTCAAGTACTATGTCAAGATCTTCAAAAGAGTCTAGTAATCTCCTCTGAGGAATCCCATAAATTGTGGAACTGTGCAGTATGGTTTCACGAGCTCTAGTGACATGGTTCGATTCATAGTTCTAGGCAGTCACGATTACATCAGTGATGAGTAATCATTGAGGTATTGCTGCAGTTGGTGACAGTCAAAGTCATACCGTACTGTCGTATATGAGATATGGCAACACAAAAGACAGATATTTATGGAACAGTACGAAATGCAATTGATCCAGATGATACTATTTTATTATCAACTATTCTAGCGTTGAAACCAAGAGTTTTTAGTGAGTGTTCTCGACAGCCAGAATTGAATACTTCAGAAGGCATCATCCGAAATAAACCTCAAGGTTTTTAACTCCTCAAGTACGAAGACGATTGCATAGCCAAAATCAATTGCTGAATCTTTATGCTAGAATTAGTTCATGAGATAGCTGCATAGTGTTCAGGGCACATTACCAGCTGTACAAATATGTAATGTGTTCCGATGAGCAGCAGCGCATTAGAACGAACGCATAAATTGTCAAATCATCTATGCAACATCAACGATTGTTCTATCGTTAAAAACTGACGAAAGAACCGTATCGGAGCAAGAGGGAAAAGATATTTCGTAATATAAAATACCCGGCCCCGGTGGAAACGGAGTAAAAAAATAGGATACTGTAACGTTCAGCGTAAAAAGCAGCAGGGGTGGTTTGATAAATCCTCTCATCCCCTAGTTTAGAATTTGTATTCGCAAACCACCGCTCACACGTACCGGCTGCCTGGTGTTTGCGCGTTGCACCACTATCACCACCATCGACGCACATTCGAACAGTTGTGTGTAGTGATTTGGATCACACTAGAAGAGTCTGGTTTCGAACACAGTCTCACCCGCCCAAATGTACGAATCGAATTGTGAGGGATGATACTTGCCGCGTCGGCCCTAGCATACGGATAGGAAGCGTTCTTCCCTATGTTGCTAGAAGTGCTCTAGAGTTTTTCTGTTGCTAATGGAATTTTCACCACCACCAACACTATCCCGTCCAGGCCGGCCGGCCAGTGATTGTTCAGATGATATACCCAACCCCTAAAATTGGTGTACGCCACATAGAAGAGCAGAGTGCGGCAGTGTCCCTATACACCGGGGCGAAAAGGAATAATTGTCGGGTCGCGTTGTGCCCGTTGCGTATGCAAAGGAACTAAAAATTTCCACATCCGCCACTGAATGGGGGAAAAAGAAATGAGTTTTTTCGTTGTTGTTGTCGAAGTTTGTTACTTCGATGTTTGCGAGTGAATGTTCTTAGTCGGAACTGCACCCGCCACTAGGCAGCAGGGATGATGCCGGGTCCTACGTGGCATTACACTGGGAACAGCAGTGCACGCGGGTGTGAAGTGCAATCGTAGTGTGCGCGGGATGAAGTGCAAAAGAACCGGGGAAAATAAATATCACGACGATTATTTCCTTCCCGCAACGTATGGCTCCGGCGATCCCCGAGTGGTTCCCTGGGTTTGAGGAAAATTTTACTACAGCAAAAAAAACACACACATACACACAAAACAGCAAGGGAAACCACCCTACCTGACGACTGGAAAGATGGAAAATTATAATTCGCTTCACACTGTAGTAGTAGTTTGTTGTTGTTGTTTGCAGTAACGTGGCGTACGATCCAGTGCATGACAACGCGCTGGGCACTGTGTGGGAAGATTGTTTGTGGTTACCAATGGTTACCCCTAGGATGACGGGAAAGATTTTGAACGTGTTTAAACTGTTACCGCTATGGGTGCGTTTCACGCTTGCTAGAAAGGGATTTTCGGGACTTGTCAGCATGAATTGGATGGATTGGAAAATTTTCTCATACCTCAGAAAGGAACTGTTTTACGCGATAAAAGTAGTGTTGAATGGTATCATTATAATGAATGTCTATTACAAAGATACATGAATTCTTAGAGCTTTATGATTCATAGATTGTTTAATGAATCTTTCTTAGAACTACATTATGCACAATTGTGTTTGGCGTTTTTACTGTTTACATATTTATGTTTTCCAAAAACTAAGCGAGTTTAACTTAATATAAGCGGGTTTGTGCGTATTATAAACTAGGTTAGTAACTCACTATCATATCTGTATAAAACAAATATTATTTCATTAGCAAAAAGAACAAAAATATTCCTAAAATAAAGTTTCCGGAGAGATTTATGAAGCTGAATGCATTTATTGATAGTCATCTCCTGATTTAGATGACTCCTTTCTAAACATTCTCAGATTATGGATGACGCTTCGCAGATGATTCATTAAGCACAACACTAGCGAAAATAGATCTGTTCTTTAAGCTGGTTTCAAAAGTCTCCAGCAATTTTAAATAATGCCTCCACTCAGGAGTTTAAATATCCTCATTGTTCTTGGCATTGTTTCTCTCTTTATTTTAAGATAAATTTCTTGTGTCTTTTCCGTCGCCGGTGAAAACTCTCGCTTTATGTCAGCAGCGTCTATAATTGACAGCAATGGTAACGAAATTAGCTTCCCATTCAGTGCATTTGTTGTGATGCTCTTTTGTTTGGCAACGGAATGATTTACTACCACACCATTCGTTCCAGACCGACAACCAACGTGTCCTTGCCAGACAAATGTTTCGCTCGCTGTAAAGCCACTTGCCACAGTATGCACCGTGGTGCTTGTGATGAGTTAAAGTTCGGCACAACCATTCGCTCGAGATCGACGAGTTTCGTGTAACAACGGCACAACGCTACCCCCGCTGACAGTGACTGACAGGGACACCGTATATGACGAAGGGCGTACATGCGATAAAGAAGCGCAACGGGCGAAAATTTAAATTTATCTTTCCGTCACCCTTTCAAATGCTGCCCGGCACTGGTTACAGTTGTTGGCAGGTTTTTTTTTGTTGTTGTTGTTGCTCGTATCCTACTCGCTCGGTGCACGAAATTCCGGCCACCGTTGTGTTTCAGTTTCGGGCGGAAGTATTCCCCCTTCAATTTTTATGCAGCCAATTTCCCAGTGACCTTCAATTGCGGAACCCATCCTTATGGTGCTTCGGAACGGATGGTGGCATTTTCGTCGATACCGAGCGGTAACTTTGCACCACGGAACCGGCGTATCGAATTGAATTTTCTTTACGTACGAGGGTGTAAATCGATAGTGTCCAGCGATGTGTATGGCCCATATTCGTTCCCAAACATTGGCGCATCATTTCGCGCTTCTGGGCGGTGCGGTGAGGAAACTTTCACCATCCATGTGCCGTGAGAACGATCGCGTGAGAAAAGGTTATTTATATAAAACCGAAATCGAAACTGCGCGGAGATGAAGTATGTTCGCTGACATTCGTTAGCAGTAGATTGCATTTTCTTGAGGGTTAATACACGAAATTGTGTTGTGAAGAGGAACTTAAACCATAAATTATCGGCCTGATTCTGTGCTTAAAAGATCTCGATTCTCGATCCAATATCAGCACAGGAGCAGATAGAGCCGTTAAGTGTATGGTTTAACGAACAAAACACTACGAATAAAACGCATAAATCATTTGCCTATGACGCGGTTTGCTAAAATTTAATTACGCTAAAATTTCACTAAGCCCACCACTGGGCAGATTGAATTTTCCAACCCATCTATTGGGAGGTAGCATCCACCGCACTGGTTACGGCCGTGTTCAATATCGCTAACACGCCAACATGCGTCTCATCATACTTGTACTGCTGGTGCACCAAAGGAGTGGCATAGGAAACAAGGGACTGCTCGGCCGGGTCTCGATTGTCTGTGTAATACATCATCATCAACTTTACCAGCCTCCGCAACATCACCTTGCAACCACCTTCAATAGCAAACGCAACCGTTGTCCATGCCCTTGCAAATGGGAATCGTTCACCGGATTTGGCACCAACCGGCCAGCACCACCACACACCCCAATCGATTGCCGGGATTCTCTTTTGCTGCTCGATTGGGTTCGACGGTGCGGTGCGGTGACCGATACGTGAAGCAAACCCGACCGACAGCAGATGGTCAAATGGGATACGATTGCGGGACGGTAACCTGAGGAGGGACAAAAAAAGCAGTTTGTCGAAAAAAAGAAGATATCCCGTACATAATTCACCCTAACTAGCTTTGGTGGTGTGGCTTTTAAAAATGGTGAATGTTATTAGGAAAGATGAAACAAAACGAAAAAAAACCCGTAGTGAGTGAATTTGAAGTTGGGAAGTTTGTTGTCCTTCTTCAGAATAGCTACATTGTATCATCATCTCTCTTTCCTGCCGTTCGTCGCCTGTTGTTGTACGCTCGCGTTACAGTCCTTTGATCTTTAAACGTGACGCGAAAGACGACTTTATTAAGGTTATTGTCAAAAATTCCCAAATTGTCAACATTTGGCAGCACGATCGCTGCTGTAGATGTATTTATTTTATAAAAAAAAAAAACAACACAAAACCAACAAGCGCCAAGGCCACGTTGTTTGAATGTGGTGTGCAGAGGCACTGCTATTTTATTGCCAACCGTTCTTAGACAAACAACGGCTGGAAAACGCGTTTGGTACCGATGCTACCGACGAACACCCGCCTCCCGTACAGCTTCCATCTCGCAGAGGACGATGAATTATTGGATGGTAGTAAATTATCATGGAAATTAAAACGCCATGAAAGGAAATCCTTCGGGATGTTTAGCATTTGGAAGGAGATTTCAATGAAACAGAAGCGGGAAAGATTGTAATTAAAAACCTCAGCAACAGATTATCTTGTCTCGCTTGGGGAGTTACGGTGCTGCGCTGCACGGTTGCGGATGATCAAATATCCGAACTGTGTGCGATATCGGATCGGATGCAAGCGGAGGTACCAAATGCGAGATAAAGGACAGGGCTTTAACAGCGGGATATGGACAAAATTCAAATTCAACTTTTGTACGCTAAATGAGGGCTGATAAAACAAGGACAAAATGTAACTCCCGTGGGACACCTTGACGCTTTCCGAAGCAGATAGGGCAGTGCGCTTACCGTTCAACCACTTGTACCCGGCTGTATGATTTATGTGCATCGCGAAAGGTGTAGCGGATCTAAATTTATCGTGAGGATTCAGTTTTTAAATAGATTTATTGTGGCTCGAAGGAACATGTTGCACTTGGATTAGAGCACAAATCAATATTTGCAACCCCTAGCGTTGTAATGGAATAATTTCATTTCAGGCACTCTAAATACTTTACACATCGTATACACATCGATTCATCGGTGTGTGTGTGTTTTCTTTTGCATTTGGATTACACATACTCTTCCCACGCTCCGTGATGCACTCGGACTGCATGCACTTCCATCCGATTGCGAGGGGATTCCTCTGAAGGGCTTCCGTGCATAGGAAAGGTTCAAACGTTCGGGTGCTACTGGAAATCGATTATTCCGTTGTTCCCTCTCTGTTGGAATTATTTTCCATACCACCTCCCCCACTAAAAAAAAAACAGAAAGAAAAGGAATAAATTGTTTTTCAATGCTTCCGCCCGGTCGAGGTTTCCTTCTTGTTGCTCGTTGTAATCCTATCGTTCCGTCTGTCATTCACGATCGACAGGACGCGGCGCTCTCGCGATGGTGTCTTCTCACGAACGCAATAGTAATTGAACACCGTTCAAACATTCATCGCACTGCTGGGTCAGTAAACTTCATCCCGCTGGATGTATTCAACTGGTCAGCGATACCGGTGCGCGGTCCCAATGCCAATGCCCTCAAAACTCGAACATTCAAGTGTTGTTCTACTTCATTTCCTACCGTGGCTGTAGGCAAATAGCTTCAGTCGACAGTTGCAACGTACCGATGAAATCATTATGATGTTATTTGCCTAGATTTGTTTTCCTATGTGCCAACGCTCTGTTCTCCATCGTAGCACTACGGCCGCATAAAGCATGTTTCCTTCGGTCATGAAAAATGCAATCAAGCACATAATGGATGCACTATCCAGCATAACATCTACCGACAGCAAATTCCTTCCCCCCCCCCCCCCCCCCCCAGTTTAAGTCTCCGTGCTTTGTGTATTTTTTTTTGTTGGTGGTCTTATTTGGCGACAAACCGACTAGACACCCGCTACTACCGTATGCAGCGCTGATGAGAGGGTTCAAATTGTACTTGGCGTACCGCAAAAAAAAAAACCCCCAACAACAACAACACCATGCACCGTAATTAGGGCTTCCCTGCGATCGAGTGGACCACTTTCACCCTTTGCTTTTGCTGTGGCCCCGGGCCAGCGCTAGTTGGCCCGTTTGCTTTATCAATTCGTTTCGACTGTGGGGCACGGTTTGCATCGTCGTCTCCGGAACTGGCGAACAGGAAGTGTAGCGCTATTCCAATCTCTCTCTCTCGCTCTCGCACAGTTCCGTGTGGTCAAGTTCGCAGCTTGTTTCCGGCCGATCGGGTTCCCCACGGTCGCCCTTGGTGCCTGATTGGTACTATGCCGGCATACTCGAACCGGGCGGAAGTGCGCTGCTCGCGTTCACCCAATGGCACATTTGTAGGTGCGTGGTGTTGAAGGATGGGAACCGTTGTTGGCAAACTGGTCACGCAACTGCTTCGCTGTGTGTGCCGTATATCCTTTCCCGGTTTTCTACAACTCTCGGGTCGGTGGCACGGGTGTCTGTACGTTATAATGATTGCCCGATTGCACAGCACTATTGATGGTGTGCCAAACTTCGTACCCCCTCGCTGTGGCTCTTCGCGCGCCGTGTCGGATGGTCAGTGGCGGCTACTATGCCAACTGGTAGCCACACAACAAATGCACTTGACCACTTGGAGTGCTGCGGGAGTGTACGGACGCGAGCAGTCATTTCAGGTTACGATGCACCGACCACTCGCTCGGTGCACATCCTGATTGGAGCGAAACGAAGTTCAATGTAAAGTTCGCTCTAAGACACTCATTTCCTGTCGTTGTGGGGGCGTCCTGGTGTACCGCTTTCGCCGAACTGTTCATTAAGAATTTAAAAACATTGTAGAAGGAATGTTCTACAAGGTAGAAACTTAGGTCTTTGCATTAAAAGGCCGATGTTACTCTAATTGTCGATTGTTATGTCAGGGAGCTGCACATATTTACTGATGTAATACATATCTATTTAGTATTATTTTACTACATTCTATAAACATCTCAATCTTAAAGGAAGATATTAGCAGTCATTGATATAATTGGACCCTCTCAATATCAATTTATCAAGAAGTGAGATGTCGTTTAGGAGGAAATTCTTAATTAAATCGATCGTACGGTTTCTTTACCCTTACACCACTGATCTGATCAAAAACTACATCCCACAAAAGGATGGGAAATTCCGTTATCTCCTAACGTACCCTCGAAACGGGACGGAGGTCATCATCCTCTCAGCGGGCGGAAATCCATTTGAAGCCCACGGAAAACCATAACGCTTTGCCTGCCTGGAACCGTACGCTGGTCGATCGACACGTTCAGCTGCGGCAATTGTCACGCAACTCGCCACTGCACTGCCGTGTCCGTGCGTCGATATTGTTTCGTCCTGCCGGCACGTACTAGAGGCGAAAGGAAAAATATTAAATTACACCGCACACCGCACCGAATAGGCCCATCGTACCGATGCGATGTGAAGCGACACACATATTCGGGCCTTTTAAAATTCGTGCCATTCGATGGAAAACCGTTCCGACCGGTGGTACGTTCCATTCTTTTTCGATTCATCTGCTCTCTGTTTGTCCACTTTATGCCATCGAAACTGCTCTATCACGTTGGGTGGACGTTTTACTTCCCGTCGAGCATCCTTTGGCCGGGCTCTACCCCATGCAGCTCCACACACGAACTCATTCTGATGCAAGCTGCTGGAAATAGGCTGGGTGGAACAACCAAAGAAAAAAACACACACATCCGGAAGAATTATTAATCGATTATTAAACACTCCGTCTCTGTATCTCCCTCGATGGAATCCCACAGTTCCGTGCCGGTACGGATGTGTTTTACCGTAAACTTTCGGCAGTGGGCATTTATTTTTTTTTGGTTTAGTTTACCCTCTTTTTTTGGGGGGTTCGTTGTTTTAACACCCAAGGGCCGAACCACCGCACGGGGGTGAGGGTTCTTCGCCAAGTGGGATCGAAAAATGATACGGAACTCATCCGCCATGAGTGGCGTGTAATGGTTGATGAACCACAAAAACCGAACATTTAAATTACTCTCTCACCTAGCGCCGGTTCGCCGGAAAATACGGAAATAAAGGTGAGAAGAGGCTGTCCGAACCATGGAACTGCCTTTTTTTTCTGTTATTGTTTCTAGCTTTACCAGCTGTTAATGATGCGACAGTGTGAAACGGAGCGGACACACCTCTATATTTAGCGGGGACAAAAGTAGCTCTTTACTGATTAATCTCATTAAAAGTAATCATGCTTTTTGTGTAATAAATTGTGTGATACACATTCGTTCGATAATGCAATCATTTAGAATAGTTTTTACCTATACTAGACTTAAATAAAATATTAAGTTCAAAGGAAGAACAATATCTCCAATAATGCGGGCTTCACAAATCATCTGCCAACCAGTACACTCGTACCAAAGTCAGCAAGCTTTTCATCATTTTGGCACTGCACGGATAAGCATTCAGCACGGTTCCTTGCCTCTTTTTTGTTCGCATGGTGCAAAACGTAGAGCAAATAGGGGCACTTTGTCCACGTCCGGTGGAATGACAACAAAATGCCAGCATAACGCGAAGCATGCAACTCCCGTGGAATAACCGCACCGGAATTACACCCGTTCCGTACACCGCCGGCAAGTGACTGATACACACGCTAGACGGGAAACCGGATGGCACACAAATTCCGGTACTGATTCGTGAGACTTTCGGTGTCAGGGGTTGGTGTTTTTTTCTTGTTGTTCGTTGGTGACTTCCTGCGTTCGATTTTTGGTAAGTGAATGCGATCGAACCACATCCACTTGGATGCAAAACTCGACGGTTGCCGGATCAATGTGAACCGGATGGGCATGTTCAAGTAGCCGTATTGCGGCGATCGAGGACACAGCACTGCTGGTGAGCACAGCAAGCGAAAAGGGAAGGAAATAAATTGTGGCTTTACACGGCTCCTCAGAAATTTGGGTCCGCCGGCGTGATATGCGGGTTTTGTTGTTTTGGACGGAGTAGGAATCCTTTTCCATTCTTGTTTCCTTGCCCCCATTTAGGGCTATCATAATCGATATTCTCCACGGGACAAATGGTGGCTTAGTGAAATTCGAAACCGCGTAGCGTACGGAATGTTCCCAACCGATCTCTTGCTCTCGCAGTGTGGAACGATACGATCAGATGGCTAAGAAAGCGTCGAAACGCCCTTTTTCCCCTGAAGGCAATGTCTTTGCTTCGTCACGCGGCATGTGGTACCGGCAGGACGCACAGGATGGTGTAATTACTTTCGCTGCGTGGTTTTCCCGGCTAAGTTCTAACCAGCAGCCGGGTGTTAAAGATGAGATCGGCCAGGAAACTACTAAAATAATGTATCGCGACCATACACCATTCACTCGATGGCCACTTGAGAAACGTTTACAATTATTGTGTCCCTTTTTCGTGCAAGATCGCCCCGAGCGGCTAATATCACGTTGTAAGAAAACAGTGGAGGGGGAAATCCTTAAGGTGCACCACTCGAGCACTCGTTTGCAGCACAACCCCTCAAGATGGTGCAGCAGAGACCCCTATGCGTGGAACGTCTTGCGCCTCCCGGTGAGCTACGGTTTGATAAGATCCTGTCCCCGGTATGGACGATTTACCGCAGAATTAGCGTGCGGGTTATGGCGCTAGTGATTTCACGCCATCGATCCAGATGACACATGGGCTATAATTAGGCAGGCAATGAAGCAATAATAGTTTTCTTTACCGTACTCGGGGTGGACATACGGTGGGATTTGTTACACATAAGAATGTTTGAAAAAGGGGAATTGGCTATTTTGTAGGTTTGGTGCTGATGCTGAAAGGGACTTTGAAACGGGCATCGATTGGATTGAGGAAAAGTATTGCTATTTTATAGTTTTTCCTATGGAATGGGAACAACTGAAATGGAAGAACATTTGGAACGTGATCAAACAGCTATTAAAAATTATGATGGTGAATTATTGTAAATTGTTTGTGAATAAATTTATTTATTGAATAATAGACATGTTATAATATAGTTGATCAATGTTTCCAAATATGCAGGCTTTTACAAATATACAGCGATGCTTAACCACAACATAACATCCTTTGAACAGCGACACACGTTTCTCAAGAAAACTGTAACAAATTTCTCACGCGTGCAGTGTCACGTCGGCATCCCGCATTTATTTCTTCCTGCCTTCACAATATCCTTTTCCTTCACCGCAAACACTTATTTTCCACCCGGGTAAGCCTATCAGCAGGAGGGGGAAAAAGAAACAAAACCCAAACCAAACCACTTTTCTCCATTGTGGTCCCATTGTGTTGGGAAGTGTGATATCATTTCTTAAGATCGAGCGCCAGTAGAAGAGAAGAATGCTTCAGCGCTGAATAGCGATATCGGTAGCAACGATCACTAGGGCCACCTCCTTGCCGGCCCTATATATACAGTTTGCAAAGCCCGTTCTCGCTGGCACTTTGTTCAATGCTAATTACCCTTTTTCATGCCCATTCATGGACTGGGACTTAAAAAACATTCTTGAGATGAACGCACAAAAAAAGAAACACTGCAAACGAACGTAAATTAAATAGCGTATTGCGTTGGAAAGAGAAAATCAAAATTGAATCAAATGGAAACAGGATTGTTGAGTAGGAATGTCTTGAGTGCGTGTGCAGTTTTGCGCACCACACACTGATTAATCTTATCCATCGAAGGGTTGGTACCTGCTGTGCTTTTCACCCGGGAAAAGCCTGAGAAAAATGAGAATGTGCATTTTTGATTACGATCAATCCACCTAAGTAAAGTATTCATTTGCAGCAAGCAAGCAAAAGCAAGGAAAAGGATCCAAAGGAATAGCAAACGAAGCGCATTGGTATCCTCGGAGGACACTGGCAACTGTCCTAACGTTAACGAAGCATCTGTTAAATAAGCATTGAATGTTATACTAAATGTCCCTCAACAAAGCGGTTAGCATTGAGGAATTTTGCCGTTTGGCGATCAGTGAATGGGTCCTAAAGATTTTTCTGAGCTAGAATGTGGTAACGTCTTGGGGATATTGGTTCCAACATCAACCCTACATTAGAAGGACCATGTGAAGAGATCACTGGTGTAATGGTGAAGATAAAATCTTTACCGAAGACTACCAACTATCTCAATGTCCTTGAGCAGTGATCGACGGATTTTTCTGAGACAAAACTTCAACAAAAAAATAATTGACTGATTGACAAAATGAAGGGGAAGTCGAACGTCAAGACCACGAAACCAAACAACACCATTTACTTTTCTATGGCTATCATAAGTCAGCTAGCATACGATCACAAGGATCGATCGATGGGTGGACAGATGAAAATCGATGAATTTTCCTCAAAAAGATTACCATAAAATCAAGTAAGCCATTGGCATGTTTTGTTCACTTTTTTTCATTGCTGTTATAAGTTCAAAAGGCATTTTTTCAACATATGTCCCTTTTTAATCATTGCGTTACGAAAGTAATTACATTTAAAATTAATCGCCGTTGGCAACAGAAATATCCAAGACTCAACCCACACATCGGAAGCTGTGATTGTACTAACCTATCAACAGTGTACAATTAAGAAACCATTCAAATAACTTCCAAGACTGATGAAATTTTATTTCCAATTAGTGGAAAACTTCCCATGCCTGCTCCATCGGCTTGCACTCTAGCAGCACGTGCAACGCTTGTCAAGATAGTGAGTGTGACAATTCGTCACTGGAAACTCTAACACACTCCTGTTGGCAAACGATTCCCTACTATTTTCGAGGTACATGAAGAAAGTCGCAAAATGGTCCAAAATGAGCAAAATCTCACTTGTTCTATTCCTATATCGAAATGCTAACAACAGACGGTTGGGATGGAACAGACGGTTTTTATACGAGGGTGTCGCCTGGAAGGACACGTGATAGCACATCGTTACGCACAGCCTTCACATCTCTCATCCACTGAAAGCCGTGAAACTGGAACGAACACAGCTCACACACAGGCTTCGCGCCTGGTCTTCCTTTGTGGTGCGTCTTCGATCTGTTAGGTTCCGTATGCGCTGACATCGAATGAATATTTATCGTGCACCCTGCAATCTTAATTACAACCGTATCCACAGTCCCGCACAGCACCAATCCCGTAATTCGATAGCACATAGCAGAGACCCATCCGGGGAAATCCTGTGGACAGCGTCTCGTAGTGGAAGACACGTTGGAAATTTTCCAACACATCCCACTGCCCGGCACCACACAGGACAGTGACAAATGCGGCGTTATGCCACCGCACACGGTCGAGGGAATTCGAATGGTGAACGGTTACACCCTTCTGCTAATGCTACGCCGGGACACGCGCGCTAGAGGGTGGACCATCGGGCGCTGAACGAAAATGAGTTTTCGTCACAAAACGAAACCCATCTATCCGCTTCCCGATCCTAATTGAATAAGAAGTACTGTTGTGCAAGAGATTAGGAGTTTTCGGGAGTTTCTTTCCCTTTTCTTCGGGTTTCGGCGGTGGTGCAAGGAAAATCTCTTTCAATGTTTTTTTTTTGCACATCATCATTCCCGACCGCTTTTGTGCCAAGAATCCCGGCGACCGGCGAACGTACGCCAACGACGTTTAATTAAAATTAATATATTGAACCACCGACACTCTGTACGATTTCTGCACAATTGGCACCAAAAGCGGTGACCCACCGCGGTTACTCATCCATCCGTCCCGATGGAGGCGCCTAGTTGGGTGTGGATTGGTGGTTCTATTTTTAAAACTTTATTCTTCCACTGGCCGTCCGGGGAATCATTCGGTGGGCTCTCACCGTGAGTCATAGAGGCATGCAAGTGCCGGGCCAGCTATCGTGTCGATGACTAATCATGGTCGGGACCCGACCGACCCGTTTTCGACTCATGCGCGCCAAACGTTGGCGCGGGAATTTGGGATGATTGAGGTTTTTGCTGCATACACTTCATGTACATACACAATCCTTATGCATTCGCGTGGTACATAAGTAACAGGTTGGCACCGTTCGGTATGCAACAGGTTGTTGAAACGTTTGACCTGAAAGACACTACGACCGTACGAGGTATTATTTATAGAGAGATGTCGGTATTGGCGATGAGTCATAGGCGTTTTTGCTGCTGGATGATGCATACTTACAATGGAACACTCTCAGAAAATTATGCTTTACTAACAGTTTAACATAGAAAAATTGTAGGTAAATAAATAATAAACAAATGATTTACAATACTTTCTTATTAACCTCCCCAATAGCTTGCCTCCCAAGCGTCAGTCTCTTCACATCATCTCCTCTTTCGCACCAATTCAATCGCCATTCAATCGGGACACAATACAACCGTCTGGAATGGCTAAGATAAGCTCCTGGATTGAGTGCATAATTTGATGCTTATCTCGACACGAACCTTCTGGCCGCAAAGTAACGGGCAAAGTAACAATGACGCTTGGGCCTAAGATGAGTGCTAAAAATGATTGATTGATTTTTCTAATTGTTTACTAGTTGGACGAGAGTTTGTGGAATTATTTCCCCCCCTCAAAACAGTCCATAACTTAAGGACATTTTTGTTTTTATATGATATTGTAACACAAGTACTGTGTGTTTTCCACCCTCCGTTTTCAAACTTCTAACCAGCTCCTCTGTCCGCAAGCAAAATCATATTACTCAAACTCATTTGCATTTGCTTCCAGTTTCTGTGTTCCGTTTAATTATGTTCCCATAATTCTCCGTACATTGGATGCTGTCAATCAACGCTCGCAGCAGCGCATGCATCATCGCCTGGGCGAGAATGCAACGCCAGTTCCATCCCACGATCTCGGATGGGACCGTCAGCAACCAAATACCGCTGGGCAAACATAATGCCCAACCATCCCTTAGCGAGGGACAGGGTGGGAGGTGGGGGGGAAACCATCCCTATTGCAACCTAGGGGTTGAGCTACCGTACACAAACGCATTAAAACACAGCTTAGTTACGAGTAAAAAGGAAGCGTAGAAGAATGCCCAATTTTCTCGGTCGTGATACTATCGGGGAAAATGGCAGCGGGGATGAGAGTGTCCGGATGGGGGGCGGGAGGGGAAGATTTTTCCAACCCTCATTCAGCGAAGGGGGAAAAAACTTTGACCAACGCTCGCAAATGGATAGCATCGGTAGCGTAAGACAAGTCCGTAAGCACAAACACAAACAACCATTCGAAAGGCGGCGAAGGGTTCGCCGTTGCAGCAGTAGTTGCACTAGCCAGGATAGCACCGCACAGCATTCGTTTCGGTGGCAGCAAAATCTCACATTCGGAACCCCGAAGGGTGAACAGAAGCCCCTCTGGCCGTTGCATACCATTGCCATGGCACACGACGACGACGACCTCTGCGTAGCCGCGTAGCACAATGGGTTCCAGCTTTCCTCTGTCGGATAGGAATTGCAGGCAAACCCTATCGAACACATTCAAACGGGGGTTCGGGATGCATTGGTTCGGTAGAAAACCCTTTTGCCCAAAAGCGAACACAGCCATGCTAAGGGTGGAAAACAAAGGGGGCCCAAATGGGTGGAAAGCCCTGTACGTTTTTTTTTCTCTTGTTGTTGTCGTGCTTTATTATTAAGGCAGCAACTGCAACTCTCGACACAAACCCGATTGCAGCTCGAATTCCATGCTCGGTAATGGAAAGCGCACTTTAAATGTCCAACAAACAGCACACACCAGCAGCGCCGGTGTAGAAGCATTTCGAACCGGTGGCTTATTTTTGTTCTCCTTTCCATAATTCAGCAACCCGAACTTTCCGACAAGGGGGAACATCGGGAATCCAACGCACATGCAGCGCAGGCATTATTGAGTGTCCCATTCTTGGGGGTTGTTTGGCACGCTGTTCCGCTGTACAGTGGGGCGCAATGGGCTGTCCAGGTGAGATAAGAGTTACCGTTAAAGGTGTGCACACACTAGGCAAACACACGCACACACATTTGAAACAAAAACCGTGTTTGTCACACTCGGCAGCACCTTTGGCATGTTGTGGCGCGTGTGCATTTCTCCTTTTTGTTAGGGCAACATTTGTATTTTCTGCCGGTTAATTTGCCTTTCCACGGTACAGAAATCCTTTCCAGCGTGTGTTTTTTTTTTTGGTACGCGTCATGGGTAGATTAATGGAATAAATAAATAACTAGCATACAACGAAATGCACACGACCAGAACGATTATGCACGACGGCAGCGCCGTGACACGAGCCGTAGTGTGTTTCCCGTCCCCAGATGTGTCCCCAGGTGTGTGCGTGTGTGTGTTTGCGATAGATTTTATTATGATTATCTTATTTGCTCGATAATAAACAACTGATAAACATGTGGAGCTAGTAAAGGTAATAGGTAAGGACATGGCTGAAAGACCACACGTCCCGCCATGTTGAGGGACAGTTATTAACCTCGAGTACCAATTGAATGGTATTTTGGAGCGTTTAGTTTAAAGTATAGAATTTTATTGAATTAAACAATCGGAACTTCTAAATCAATGATTTAATTGCGTTAATTGCTTAAGCTTAATGTAAGTCCATCTCCAACACTCAATCCCCTGCGGCATCACCATGAGACCGTGAACTTGATAGTGCAAAATTCACCTTCCTTTCGTTGAGAAATTCTACGACGAGAACCACTTCCCTCGATTGAAAACATTCCGCACCGATGGTTGTGCCATATTGCCTTCTAGACGATGAAGGTAGGGTCTTCCCGTACGGTACTTCCAGACGGTGAACCAGCCTTTGCTTTACGAGCCTTTCGAAGTTCGCCGTCCTCTTCGCCATCATCACATCACATTCCCCGACATTCTTCAGGGGGGAGTTTTTTTTTTCAAGACGGCGTATCGAAAAGGGTGAGTTTTTGTTGTGGTGAGCTCCTATTACCGGTAGTTTGCTACCGGTGTTTATGGAGCGATAAAAAGGCGCACCACGAGAGACACGTAGCATAAAAGAATTGTTCCACCGTCTTTGCGGAAGGTTCACCTAACCCCTTAGTTACGACGTTACGGGCAAAGACGTCGGGACAGGTGCCATCAGTGGGGAAGGTTAAGAACTTTGTAGCAAGGTGGCGTTACGAACACACGGACGGGATGACTTTTAACCCCTGGACAAGTGCTCGTTAGACAAGTAGACATTAAGCAGATCGGATTTAGTAGGAGATATCTTCGTGTTTTATTGGATGTAAATCCTGTTGTAAATGTATCTAATATTGGCGAATGGGATCAAAATGGCAACTGTTATACGAAAGTACCCCAGGAACCAGTTACTCGGAAAGAATTCTTACACATTTGCCAATTCGCAAACAAATCCACCAGTCACCAGCTGACGGGCGAAGGAGGATCAAAATCTTTGTGATCTACAAATTCTACCTCCTAGGGTATAGGAATCCTTTGCAAAACAAAAATCTAACAATACAGCATCGAAACGTAAGGAGAAGTAAAACGCAACACAACGGAAAAGTGGGAAAAAAAAGTTCATTGACACTGAAAGGATCAAGGATCTCCCCGAAAACATATGATCGTTCGAGCATCCGAAAGTTTCGGAATCTTACCATCATCTACCAGGGATGAGAGACGGTTTTACCTGCGATCGTACTGTCAATCTGGCGGAAAAGAAACAACAAATAAAATATAACGCTCCTTTCGGCTTGATCAGCAGCTGCAACTCGGCTGTAACTTAACGGTATGACACAAAGCGTCAAGCAGCAACCAACAAAAAAAAAAGGAAGGTAGGTATATTCCGGATCGTATTCCCTTGCCGTCACCAAACCTCTGCTTGTGTACTTAGCGAAAAAGAAAAAAAAAGCAATAATGCGGAAAAATTCACCAGCGTGCGCCACACACGCCACGGCACGAGCCATAATAGCGTTCCTACGTAGATCATACGCGCAGCTGTGGCGCAAGAGGAGATGGAAGGAATCAAATAAAGGTGGGTTTAAAATAATAGTAGAAGAGAGAGAGAGAGAGAGAGAGAGAGAGAGAGAAAGATAAAAAATAGCGACACAAAACCAGCAACACAGGCACGGCATTTGATAAATGAAAATCAATCTCCCTTTTTATTTCCTGGCCCTAGATGGAACAAAGACCAAGATTGATAAACATGCGTTTGCCCGTACGCATATTCATTTCCATCTACTTTCACGCTTTACTGCATCGTGTTGCAAATGCTACTGCTGTTGCAACCCAAAAAACTAATCATAATTAACAGCCCTAAACCACGAATGGTGCTCTCCCCTTTTACGTACGATCGTGCGCCAAGCGCCAGCAGGATCCTCGTCGCAAGCAGGGGAAAATCCCTTTCATTCTCAAGGCAACTCGCCGTGCGGTAATGATCGTGCAAGGCAGCAGGAGCGTGGTAAAAGGAACAGCATTAAGCACGAGCGGCAAGGAAATACACGGAACCGGGGACTAAAGGTTGTCTGTTAAGGCATGAATCACCATTCGCACCCGCGCTGCGTTATGCTGTGGAATATTGGCCGCAGAAGACACAGTCGAACGAGAGCTACGCGGCAAGAAGAACAAGAAAAACCTGATGAATCGAATTGAACCTCTTTTTTTTTGGTCCAAAACCCGGGCTTCGGACGAGCGGAACGGTGGTGGCAAAAGGGACGCTTAAAGAGTAGTCGAATATCCTTACGGAGTAACGAAAGAGATGCGTGGAGTAGTTGAGCGAGAAGGAGCACAGCAATGGAATAAGGAACGCACCCAGAAAACAAAGTCCAGGGAAAGGACGCCGTCAACGCCGCACGTGCTCGACGTTCTTTGTGCAAGTCGGAGTCGCGTGCCACCGCGCTAGAGCGTAGGGAAAGCGCGAAGGGAGAGAACCGGGGGCGAGGTTGTGTTTACATCCGTACGGCGCTTTACTCTCGGCTGTCGGTGTGTGCGTGTCCGAGTGGGAAACTCAAAGAGGGGAAAAACACATGCGCACACACACCAATGTCTCTCTCTCTCTCTCTCTCTCTCTTATGTATCCGCTTGCCTTCCGGTGGTATAGAAACCGGTCTCACACGATGATCGGCTGTTTCACGATGGTTTCCGAGGGGTTTCCATTTCGTATCCTTGTGGATGTGGCGCGTTATGTACCGTAGTAAACCCCTCGAGCACGCCACTGTTGTACACCAGCACGGTGAAGTGTGAGGCCGCACATATAAAACGGACCGGATCTGCCGGCGAGAGGATCATTCAGTGCCTGGCCACGGCCGAGGTCATACGCACACGTTCGTACGCCACCAGTCGGCGAATAGGAATATCCTTTCCTTTTTTTTTTGGTTATTTTGTACTGTTGCGAAAGTTGTGACAGAGACTGCGACCCGTTTGTAAATAGTACTATCCCCACGCAAGTAGTGGCCTTGTGCGACCATTGTGAGGTTTAACGTGTGTCGTGGACGTGGTAGTGTTTCCCGTGTCGCGCCAGTGTCCGTTCCAGAGTGTGTTGTGACATGCAAGGATGGCAGCAATCGTACAATCCCGCCAACTATCCCCAGCTGGTCTCCTGACCACGGTGGCCAGCTTACCGCCGTCCTACAAGGTGCAGTACGGCAATGTAGTCGGAAAACCGGTCAGTACCACCGGCAAAGTGCCCGCGACCGGTGGGTCCGACAGTCCGCTGGATTTGACCGTGCGCCAAGCAGCAACCGGGGGTCCCATCACCCCACCGGCAACACCTTCCCCGCTGAAGAAGCGCTACCGTGAGGACAATCAGCTGAATGTGCCGACGAAAACGGAAGGCCCACTGCCAAAACGCGCCAAACCGTGTGCGGAGCCCAGCGAACCGGAGCCGACCGACGTCCGGCAGGGTTTAAGCACACCGGCAAAGGGAGCCCGTGAACCAACCGCCACAAATCCACCGAAGGGTTCGAAAAATCCACCCGCCGCCACGGTGCCGTCCGGCGGTACCAAGGAGCGCCGCGCGAAAGCCATCCGGAAGCTAAAGTTCGACGAGGAGAACTCATCGCCCGTGTCCGGCACGATCATCATCTCGCTGGAGGAAGCGCTCAGCGGGGATTCGCCACGCGAATCCGGTGACATCGATCCGCAGTTCAATCTGGTCGAGGTGTCGGATGAGGTGCGGGCCGAGCTGGCCGCCATCCCGAACGTGATCGGTGGTTACAACTGCAAACTTTGCCGGCTCGAGTTTGACGACGCGTTCGGGTTGGCACAGCATCGCTGCTCCTGCATCGTGCTGCTCGAGTACCGGTGTCCCGAGTGTGGCAAGCGGTTCAACTGTCCGGCCAACCTGGCGTCGCATCGCCGATGGCACAAACCGCGCGACCAGGTCGGCAAGAAGGGTGGCGCGGGCAAGGTGGAAGCGGGCAGCGATTCGGCCGACTCGGATGGTGCCACCGGTAAGTTCCGGTGCAACCAGTGTGACAAAACGTTCAAACGGCCGGCCTACCTCAAGAAACACCAGCTAACGCACAACAAACAGCCAACCAGGAAGGGGACGGCGAAGCGCGCCCCAAGCCCACCGGTTACCGTCGGCGCGCAGTACCGCGGTGAGGACTCGAACCATTCCAACCAATCGGGCCAATCGGTGGAAAGCGGCGGTATTACGTATACCGACTGTGGGGAAGACCCGCCAACGAGAGTGAAGCCACCGCCGCTCACCATGTACAGTACGCTCGCATCCAACGACAGTGGTGCGCAGGAGATTGAGATCGTCACTACCGGATACTATCCGGATGCGGCGACCGTTGTGACGTTTGTGCAGCAGGAACGCGCCAGTTCGGTGGTGTCCTCCTCCGGACGGGGCAGCGTTGCGTTGGATCATGACGATGACCAGGACAGCGACTGTGAGGAGCGTACGCTGGTCATCAACGAGGACTACCGCGACAACGCAGAGGAAGAGGACGAGATGGAGCGTCAGTACCGTTCGGCCTACTGCGATCGTTTCACCGAGGAGGAAAATCTCGCCGCCGCCGCTCTCGCCCGTCTCCGGAACGGACCGTCCGTCATCCGGCACACCACGGCACTGGTTGTGTAAGTAAGGCTTTTAGTACGTAGGATTTCGATTGGGTGTATGTGGGGTTTTTTTTTTTTTGGGTGTAAACTCGAGATTCTTTACCAAGGAGTTCCGTAATAGTTAGTAACCTGCCTGCCCGTACAACGATCGGTTACGGATCGATCGAACGTGAACGCAGCCTTAGCATTGTACTCTTGACATATTTATAACGTATACTGTTCCGCCGCGGATGCAGTGTGATGTTCTACCGCTGATGTTGCCTACTGTGAACTAAGAACTACTAAGTGAAGCAGCATTTTACAAAATGCGACATTTGTACATTTCAAGAAACGTATTCGAACCCGATTCTACAGCGCCATACCAAAGGATTACTATTTAAGAGGGAGTGTGTCGGGACGGTTTGTCACGCATCAATGGCGCCCCCTGCCGGTACTGTTAGTAACTTAGTAGAGCTAGCCCTAGACTGACGAGGACAGTTATTGGGAGACGGTTTGTTTTTTTGTAGATTTTCTTTTACATTCCAAAGATAACGAGCAATGCTAGTCGGTAGTTTTAGAGAAGCAAAGCTTCACCGGAAGAGAAAAAAAAACCCTAGTCGTAGTGTCGTATTTACTTTCTTTCTTTTTCTCTTTTTCGACGGAAGTTTCGGTGGCGAGTTTCGAGGTTGTTGTCTTGTTCGCTATGTGTGCTAGTTTCTCTTGCGCATTCTATCGTTTCTCTTCCCATTGCTGTAAGCTATTTCTTTTAAACAATCTTTCGTTTCGTTTTGAAACACTTTTATACGTCTTATGTCTACACGCTATTTGCTACGAGGAAAACAAAATCAGGAACTTCCGTCCCAAGCAGCCATACTTCTTGTACATTCGAGGGATTTGAAGTTTGCAAAACTTCAAAACCATAACCTCCCCCCCCAAAGATGAGTAACCATCTAGTCATTCTCGTGTATAGAGTTAGGTTTGATATGTGTGTGATTTATGGTACTCTACACTTGTGTAGATTTTTTTGTGACGTTCGTTATTACAAAAATGCTCATACAACATAACAACACACCACCTTTTGGACAATATCAAGTTCCAATTTGCCACATTATTCTTTTCTCATATCCAGGAAATTCACTCTCCATCTTTATTCTTTTTGGCTTCAATAATAATGATCTCATCTCATCTGGTCACGTCGGTTTAGATGGGATTCGTTCCACGGTGCTTCGGTGTATCATACCGAGAGCCAAAGAACGATACCATCCGAGCAACCCACTGACACACCGCTAATTATAATTGACATTTGAAGCATAAGTCACTGTTGCGATGAGTACCGAATGTACCGGACCTGTAAAGATTTCAAACATTTGGACATGCGCTGTTCACAAATCCATTGTACAAATAAGCTTCTGCTTGTCGGCAGAACTGTCCATTTGCCTAGAACCTGTAAGAAAATCCTTTTCCCATTGCATTTTGTATACGATTTTGATTTAGTTTCGTTTTCGAATTGATTTTTGTTTCGTTTAACTTTTGACGCAAAAGGCTTTCGAATGCGCACCGCCCGTTCGCAATAGTGTGGGTTTGGTGCATTTGAAACAGTGCGCTGCAGGTTCGGGAGAGGCTTTTGCAATCGTGCGAATAACCGTGTGCCATGTTAGGTAGCAAAGACCTTCGGTCGGACCGCTGCAAAGTGGTGACGAAAATCGAAAGGTATCAACTGTAGCACAACATGCCAATGTACAATGCGCACCCTACGTAGAATGTAATGTATAAGAATTAACCGAGTAGCGAGAAAAGTTTAGTTTTTTAAGGTGTCATGCTAGTCATGCTGGTAAATTTTACTTGCGGAGTCTCGTATTTATACCAAAGCAACAAATGAGCAATTCTAGTCCAGCACGTTAATCACACACAGCTAGTTCAAAGCTGGTGGGCCCCACTAGTCAGGGTGTATGTACCTAAATTTAGAAAGTATCCAACACGTTTTCTGGTCATTTGCTAGTCATATTTATTTATTTATTTATTTCACTGTAAGCTTTCTTCGGCTTTCATCAAGATCTCAAAAATAACACGGCCCTTTAAAACATGTCTGACTAGTCAACACCATGTACATTTACTAGTCCAAAACACCAAAAATAGTTAACTCGTAACCAAAACTACATTTGCTTTAAAAGATTAAGCACCAAAGATGGCATATTACACTTTTGTGTCAGTGTGTTCGCACTTAATTTATGTACTTATTTATATGTAAATTATTCACACACTTATTTATTTCTCATTTAATTCCCTTACCCGTGTATATTTATTTGATCGATTTCTATTTGTATTTTAAACACTTAATTCTTACATTACTTTTATACTAAAAAGGCTAATGGCGGTAGAACATCACGCGGCACATAATAGCGGTACAGTTGCCTAACGTGTAACGATTAACAATAAGTAAAAAAGAAAAGCAACAATCACATTACAACTTTACAAAACTGACGAGGATCACACAAGGAGAACAATCGCTTTGAAATATCTTGTTGTAGAATGTTGTTAGGAGCTTCTATCATATTTACAAAACGGGGAAATTTAAAGACAAAAGGTCAAATCATTTGAATATTCGAACGTTTACAAGGCGCGCAAACGTCTGAAGGGTTTCTAAACAAATCAAACATGTGATATTAGGTGAATAAGATCTACAGAAACTAAAAGAACCCCGCATAACCAGTGTACACACGAGATGCATTTTGCTTTGTGTAATGTTTCCGTTCCGTATTTTTTGTATTAATGATTATTCCCATCTTTCTACGTTTGTTGCATGTCATTTACGCGTTTAGCTTCTTACTCTTAATTTAAGTAATAGCTTTTGACGAAAGCAACAGAAACTGAGTCTAACTGCAGGTGTAGGCACGCGTTTTGGTTTTAAGAATGCAGAAAAAAAATCATTACAAACATAAGAACCTTTTTTTACCAGTGCATTATTTTAAGTGTATTTCGAAAATTTACATAAAAAGTGAAAAGAAAGTACAATAAAGCCAACGCAAAAAAAAAACGAATCGATTATGTGACTTTTTCATTGCTGTTCAAACGATATGAACTGTACGGGTAAGTAAAAAAGCTTTACATTACATTGTTTTATACGTTTTGCAAATGACCCAAAATCTCAACCGTCGCTTATACCAGAAATTTTGAATGTTTGTTAGGTTGTCAAATTTCGATGTCCGTTGGCGGCGCCACCGTTCTGCTGATTTGTTTACATTCCCCTTCGCAGGCTGCCTTCAAACGTAAACAAATTGCTTTCCTTAGCGTAAAAAGTAAAATCGTTGCCAGTAAAAGCCGGTCGTTGTTAAGATCCGATTAAAATAAACTATTTTATTTGGCCTTATTTCCCTCCCTTTCTGTAATTGTAGAATCGTATTAAAAGCCGCAAAATTCCAATCACGAGCATGATGGTTTAGAAAATCCATTTAACACACTCAATAACAGTGACCTTATAAATGCGGCTTCGATATGGGGCAAAAACCGCCAGCAGAGTTGATTGGTTGTGCGGTCCTCTATATTGGATGTTTAATATACTCGTTCTACAAAAACTATGAGCTAAGCAATGGTAAGTTCGCGTGAGCAAGTTTGACACCGAATGAAGCTACCATTCATCATTTCTTACAGAAAACTTGACCAACTATCACACCCTCGATGCCGGATGGTGCATATTCAAACACCGACGACGTGACGATTTCGATTGGGAATGGGAGCATTATATCGGGTTCGTTGAACGGCATGGAATCTATTTCCTCGTACACGTCGCGGTAATGGAATTTTCGCGCCGTGTTTGTGCCAATCACACTTCCACCGTTTTAACATTATTTGGACTTTGCGTGATCTATCACATGTACAACGTAGCAGTATTAGCAGTGATACTAGTGCAATGTTTATCTTTCTATTACGGTAACCCAGCGAAATATTACCGGCGCACTGTGTGGCTGAAAACATTCGTATGGATCGCGGTCATCAACTATTTCAAGGTGTGGTACTTTTACGACAAGCTAAATGTCCACTTCAATATTCATAACGATCAACTTCTCGAGCTGAGCCTAATTACCTCGTGGAACGTTATCAAGTGTGCCAGCTTCTGTCTGGATAAAGGCCGAGAAGCGTCACCGAAAGAGCGTTATGGTTTGCGTGATCTGATGGCTTACTTGCTGTACTTTCCGCTGCTCCTAATGGGACCTGCCATAGTGTACAGCCGGTTCAAAACGCTGCACAACCATTTCCAACTGGAACTGGAACCACACAGCTTTCCCTACCGTATGTGGACGCTGGCAAAGCGTTTAATGATGGCATGGTTTTGGGCGTTGGTCATGCTTGCAGGACAACACTTCCTGTATGTGAATCTCATCCAGCAAGATCTAGTACTGCTGCGGCACGTAAATCTTTGGGCACTGTATGGATTGGGCTTTCTGATGGGACAGTTTTTCTGCATCAAGTACGTCGTGTTCTATGGCGTTGGCATCGCGTTTGGTCGATTCGACGGAATTGATATGCCCGCCAAACCAATATGTATTGCAAGAGTGAACCAATACTCGGACATGTGGAAGTTTTTCGATAGAAGTTTGTACGAGTTCCTGTTCAAGTACATCTACACCGAGCTGTGCACGAAAACGTCCCGTTTGCCTCGTAAAATCCTGGCCAGCTTGGCCACCTTCGCGTTCATCTACATCTGGCACGGTGTGTTTCTGTTCATCCTCATATGGTCACTGATCAATTGGATTTGTATCTTGCTCGAAAGGCTGGTAAATCATTGCACTCGCGCCGATAGCCGTTGGCGAGCCATTATCGGTACGCACGTGTTCATACCCTCGGTGCTGTCGAATTTCTTCTTTTTTGCCTCGGAAAATGTGGGCTTCATCTATCTCCAGCGCACCTACACCGAGAGCATCAGTAACTATTTGGGGCTGTATGTGGCCTCCTACTGTTTCTACCAAACCGGGCAACTAGTGAAGAATGTACAAACGAATCATGATAAATGGAAAACGAAATGAAAACATAAAAAAGCATTTATTTTTTGCCTTCCACCATGATAATATGATATCCGAACTTGGTCTTGATGGGTGGATCCGTGTACTTGGGAGCGTTGGTGGTAGAAATGGGTAACGCAAAGGCCGCATCCTGAAACGGTCCCACCATTGCACCACGGATCTGCCACCCAAGATCACCTCCCTGACGTGCCTTGTCTTCGCTGTAGTTTGTCGCAACCACATTAAACGCCTGGCCCTCTTTCAATTTTTCCAGCGCTTCCATTATTTTACCTTGCTTCTCACAAAGAATGTGTCGTACTTTCACCGCCGAGCCACCTTTTTTCTCCTTTGCTGCACCTTCAAGCAAACGACATCGGTTAGTGCGAGATGCAAGCAATACGATGACCACAATGGTTTTACCTTCTTCAGCACCCCCTCCAGCACCTTTCTTTCCACTGGCACCACCTTTAGCTGGTGCAGCTTTTCCTCCTCCCTTGGCGTCCTTTTTTGGTGGCATCGTTTGCTTTGTTTTCAAAACAATCCTACCGGGTGGGATTTCCTAACCTCGATACCAACCGGCACGTAGACGAAAATCACATAGCAAATGAAGCTGTCATCCTCCATGGTCTTTCGTCGCCATTGTGTGTCCCTGTTGATTGGCTAATAAAAAGGAAGCATATTCTTCCTTTGTATCGATATCAGCTATCAATTGAAATGTGAAATCATAAAAATAAGGGCTCGGAAGAAGTTCTTTTTCCTTTTTGACCGCATAATTTCGATGGATTGATACATAGTAATGAACCCCACGCTATAATCCGGAACGATGAATTTGGGTTGACGTTTTCATCGCATTTGCACGCGAATACGCTTCAAAACAAATAAACACGTAGTGATTTCTGCCTACAGAGCAATTTAACTCGATAATGCCGTGTAAAATCTTCCGCTAAGTGAAGAAACAATCTCAGTAAACTTGTGCTGCATGTAATCGTCATCCAGGAACTGTAATTTGCGTTAGCTTGCGAAACACAGAGCAAATCCCGTAATCATGTCCCGTCATCGGAATGTACGCAACGCAGTATACGATGGTACGTACTGTTTGGTAAATGTTGCCCCAAAAATCCTGTTTTTCATGCACCAACACCCGATACAGATTATGATGATGATGATTATCCGTACGGACATTCGGTGGAGGATGAGTGTATCTCTCCAACCGATGCCCAGCAATGGATCTACGACCGTGCCAAAGGTCAACAGAGTATGTCCGAATTTCTTGCCAACAATCGCGACATCGAAGAAGAAGATGACGACGAACTGGCGGCGGAAAATGTTCGCGAAGGTACCGCTCACAAGAGGCGCGACTCGGAGGTAACTTGTGATGATCTTACGATCGAGCTCCACCTCATTAACGGGTATGTTTCGCAGTGCTTCCAGATGCCTGACCTGAACGACGATGACCGTGCACGGTTGCTGTCGTGTATGGATGAAATTCGTGACATTGTCGGCGAAACGTGTAGCGACCGTCAGATGGTGGAAGCAATCATGAAGCATGATTACGACTGTAGCAAAGCGCTGGACGAGATACTGAACAGCAACAAGACACCGCCGGCGCTAGTCGCAAAATCGGGCAGCAAACTAGCGGCTGATACGATGGAAAAAGGTATGTACGGGGTTTGTCGCCGTCACCAATACACTGAAACGGATCGATACGGTACTGGCGCGTGCATTACACCACATGGCTCACATACCGGTTCAAGAATACGTTCATGTTGTGAAATTTCAAATTTAACTATAGGAAATTGTGCGTTGTGCAAATTTGAAAGTTATTTTTTTAATTTTTATTTCACTCAATGTCTATTTATTTTACTGGGATAGTGTGCAGTAAAAGGAATTTCCTTTTATTTTTGAAAGGTTTTACAAACAAAACATATTCAAAAAAGTATGTGCTGATACCAATGTGCCTTGGATATATAAACATGCGCCAACATCCCATTCGATCTCAATGTGAAATAGGCGCAAGTGTACGGCGATTGCGCGCGCAAGAATACTAACGGACGTTCATTTCAACGTATCTTTTTTTCGGTTTCTCATCACTGTTTGTTGGCGACTGGTGGCTGTAACACGGCATTCGACACTATCTGGATGGGCATCACAATTGGATTGCTTACGGAAGGTAAGATATGAAAGCTTCCCCCAAACCCGTGGAAACTCAAGCCAACCTTACTCCAGCCCTTGGTGCGATACGGTTTGCTTTACCGCAGGTGCAGTTCAGTGCCGGCGGTGGTGGCAATTTGAACGATTTCGTAAAGCAACGCATTAAACAAGAATCGCAAAGCAAATCGTTAGCTAAATCGTTGGAAAAGGAAAATAATGAACCAACGAAAGCAGCTTCTTCGGGGTCGTCTAAACCCACAACGCTAGCACAGTTTGCTGCTCTTTCGATTGGCACGAGTTCATCTACAACGGCTTCTTCTGCCGTGCCGATGAAATCTTTTTCGAACCTATCGGATATGGCCAAACATCATCTTGAAACGCAAGGGACACCTCCCACCTTTTCGGCAAATGCATCGCCCAGGTTTAACGTTCCGCAGATATTCAAAAAACCCTTTGCTTGTGCTTCCCCCGCTTCGGCGAGTGATGGCACATCGGCCCAATCCGTAGCCAACCAACCAATGGTTTCACAGACCGGATGGATATTGGATTTGAAATCGGCACTCATAAAAAAGAAACCCGATGCAAAACATTCTGCTAGTGGGGACAAAAGCTCAACAAAGCCAAAAGGTGCAGCAATGGATTCAGACGATGCAATTAAATATGGTTTCGTCGATTGTGATATTACGGAAACGATAAAACCGACGATCGATGAGTTTTGTACGATCGATGCTAGCTCGGTACTGCAGATGGATCTTTCCTCCCATCGCACCCTGACATCATCCCCTATGGGAGTTGTGCTGGGGATTCGTTACAGGAAGCGAAAGCTTCCGGTACGGGTTTCGCATCACTATCCAAGCTACACCACCGTCGTGCCGTTTCGCTTCGATATGCCCTCTCCGGACGATATAGTATTGGGACATATAAAGAAATTTCGGCAGTAAAAACGAAAATTGACAACTTTGGACAAAGGGGAAAGCACGAAAGAGGATGACGCTTCGAGAGGTCTGATCGATTGCATTGCCTACCCTAGACTACCAATAATAACCAATAATATGATTCGATGTATTGTGACTAAATATATTTTATCTTTCCGTTTTGGAAATCCATTTTCTTCTAGTGCCTAAGTTTTAACAAATAAATTCTTTGTCCTCTATTTATTTACACTAGAAAGCTTTATCACCCTCTTTTTTTTGTGAATCGAAATCTTTCATCCATCCAGTGCGTTTGGTAGATTATTTCGCAATATTATTCACTTTTTTCTTCCCCCATAACGAAACCCATCTCGTGCATAAAGGCATTGGTGAACGATTGCTGGAACGGTCGGAAAAGAAGCTTCAAACTCACAACGTACCGACCATTATCGCAACGCCTTCTGTCGACGCTCAGCAGCATGTTCGGCCCGTGAGCGATGTAGCGACGACCGTTGTAATAACTCCGAGTCCATCGGTGGCTAAAAAGACGCTCGCCTTCGAAGTGAACAGTCCCCGCGTACAATCACCCTGTGTGTCCGGACGCAACACGCCCGAAATAACTGACGAAACCCGACAGCAGCAACAATTTCCGAGCAAGTCCACCCCGAAGGAACCGTCGAGAAACGCGAAGGAACTGTTCAGCAAGGAACGTGGCTCGAGGAAGGATCACATCCATATGGTGGTGATTGGCCATGTGGATGCGGGCAAAAGTACGCTGATGGGCCATCTGTTGTATGATACTGGGAATGTTTCGCAGCGCGTCATGCACAAGCACGAGCAGGAAAGCAAAAAGTTGGGCAAGTCCAGCTTCATGTATGCCTGGGTGCTGGACGAAACGGGTGAGGAGCGAGAGCGAGGCATTACGATGGATGTGGGAAGTACGCGATTCGAAACCGCAACAAAAGAGGTAACGCGAATTTGTGGTGAAGGACGTGATTTAAATTGAACATTAAATCCATAAATAACTCTTTCAGATAACGCTACTGGATGCTCCTGGCCATAAGGACTTCATTCCGAACATGATATCGGGAGCAAATCAGGCAGATGTGGCCTTGCTGGTGGTGGATGCTACACGTGGAGAATTTGAAACCGGTTTCGAGCAGGGTGGTCAAACGCGAGAGCACGCACTGCTGGTACGTTCGCTTGGCGTCAGTCAGCTCGGTGTGGTCGTCAATAAGTTGGACACGGTCGGCTGGTCAAAGGAGAGATTCGACGAGATAGTGAACAAATTGAAGGTGTTCCTTAAACAGGCTGGATTCCGCGATGCGGACGTTACCTATGTTCCCTGCTCGGGGCTAACGGGAGAGAATTTGGTTAAAGATCCAACGGATCTCGGGTTGACCCAGTGGTACGTTGGTCCGACACTTTTGAACGTAATTGGTAAGTGAATCGTTTTAAAACTGGTCACTTGAAAAGGGTGTAATGCAATGTATTGCCTTCGAATCTATTTTCCAGACACTTTCAAAACACCAGAACGCGCTATCGATAAACCGTTTCGTCTGTCGGTGGCGGATATATTTAAAGGCACCGGATCGGGATTTTGTCTCTGCGGCCGCATCGAGTCCGGTATGGTGTGCGTAAATGACAAATTGTTGGTGTGTCCGACCAAGGAGCAGGCCGTGGTGAAGAACATCACGATCGATGAATTACCTCACCAGACGGCTTTTGCCGGTGATCAAGTATCGCTAACGCTGGCCAACGTCGACATCAATAACATCTCGGTTGGGTACATACTGTCCGATATTTATCATCCCATCCCGTTAGCTACCCGGCTACTCGCACGTATCGTTGTGTTTAACATTAAAGTACCGATTACGAGAGGATATCCGGTGCTGCTGCATCATCAGTCGCTTATCGAACCGGCCACGATTCGCAAACTGAAGGCACAACTGCACAAGGGTACGGGTGAGGTGATTAAGCGCAATCCACGCTGCTTGGGCAACAATTCGTGCGCCTTGGTAGAGATCGAATTTCAGCGTCCGATCGGCATGGAGCGGTACGCGGACTTTAAGGATCTGGGAAGAATTATGTTGCGCGTGGAGGGTGTTACGATTGCTGCAGGGCTTGTAACGGAAATTGTTAAGTGAATGCAATGAAACGACGAATGCGGTACCGATCGTTATGTGAAGAAATAAAGACGTCACATTATGAAATGATGCTGTTCGTTTGGAAATCGTTTTATTACTAATTTGTTGGAGTATTCTTCGCACGTAAGGAACATTCGGTGAGCAGCATTTCGGAAAACGATCACTTCGGGACAAAGTTATAGACAACGATTTCGTATGAACCGGTATCGCCAAATACGCGGTTCAGGATTTCTTTCACCTTGTTCCACTCGAGTCCATCAATACCGCAGCCGATGCGTGGAATGGCCAACTTTTCCACGCCATTGTTCGCCATATGCTCTCTCATGGCCTGTAATGATTTGGTCAGATCATCGTACGTAGGTTTCAAATTATACGTTTTCTTCGTAATGAGATAGTAGACGTATCGCTGTGGACCATCGGCCAACGTGGCAACTCCACCGACACCAACGTTTTGTGCCTTTAGCTCGTCCAGCTTGCCGTACAATTGCTTGAACCGGACCGCAATGCCCGCGCCCATCTTTAGATCTGCGGCCACGCAATGTGCCAGCGAATGGTCCTTGGGAGCGCTGAAAAGGTCACCTTCGATTTCGCGTACACAGTTTGCCATGGTTGCAGCGGATGCGAATATCCTTCTAGGTGTAAAAGCAGCTAGGCGGTGATTATAGTTGGATGCAGGATTTGGGAACTGTTTGATGGAACCGGTCACTGTACGAATTAGTTTAGCAAGTGTCATGGAGGCAGATGGTTTTTGGAGAGGTATCGTATAAAAGAAAAATGAAAGCAAACAACCGGCAAACAAAACACAGCTGATCGGAAGTGTCAGTTACACCGTCGTCGTTGGGGGGAGAATGTTTTCTACGAATTCCATGCTGGAACGTCGAATTTTATCTGATAAGTTATAAATTTAATTCGAAAACTATTTTTACGATGTTTTAAGTGCGAAATGTTCAGCATAAAATTATCCTTCACTGTACTGCAGCACATTAAAATGCGTCACCTTGTGAAACCTTGGCCGATCCCATAGTCCAATGTTTGTCGTACGTCACAAATAACGCGCCACAAGCAAAAAACGAACCATAATCGCTATTCCTGTATTTACACGCAACGCATGCACAGTTCAAATGCCGTCCGTGAGTATTAAAGCCATAGAATCGTTCAGCTCTGAAGATCCGGTGAGTAAAGCGAACCCTTAGCTAATGTGTCCCACTCTGGAGATAGTAATCGGTACTGATCATTTCAGAATTATCCCGCCTCGAATCTTGTGAAGCCCGGTAACAGGAAATGGAAGTGTCGACAAGCGGGCGAACAGCAAGCGTTTGTGGTGTTACGCCTCGGGGAACCGACCCAAATCAGCGGAATCGATATAGGCAACGAGCATGCGGCTTTGATCGAGGTGTTGGTCGCACGCAGCGGTCCAAGTAATCCACCATACAGTGAAATTTTACTTGCCACCAAATTCATGAATGCGGTCGACAGCCGCAATTCAACCGGTACGAACGGGGTGCAGTGTTTTAACTCCTCCGCCCTGATACCTTCGGTGGCAAGCGAAAAGTGGGATTTGGTGAAATTCATTTGTACCCAACCGTTCAATTCCCGTGTCCGGTATGGCCTTACGTTTGTTGCTCTGCACACCAGCAGCAGAACGGAGACAAAAGACAGAAAAAGTCTAGTGCCGGAAAAGTTTCAGCAGCAAATTCAGGAAGAAGCGATCCAACCAAAACCATCTGTTGGGCTTAATCTTGGACGGTTTAAGCTGCGCGAAGAATCACCCGATTCGGATGATGCAGGGTTTTCGAACATATTTTCACGGTGGAAGAATAACAATGCAGCACCAAGCTCAACGAGCGCGAGGTCACCAACCGTTAGTGCTTTGATGCGCGATTCAAACACACCGAAAGCACTGGAAAAGAATATTCCTACACCGGGAAGCGTACGAAGTGTTGCCAAACAGCGACCTAAACCTCAGATGTTTCTCGACAGCGATGACGAAGAGTCGGACAGCAAGGCAAACACCAGCGTGAAGGTAAACCGTAATGATGAATCAGTGTTATACGATGCGGAAGATGAGAAGCCGGCCAAGAAGCCTCATGACAGTGCACGTAATGAAGGTGGAATTGCAAAACGGCAATTTACTACATCCAAACCGGAGGCAAATAATGTTGCTAAGGTGTCATCATCCAAATTCAAAGATTTCCTTAACTTTACCGGGTCGGATCAACAACCAAAACGGAACGATGAAAGGAAAAATTCAAGTTCAACCCCGGTGGTAGCTAGAAAACCCAACCACAGCACTTCATCACATCTCGATCATAAGGACGCTCCGAAAAAAATCATCGACCAAGCCCGTCCTCCGTTGTCCATCGAAAAGCAAACAGTTCCTTCTTCGAAGCGATTGTCTTCGCCTACGAAAAGTCCCGGCAATCATCATGATAGTACGACACCTACGATGAAAAAACCAAAGCTGACAATTGTGGACGATGATAGTGATCCAGAAGTCAGAAAACCCGTACGGTACAAACCGTTTGGAAAACTGCTTGAAAATGTGGTCCTAGTCATCAGTGGAATTCAGGTATGTGGACATAAAGTTGATGTTTAATATTGTTCTTAGGATAACCTTATTTAGAATTTATAGTCACATCACATTTCACAGTCACACCTTTCGTTGAATTCCAATTTTCATTGCTGCTGTTGCGTGTCTCCCTCGCTTTCCGGGTTGTTTGGCTCTTTGTCCGGCTTTTGTTTCATTGGTTTGTGCGGAATGGTTGATGAATCTTCATCATCGGCATCATCATCGGAGATTATCGTACGACTCGAGTCCGATTCATTTTCTGTTTCTGGGCTAGTTTTGCTTTCCGAAGCGTTCCGGTTCGTTTCTTCCTTTCCTCCTGGATTGTCCTCGTCATTCTTATCGTTGTCGGATTGATTCTCCGCGTCCGGTTCGTTTATTGGGCACTCGATGTCCTCTTGCTCATCAGTAGAAATAGATACACTAAGTACATCCATCGGGTTGCTCACTGCCCCGGCAATCGTAGCTACACCTTCAGACGTATCGCCGGGCCACATTGTAACGGTGTTAGAAAAATTGACCGCCTTTCTCAAACCCGATCCACTGCTCAGCTCCGAATCGCGTGTATGATCGATGGTTTTCACCTGTTTCGATGACGCACCGTGTGCATAGCGTAACAATTCATGCAACCTATAATATCCATTTTGATTGTTTGCTATTCCCACGGAAACCAGCTTCTCCATTACTTCATTCGTTAAAAATCTTAAATCTGCTGCGGACAGTTGCTGTAAATCCTTCAGAAAGACGTAAGCCTGTAGATCAGCTAGCGTGCATGCTGAGCGGACGTGGAAAAGGCGATTAATTTCACGATACAACCTGTTCCAAATCCGTAACTCTTTATTTACCTTTGTTCAAGTGGCAGGTGTAATATGCTAACCCTTGCAAAAAGTACCGGTAGTACTTTTTAGGAATATCTTTCGAATGTACAAAATCGCTCATCTTGTAAAACGGTTCGACTGGCAATGATCTGATTTCTTGCACTACTTGTTGATGGAAGTTCTCAATGCTTACTTTGATGTTTTTCACAGAATCCCGATCGGGCAAACATTCGCAGTCAGGCGCTGGCGATGGGAGCAAAGTACAAGCCGGATTGGGACTCTTCCTGTACGCACCTGATGTGAGCATATTTTTATACACTTTGGGATCATTCTTTTTTATCATATTGCCCCATTTCAGCTGTGCGTACAAAAATACACCGAAATACAATCAAGTCCAAGGAAAAGGCAAAATTGTGAAGCAAGATTGGATCGAAAAGTGTTACACCAACCGGAAGCGACTTTCCTGGCGAAAATTTGCTCTTGATACGGCGGAAGCTAACGTGTCCGATTCCGAGGGTGAGATAGTAGATATATTGAACAAACCGCCAGATGTGGTGCAACCAGCGGAAAGTCGTATTATTCCATCGTTGGTGGAAAAAGTCCAAGAAGAAGCGGTAATGTTGCACGAATTAAGCGACACGGACGAAGAACCTGGTGTGACAATCGCTCGAAAGGTGTACGATAAAAGCACGGAAGATGAAGGCGATCACAACGAGAACAATGTGGCCGGTAGTTTGGATTTTTTCAAGGGCAAAAAGTTTTACCTTCATCAGGAATTAGGAGCCGTGGATAAGATAAAGCTGGAAAAGTACATTGAAACGTTCAGTGGGTAAGTGATTTGCACTGGTTTTGAGAATATTTGAATAACCGGATATTTTCTGTCTTTTTGCAGAGCTGTTTCCAATGAGATGGCCGGTGTGGACTATGTGATTGCTCGCAGCAAACATGTTTTACCATTCGACTGTCGTGCGGAGTTGGTAAAGCCACTGTGGGTGTACGAGTGTAACGACATGGAATGTCTGATACCGGTAAATCGATATCGGATTGTGTAGGGAGCCAAATTGTATTTATGGAGTATAACGACAACAAGAAGCACAAAGCGAAACTTACGTTGTATTGTTTATTCCGACCGAAAAACAGGAATCGAAATAACTTCGCGGAACCGTTTCTCCTATAGGGTATCTCAAAGGTTATCAAACAAAAGTTCGCCAACGGATCTACACGATCATTTCCAGCTCCCGTGCGTACGTGATCGCCTGTTCAGCCAGCTCCTGCGATGGTATCGGTTCCTTCGGTTTGGCTAGCTCATTCACAAAATGATAAAACCCGTCCGGATTCAACTTCCAGCCCTTCTTTTCGCCAAACTGCTTTACTTCCTCTTTCGTCTTGAGGTTCAACCGTTTGGCGGCTTCCTGCAGTGAGATTCGCTCGTACGAGCTTTCCAGGCAGGCACCGATCTCATTGCGAACCGTCTGCAGCAGGATGTCGATGAAGAAGTTGTAGCTTTCCGCCGGTACGTTACCCTTCGCTTGAAAGATTTTGTTGTACCGTCCCTCCATCAGATACTGCTCCAGCGCGAGCGGATGCCGGATGAAGGCATTCGTTTGTATAATATCGGAGGGCAGCAGTTCTAGCTCGGTGTGAAACTCAGCCACCCGGTTTTGGGATAGCAGAAACAACAAATTCAACCCCAGCAGCTGGTACTTGTTCTTGGACTCGCCAATCAATGTGCTGAGGATGCAATCAAAAGCGAGCCACGGTAAGCAATGGGACAATCGTAACAATCTAACGGATGATACATACTTATAATCATAGTAGAACCACTTCAGCTGCAGGATGTAACGCTCGAATGCCGGGATATTTTTGGTGGCGATGCTGTACTCCACACCAATCTCTAGAACATCTCTTGCGATGAGCAGCTCCTGCTGATTGGCCTGAGTGTTCCCTGTGGGAATGTAGGACATTCCAGCAAGAGCTACCTGAAACAGAGAAAAGGGAAAAACAGCTCGCATAAACAATGATTCCCCCAAACAATGCAACCTGTCTGCGGGGGTTCGTTGGGGCTTTTCTTCCTACCTTTAGTTTATCCAGGACTGTGCCACACAGTTTTAGATTGATCGGAGACTTGGTCCACTCCGTTTTTAGCTGTTTGTATAGTGCCACCGTGTTGTCCATATTGGTTATCGTCTAGCTTCCGTTGCGTGAAGAATTGCAGATCTGAGGAATGGTCGCCTTTCTTTCCTTTTTGCCTGCTCTGGCTGCTGCTGAGATGATTGGTCGAAATTTGTGTGTGTCATGCGTGTCAAAACTGACAGACTGGCTGGCCACATCCGGCGAAGTACCCAAGGGGGCGCTATAAACGCTAGCCGAAAAGAAATTTTCCCTCCGTCCGCCATTTTGGATTGCTTTTACGGCGTCACAAGCTTGACAGCGTCACTTTTCGCTGTCTACACCTTGTTGGACACACGCAACGTCGAAGAAACTGATCTGAAAAAGTGTCAACTTTAGCAAATATCGAAGCGTTAGTTTTGTGCGTAAAGTGTGCATTTGGTTTTAGCCGACCATTGACGAGTGGGAAACAATTGTTGAAAATCCGTACCATCGTAAAGGGAACGCCAACGCAGCAAAGGGCGCTCCACTAGTCGGGCGCTTGATTTCGTCCCAATTTGGCCTGCCGAGCGATGGCCTAGGATGATGGTGAATAATTATTGAATTCTGTATCAGTTGGCTAGTAACATGGCCGTCTACGAGTGAGTTCGGTGGTGTAATGAGGAATACGGCTCAATAGCAAGTGCAGTCTTGGTTGTAATTAGGAACATTGCTTGTGGTGCAAATTCGCGCGCGCGAACCAGCTTGATTGATAATCTTTCGGGACAGGGTGAACAACATTTTCACAATACAGCTGAGAACGACATCTAGCGGCGCCAAAAAGCGCACCTCAAAGTACGCCGTCACTTCTCGACGGTCCGCTGCTGTGGCGAAGAAGATAAACAAAACAATCCATCGGAGTAACCCGTCTGAGAAAAACGAAGTTAGGCCTTGCTCAGTCAAGAGATCCCCTTGCTCAGTCAAGAGAACCAAATTATTGTACACATCCTATAGCTTAGCGTACGCGAAAAATAAAAAATTTCAGGTAAGTCGCAAGTGTTGGGCCATGGGACAGTACCGCGTCTAGGTACAGGTGATGGAATGTTTTCTTAATTGTGACCTTGTTTTGTTCACCGCCTGTACATTACAGCCTACTGTACGAGTGGCCGATTGTTTGGCAGGCAAACGCAACAAAATGCCACGATTGAAAAAGAGGATCGACGAGGAGACCGTGGTGGTGTCGAAATCGAGAGAACTTCCGGAAACCTTAACGGCGGGTAGATCGCGCCGTACGATAAAGCCCAATCCAAAGTACATGAACGATGAAATGCTCATACCGACGAGAAACGCTATCGACGAGAATGACATTAGCGGAGATGAGTACATAGTGGACTACGAAGAGAACGATGATCCGGAAGATTCGGGCTTGATCATCCGGAAGTCGGTAGTTACGTCCACGCCGCAAACGGACGGGCAACCGAGGAAACGGGGCCGTCCGCCTAAACCAAAAAATTTGGACGCTCCGAGGACTGAGCCAGCTAAAAACCTTCGCAAGGAAGTGTTGAAAAAGATGGATTACAAGACGATTAGTATCAGCAAATCTCGCCATTTGGGTTCACAGTTTCATGAAGGAAGACGTAAGCTGAATTTGACCATGGATTCCAATGATGCAGGTAACATTCGCAGTTAGTTTGTGTTGCGGGATTTTGGAACCGATTTCAAAATGTTTTATTGTTTCTCGCTTACAGATTCCGCTGATCAAGACGAAATGGATGACATGGAGATGGAAGAACATTCTCTGCGATCAAATGACAGCTCGGAACATGTGAGTCGCTCACCACATAGGTTCAGTTCGCTTACTTTAAAGAAGCATGTATCTAGCAACATCTCAGACCGAAGAAGCAGCATTGCTAACAAAAGTACGGTTGGCAGCAAAAATGAAGGTACAACCGAAGAAGACGAATTCGACGATGAGGTCGATTTTGTGGACTATGGTGATGAGCACAAGATGAACCCGTCACAGCAAATGGTAAAGGTCAAACGTCCGGTGGGAAGGCCTCGTAAGTATCCGCAGAAGGTTTCGCCATTCGGTGGGAAAGTGTTGCTGCCGGGCATGAAAACGTCTTCCGGCACGCCTCTCCTTAAGCGCAAAGCATCGGAACTGGTGGACGAGATCAAGCAAGAATCCCAACAGTCGAAAATGTTGCGCCGTTCGTACGGAGTGAAGAGCGTGAGTGCATCGAGTCGTTCGCTAGAAATTGAGTCGGATGAAAACAGCGAGTACAAGGGCAAGCAGTTAAACAAATCCGCCTCATTCCAGAACGTGCACCGCGGTTCGGGCCGCTCGCCGAAAGATGGTTATCTTTCCGGGCAGTCCAGCAAGCCGGACAAAATGCAGGGCAACCGATCGTTCCCCGAGGTAAAAGCGTCAAAACCTACGATCACGATCGTAAACGTGAACGATATTATGAAGATGAATTCCAAAAGTGTATCCGACCTGCGACGAAAGGTGGAAGAGGATGAACCCGACTCGGAGGACGTGTCCGAGTTTGAGGAGGTGCAATCGAGCGGCCGTTCGCAGGATGGTGGAAAAACGAACAATCAGCTGGTGGCGTCCATCCTGGAGCGGAAGCGGCCCATTGCCCTGGAACACTTGCAGCAGGCGGTACGAAGGCGTGTTCGGGAATCGGGCGAGATGGTACGTAACAGAGTAGAATTGAAACCGAAGCGTACCATCAGGGGCGTTACGGAAACCCTTACCGAAGAAGATATCGTTGACTTCGAGGATGTCTTGCAGAAGAATATTGTAAGTGCCAGCAAAGGCCCCCGAACGGTTACGGTCGGTGCGGTACGAGGACGGGGACGGCCGTCAGAAAATGCCCAGCAGGATGAAAACTACAGCGGCAGTTACGGTGCACCGAATAGCAAACGCTTCGCGCAAGGGAATCGGATGAGCATGGGCAAAACGGTCGGTAACCCGAGACGGTCGTTGCAACCGCCACGAATACTGAACGCGACCATGAAGCTGGGCGACAATCATCCCCGCTCGAAGCAGTCCGGTGGTTCGGGCGACAATCACTATTCGATTGATTTATCCGATCCGGACAACAACGTGAAGCTCGTGTCTTCCTCGAACGAAAATTCTCCGGTCAAGCGATCGCCGGGCGGAATGGCGGGTACGATGGCGACGCTCGGACAAAAGCTGGCCAGCGTTGGAAGCGCCATAAAGCCAATGGTACGGGACAGTATGCGGTCGCCGCAGGAACCGAAGAAAAAGCGTGTCACGGTTTACGAAACATGGAACGTGTTGCAAACCAAATCCATCGACTCCACCATGAAACCGCCCCGTTTGGCGCTGTCAATGATTGGCCTTGGCAATATCGCCGGCGATATCAAGCTGCCATCGTCCGCCTGGTGTTTTCGCACGGTGGTGGAAAGGCGCAAGGTTCTACCGGCCGAGGGTGATGAAGTGTTCTGCGGTCAGATACAGGACCTTACCATAAAGGAGGAAGATAAAGTCAACTACGAACCGAACAAGATCTTGTTCCGCCGCAAGGCTGCATCGCCGGGACGGTTCAATGTGCAGTTCGATCGTTCCGTCACCTTCCGCAACGACACCTACACGCTGAACGTGGAAGGGCAGATCTGCAAGCTCATGGCCGCACCGAGCCAGCTGGAGTCGGTGGAAGATATCGAGACGTTGTTGAAAATTGTCGACTATGTGGATCTTAAGAATGGTTGCCTCGAATTACCGGCATCGGCACGGCTGCACATAACCAATGCGGCTACAGCTGTTGCTGCCAAGCGGTTCGCCGGCAACAAGGATCCGGTAATAATGTAGATACGCGCCGCGCGTCGTATGCAATGGACATGAAACAATACTGGGAACAACAATAGAGGCGCCGGGACATGCAAACAACGCGCGTTAAATAATGTGCCCTCGAAATATGGGCATCACCGCTTGGACATCTCTTCTACCGTTGTTTACATTTGTTATGTTTTGTACAAATGTTTGAGGTAAATATCCGTTAGTATTATTTTTATTTTAACAAAACAAATGCAAACCAGGCATGTGTTGATAGGCTTTACTACAGCTTTGAGTAATAAGTTTTAGCGGTTAGAAATGAATGATTTGAAATACGACACAAGTACCCCCACGGGAGCGTACCGCATCGTGAATAAATATCTTCCACCTACCATTTGAACGTAGAATGATGTAAATTTTGAAACAATTCGTGTCGTTTCGCAAAACTATTGCTTACTTTTTCGATTCCAACATTTCAATTGGGACCATTTCGCCATCCTCTTGTCTGAAATCTAATCACCTTGGTCGTATTGTTTGTAACTTTTTTTTTCTACAAGGACACAATATATACACCTTGACTGTCATCATGGAAACAAACATAAAAAATTATAATTTTCAATTACCTTTGTCTCTATCAACCTTGTCGATGGACGCATGGCAAAATAGCAAAATAAATTTTAAAGTTCAACCAAATGTAATGCAATGTAATAAACGTTCCAATTCTCTTCGTTTCAGATCCCACTTATATGCAACATAAATGAAAAAAAAACTCAATTCCCTATTGTTTCGTGTTGTTCGATCCTGCTACGAGATGTGACAAGCTGTGCCTATTTTAAATCGCATCAACAACAAAAGTCCCAACAGAAGAACGATTGCTAATGGCTAATGGCTTCTGGATATATGCTATGGACACGTAATCGGCGTGACACGTGAAGTCTACACAGTCTTATTGTGTAATGAGAAGCGGAAGGAAAGATTTTATCTAATATGTTTAAGAGACACCACAGAATACACCCTTCGTATATGTATATGTATTTGCAAATCCGGGAGGTGAGCAATTCATTCTCATCGAACGGACATACTTTTTTATATTTTCAATTTGTTAGCTGACTATAGATTCAAATAAAAAGAAGAAATAGCAAAGAAATAGTCAACAAATTGTACCGCGCAAGTGGTTAAACACATTCCCACTGGTCTTGCAGGGTGGCCAAATCGGCCGGCAGCTCAACGTCACCCGCCCGTGGAAAGCTGCTCTGCGTGCCGGGCTTTTGCACTGACCATGCCGCGACCCGATTAGCTGCCGCAATGCAATTGCCCAGCTCGGCCTCCGGATACTTAGCAACAAAGTGAGCCAATGCACCGATAAATGCATCACCGGCACCCTGAGATGACGGTACATGGTAAACAAACTGGCTCCAATGCGCGAATTATCTGGTTACGACTTCCATCCCAAGTACTTACCGTAGTATCGACGACTTTGGTCACCTTCACCGGCTGCACGTGATATACAGCGAGGCTGTCGGAATGGGCAAACACTGCACCCTTCTCGCCGAGCGTGATGATGACCGTGTTGCATCCCATGTCCCGCAGCTTGAGTACCGCCGATTTTGCACGTCTGCAAAAAGGAATTGCAGCGTTTCGTTAGCAGGTTGCACCGAACTGCGAGCTATTTTCCGCAAGACATTACTGAACATCGGGTATGGTCGGTATGTCCGTTAGCAGGGCTGCTTCCGTTTCGTTCACGCAGAAGATGGTCGCAAGGGATAGCAGCGCGTGGGGCAGACTCGTTTCCGCCGGTGCCGCATTGACGATCGAGATGCCCTTGAACGCTTTCAGTGCGGCGATCGTCCCTTCGATCGGTGTTTCCAGCTGGCAGATTAAAATGCGTGCCCGCTCGAACAGAACCGGCCGGGCGAGAACGTCCGACGGTGCGAGACGTTTGTTTGCGCCGGTCACTATTACGATCTGATTGTCCCCATTATCGGCCACATTGATCTGGGCGATACCGGTGCTCTCGCCAGCGACAACATCTACCTGTTCCACGTTCACACCTTCGCCGGCCAGGGCAGTGCGATACGCGGTACCCCACGGATCATCGCCCAGCTTGCCAATCATTGCAGTTCGACTGCCGAGGCGTGCCGCGGCCACACATTGGTTAGCACCCTTTCCACCATTGCCCGTAGCGAAGCAGGTACCGTGTAGGGTTTCTCCGACCTTGGGCAACCGTGGCACATAGCTAGAGTATGTGGTATGAAGGACAAAGCAGGACGATCGTTAAACGTTTTCGCCCATCGGCCACGATCGAACCGTACGCACAAACCTTATGAAATCCACTATGCACGATCCGAACACCAGCACATCGCAATCACCAGCGATGGGGGACATGGTTTTACACCCTTTTGAGAACTGATACACCAGACAGGTACCGTTCGCGCTCTTATCCTTCCAGCACAGCTGATAAGAGCCGTAATACCCGTCATCAAACACGAACCACTAACACCAATAAACACCAAACACACACACACGCGCGCGCACGCTCATTGCCTTTTTTACGCACTTGCTCTGGATGAGTTGTTAGCACATGGATGGATTCGAATATGTTGCACCGAGCTGTGCATGGAGAGGCACGTTTACTGTTGAACCACCCGACGCAAAACCCTGTTGTGCCCCCGATTTTCATTCACTGTGGCCGAAACGCGTACATAAATAATGCAATACAGACCGAATTTAAACCGATCCGATTTTCCACGCGACGTACGACATCATCACCTACCATCATCATCATCACCATCATCGACACCATCGTTCGTCGTCATGCTTACGGTTTAGAGAAGGGTGTAAACAGTTCACATGTCCAAACTGTCTGTGCATGGGTGTTTGATTTGCAATAATTTTTCAATGGTTTCTACGGCCATTCAGCGGAATAATCCCGCCATGAATGAGTGTAATAACGCATTTCCTTCGGGTGCAGGATATTTTAATAGCAATCACGTGGAAAAGTAGAATATTGAAAAGCAAACAGACACATGGCACGGGCTAAATTTTTTGCTTGACGAAAGTTTGCTAATCAGGGCTGTTAAGAAAAATCATGAAAAGCTAAATAAATATTAAAACACTCGGTACGGTGGATTAATGTTGATGAGAAATATAAATGAGTTGCAGTGTAATAAACGTTACAACTACGCAACAAATACAATGTACCAAATATTAATGAATTTATCTTTCCTACAGAAAACACCTCAAACTATATGCAACTGATTAATCATGTTTTCGATAAAGTTTTTCTTGATTTTCTTTTAATGTAGCATAAATTGCAAAAAAACGGTCTCCGTTATTTTTGCTTGAGTCTAGCTGTTCTATATGAAAATAAAAAATGATTCGGTGGATCTAATCCAATTGGGAGGATGAACTTTTCTCAGTTTTTATTTTTTTCTAATTTCTCAGATGTTCTAAAATCGCTAAAATCTCTGATTATAAATGTTTCTAAAATCTAACGAAAGGATCATAATCCTTTTGATCTACTGTGTTCCAATTCTGTTTATTAACTTAATTTATATAATACAAATTAAGGTATCCTTTAATTTACTAGAGAAATGAATTTTACTGATTGTGAGTAGCTACGAAATTGATCCGAAATACGAGGTTAGGGCCGGGTCTATGAGAATGTTGCCGCAGCGTTTGTTCAAAGGCAACATACTGATGTGGTTTATGAATAACATAAATTAAACATGAAGCATGCTGATGCCGCTGGCGATGCAATACAATGTCAAGGTGTTTAGATATGTTGCTGCAACATTTGGACATGGGACAAATTGATTTGTTCCACTTGCAACATCAAATGTTTCTGCACCATGAGTTTGACGTTTCATTCATATGCTTCTACAGCTAATGTTTCTGCAACATTTTCATAGTTCCGATCCTTGCGCGGATTTGAGTTATGTGCATTTTCAAAACCAAACAGTCCGTCGAGAACGTGGAATACGGTTTCTAACTTTTTAAATTTAAAATTTGTTTTCAAAAACCGGTCTCATTTTATTATTAGATTGATCGCGTGTATACACCCCTTCAGCAAGTGCATCAACAAATATTTTCAGAAATGCAGCTCTCAAAAGGAAAAAAGAAGGAAACTATTGCAGTTTATGGGGTTTCGGTACATAACCGTTTTTTATGTTTCATGTTTGCTATCGTTTTACGAAACTTTTAGCAACAATCGTATCACGATTGTCTTCCGCTATGTCCAGCCGCCTTCATCACTATCCAAACCCCGTTCGTCGACGTCCGATTGGATAATCAATGTTTTGATTCCGATTTGCTGTCGCTGTTTGTTCATCGCACTGTTGCGAAAAAGCGCTCCCGAGATGATCCGACAAATTCTGTTGAAAAACGACATCCTCGTAAAGTTGGTGGCCGCCAGAAGGTACAGCCAGCCAGCTTCCTCAGGTGGAGCGAAAGGACCATCGGCACCAGCGGCACCAGTGGCGGCAGATGTTCCCGGGCTCAGTTCGCGGTGTGTGCTGAAAAAGGATGGTCCGGTTGGACCGGGTGCTGAACGCAATGGAACGTACAAGGTGCCGGAATATTTTAGCTACAACCAAACGAGCTACTTTGAGGCTGAGATTGAAATGTCCAAGTTCCGCATCCCGCAACCATCGGCGAAGAACTGAGGTGGGGATTTTAGTGGGCTGTAAATAGGGATATGTGCAGCGTATAATAAATTGGTTAGTTGAAGGATAAAACCCCTACACGGGTGCCCGGAATGTTGTGTATCGATGTTGTTTCCAGCGGAAAGAAGGAAAAGCTGAAATTGCGATGATCGAAAAGGTTCAAACCGCGAAATATTATTTCTCCCAACCAAAGATAATTTTCCAGACTTTACCGTGTTGGGTACCAACGCTTTGATTTGAATCTTTCTGCTTCACTTAATCATAATTTACCTTATCTGGGTTGTAGAATCGCTAAAACAAGTACAAAAATGTTGAAAATAACTGCAAAACTATAATTTTCAAAAACAAAGTTGCCAATTCGAACTATTTGGCAACACTGAACAGTGAAGCAATTCCCATTATTCGTGGAAGGCCACGGATAAAGCGAGCAGATGTCCCTGCCGTTTGCTACCTTATTTTGTTGTGACAACAAACGAACAAAGTGAAAATTGCGTAGCATAAAAGCATCATTTCTCTGTGTTGTTCTTCGCTGTGATCGGTCGGAAGTGCTTAAAATTTGCTCATAAATTAACCCCCCTCGTCGAAACGAACACAATCCGTGGAAGCAAACATGACGAAGGTGGAAATTCCGCTCAAGAACAAATCGGACCCATCGGAAACATTCATTCAAAACGAGAAGGACGTTGAGGTGCGGGTACGGGCACCAAAAAAGGTGTTGCATTTTAGCGATGGCACGTTGGAAGAGTTCAGCGACGATGAGGAGGATCAGGTCGATAAACCGGAACCAATCTCGGTGGATGAGGTAAGCCGATTGGAACAGTGATTTTCAGTGCCAATTGTGCCACCGTAAAAGGTGATCCCAGGGAAGCACCTTTTTTGGGAGTCGTTTTTTCATAGCAACCGTTGTTTATTTATTCAGACCTTGACACCGCTGTCACTGTGGTTGCAAAGGCTTTGTGATGAATCAGAGCACACTAGCATGTGTGAACATTTACAGCGAGGTGTTATTTTACGCTATTTTAATATTTATTTTATCCATTGGGAATGTTTCTTAAAACAGGAAAGGCTAACGATGCTTTAACTTACTAATTACTGTTTGTTTTGTTGTAGTCTAAACTGAACTGGAGCGAATGGATGCGTTACAAGACGTGCAAGCTGGGAAACACCGTGCTGGCCGGGTGTGATTATGTCGGTGAAGGACTCGCTTCGTTCCTGGGCATCACAACACCGAAATACAGCTATGAGATCGAAGAATTCAAACGGATGCAAGCGGAGCAGCAGGCTGAAGATCGTGCAATCCAAACGTTCGTCGAGCAAAACCGTCCCCAGCATACGAGCCACAGTGTTTTACAAGCACCATCCGCCACCAGCTCGACGGCAATGACAAACGCAAAGAACACCAAAGACAGTAGTGAAGTGTGTGTGGAAAACGAAATTCAAAAATTCTGAACCAATGTCTTATGTATTACTCTATCTAGCTGGACTACATTGATAAGGCATCAGTAAAAGGCACTTCCCGTTTTGTTGTGCAAACGACCAGTTGATATAATGATTGTATTATAGAACGGAAAATGTAAGTTTAATAATTTAAAACGCATGGAAGTACGAAGCACAATGCTTTTGAGGGTGAAATATTTATCGAGTAAGGATTGTTTTATGGTTTAGAGAACTGAATATTTAAATGCTTAGTGACATAAGGTTTGCATTTGGATAGATAGAAAAGATCTCCTCAGCGGAACATCAGAAAAAAACGGTACGTTAATTACACTAATATGACGATGTAGTTGCGGTTTCATGGAATTTACCTTATATCGAAGCGATTGAACTTTATAAATATTTTAAATACCGTAACTTTAGCAGAGATTATACATACAGATTTAAATGAACTTACCACCATTTGCGAGGAATATAACATGGCATAATGTACACACAACACATTCAATGCACTAGAGAAATAAACGGAAAGGTTTTGAAACTGTGCAAGGGTGTCTTTAAAAATGTATTGGGGTGTTGAAAGCGTATCATTTACAGCACTCAACTATCAGACACGTTCATCGTTATCATTTGAATATCACACATGCGCAACGAATGTTTTAAAAAACGCGGCAAATTTAAATATTGAAAAGTTTCAAACGATTACCTCACCAGATGGCTGCGAATGCAAAATATTCATTTTATATAATTTACGCTAAAATCAATGTTCCGTACGTAGGACTGACTATTCGCCTATGGTTGAATAGCGTCAAAGAAAGCCAGAAATGGTAGGCCTAGACCTCTTGAGGTTGTTGTTGCCGATAAAGAATATAAGGAAAAGGAAATGTCATTCACTTCTTTCCCCCAGAGACGAAAGAAACTCTCATGTTTCAAAGTCTCTTTAATATTTTCAACAACAACATTCACTTCTTGGTTTTATTTTAACTTTATATTTTCGTTTGCAACAGTTTATAGTAGGAATTGCATGAATGAACTTCAACTATATTCCATTTTTGTCAAACATCGTGTAATTACTTTTCACCGAAGCATGGAACAAATATTTTTATAGAACTTTTTGGGTGAACCACCACCTAAATTTGGCACCGACTGTAAATTCGAACAAAACGTTCATTTCGATTCGAATGAACGAAAAGTTAGACACGCCCACTGCGCGCGCCGAACACAATCACAAACGACGCCCATTTTCTTTGTTACTGTGATCATTTTCGTGGAAATGAACTACAAATTCAAATGGTACACCGAAAACCCATGTTCGAAATAACAGAAGATTCAAATTTGCTATCGTTTGGTCAATTTTGAGCAGGCCTGTTGAACACGTGTTTACAAAATGGAAGCATTTGATGGTTTTTGGACAATTTCTGTAAACGATGAGTGATTTCAATGAAGAAACGTATTAACTATACCCCAGGACAGCTTCACAAATGAAGATCTAGCTTTGGTAGAGTGTGTTACTACTGTAGTTAACCGGAATTACCCACAAATCGATAGAGATTTTAACACATGCTTACAACTGTTATGATAAGAAATAGCTCTCTTTTTCATCTTAAATTATTCAACATTCTCCTATTAATTTTGTACAACTGCTGCTTCTTAAATGAATACTTAGCAGGTCGAAACTCATGTTTGCACACATCAGCTATCCTTTCTTCAAACGACTACGGCCAGAACAATGGTGGTTCATTTGTGATTTAATCAACGCACATTGCTGAGCGACCAACGCCCGTCTAAAGCTGCTTGAACTAGCCGATAGCCGAGAATTGATGGTTTTCGGACGGCTTTCCCAGTTCCAGATCATGTCTGCCATGCAGTACGATCGAATGACGACTGTTGCCACCGGTCCTGCTTGCTCGTTGCCTTTATTTATGGGGTAGTGCATTAAAAATTTAAATTTGATTCACTCACCCCTTGCTCTAAGGTCGCGGCAGCATTCGCATTACGCCGTCCTTCAATCACCATCTACCTGTAGCCTGGCGGCAGAATCCCATTCGGATAACAAAGTGTAGCAGCGTATTCGTGCGCCGAAAAGGGTATCAAATTTAAAACTGCTTTACCTCGGCCGGCACCATCCGTTAACCCTTGTGCCGGGTTGCGTTGTCATTTCCTAACACCGGTGCAAATGCAATTGCGTCACACGCCAATATGTGCGCGGCCGGCGAATAATGGACGGGTGGCCTTTTCCCCGTACTGCGAGGCGCTCTAATTAAAAAAGGTTTGTCAGAATCGGGTCGCCACGGTTGGCACACTACGGCGAACGGTGTGGTCCCGACCGTCAACGGCTGCCGGTAGTGCTGGCAGGTAGTCGCAAGTCCCAACCACACCAGCCAGCCGTTAGATCCTGGAGGCCCACAGCTCTACACGGGCCGGATGACAATTTGCATATGTGCTCCGGCGGGAGGTTGACATGTGTGTGTGCCTGTATGTATGTTTGCGTCAGTCGTTGAAGGTTATGATTGAAAGCTTCGCAAAGGGTTGAAAGGGCATAGGGAAGAAGGAAAATAAATAGCGAAACGAACGCAACCACCACACGGGGAGATCATGACGGGCGCGAAACTATTTGCTGGCAGCGGGATACACGGTACAACGCACAGGAAAACGTTTATAAGGGTTTGCTGATGGAAAAAAAACATCCTTCAAAACGGTCCAGCCGTATGGAACATCGCTGATACAAATTCAAAGAGCGATAAAAGAAACAGAATATTTCCTTATTCAAATGTTTGAGCTAATAGCGAATGAACAAGAAGAGATGCACAAATAAAAAAATTCTGCAAAGGAAATGAAATCTGCAGGAGTCTTCTCAAACGTGTATTTCGTGGTGAGAAGTGAAGATCTTCAAAGTTGATCAATGGGTACTGCGATCATACTGAACAAGATAACAGATCACGAAAACAGGGAAAGGTCCTTCATCTGACTTGTGTTTTACACCAGAAAGATCGATGTAGAATTGAAAAATTTTAAATAGAATAATAAGAAAAAATATAAAACAAAAGATTTCAACAAAGAGAATAAATTTCTCAAAAATCTGAACTATATGTAAGTAACCATAGATAACTGCCTTTTAAGTACCCGCAAAACAAGGCAATTTAGGCGCTTTGTAATGCGAATTGCATATCTCCCGCTGATGCGAAAAAACGCCTCGAAGTATGCAATTTATGTGACAAGATCACTTTGTTTCATGGTATTCTTTTCCTAATACGTACATTTCTTTCTTAATTGTCTAAAAAATACCCCATAACCATTTATTCTGATCAAGCAAGTATTAATTTCGGCACGGAAAGTTTAGACACGATCATTCATCAGAACACACTACCATCGGTAGGGTATGCTGTGGCTTTTATTGCTAGGATTTGTGGTCAACAATGAAATAAGAACTGCTTGATGTTCAGAGCAGACGTGCACCAGAACGCACCCAAAACCCACCGCAAATCAGTCGCTTTGATTTCGAACTCCACCGTTTGGTTCGATACGCTGCACTGCATCTTCCCAGTCCCGGAGTGGTTAAAGGTTTTACGCTCGCCTAGGATGCAGGAACCAGAAATCGGGTAAAACAAAGACTTGGGGTGGGGTGTGTGGATACGCGAATTCAAATCAACCAGCGAACGCTTTCGATCGAACGAACGCTTCCAACGGTGTCACATGTGTTTTGACACTCCGCCACGGTTCCGGAAATCCGCTGTATATCCTCAACGCTGGCGTATTTACGCTCTTACGCGGCGTATCCAATTTTCCAACGGATTTCGGGCTGCGGATGCACTGGAATTTCAATCAATCCTTGGCAGCGCGCTGGCATTATTGTTCCGGCTGCTCGAAGCTATCGGAACGCAATCACGTTTTCCGCCGGGTGTCTAGGCTTCCGTTTGCCGTATGGTAATGAGGTTGAGGTTTTTCGTTGGGGGGGGTAGGTTTTTGCGTGTTATTTACGCAACAGTATGTCAGCTGCTGGCGCTAGGTGATTGAATTTCGAACCAATAGCACGCTCAGCGAAGACAACTCGAACTTTGGCGCTGTACAATCATTAATCACATCCACACAGCTAGTCGCGGTGTTTCGTGACAGTCGATTAAAAGATGTCCACAACATAAGACAGCTATTAGCGGGTTTCGCCAATCCATAAATCAATTTTACTGCTGTTTCCGGTGCGCGCATGACACACAAACGTGTACGCCCCATAAGCGGGTTGAATAATGGCGAACGTGCGGTCAGTTCTGACGATCCCGGCCGGCTTCCGGCTGACCAATTCGTACTTTGTTCGGAAGGGATCCCTTAGCCTGATTTGCATATTTATTCGATCGGTCGGCCAATCGAGCCGTCTGAAGAAGGGGTCACTCCCCGTGCATTAAACGGGCATCGAGGCGCGAGCCATCCGTGTGTCGTGGTGTACATTTACGGCAGGGACCTACCCGAAGGGATGTACACTCCGAAAAAGGGTACAACCTTTACGTTCTACCTGCACCGAAAGTGAAACGTAGGAACGGCAGCAACCTTTGAGGTAAAGTAACGGCAGCTGCTCGTAACCGAGGACCAAACACCAAACACCGAGGACTGGACCAGTCCTCTGGCCAGTCCTTTATTTCGCCATTTGTGATAAAATATTTTGAATAAATTAATTCACCCTGGGACCGGCCAACAATCTTGGGCACGGCTGTGACCTCGATACTGTGTTCGCTTCGCCAAAAGGTCAGACCCTCTGTCGAGTTAGTTTGACAACGTTGAGGTAGCTCTGATTTCGATTAGAACGTATCTTTTTTTTTGGGGAGGATTCATTCGGGCTTTCGGGTTGGTCATCGTGGTGGTCATTCCCTAGGTGCATAGAGGGAAGAGCAAACAGACGATTTCGTGATTGAATTTTACGGTCCAGGCGATGGTCCCCGCGTGGATTCCCGTAGGGAAGGTTGACAAGCACGATGACATGTTCTGCTGAAGGTGCTTGACATTGGACACGATTTCTTGTGCGTAAAAGGATTAGCAGATGGTATGAGCGGCTCAAAGACGTTTGCATGGTCGGGTTGTGTCTTACTCCTCACCAGCAAACCGTGTGAAAAGGTTAGGGTTCAAGGGGGTCACGACGTCTTGCACATTGACACGTGGTAAAGTTGAACGTTGGATGACCAAACGGTAGTGCGGATTAAAATGATGACTTAATTTTAGGAAGCGTGATAAAAGTTTCATCGAAAAGTTAGAAATATATTTATTGTGATGATAAGGAGAACTGGAGGGAAGTTTTAGAAAGGCATTTTTTTATAATTTAACATGAAATAAAATGTGTAAATTTGTATAAAAATTATCAATACAATCAGTATCACTTAACGAACAAATCCCAAATCAGCATCGTCGCTTAATCGAAAATTTTAAACTAGCAAAGATTAAAATCGATTAAAAGTCGAAGTTGTTGCATACATTTAGGCGGTTTGTTGTTTTTATTACAAAAGCTGGGAACAAGATATCGCTGCACCTATTGCATATTCAAATACGTATCAGTACATCACTCACGTTGAAATCACTTTAAATGTTTAATGTTACAAGCGTCTAAAAATATGAAAAGCGTCCCAAGAAGCATGAAAGGAAGTTAGGACACGGTTTTGTGCTTAGAGAAAAAAAATGAAAATAACACACATATTTGTTTATTATAGGCCTTCATAAATGTCAGGTATTTAGCTTTCTAAATACAAAATGCCTACTTTCAGGCGGAAAGGTAAGTGTCATGCTATTTGCATAAAGCAATATTACGCATATAGAGTGTAACAAAGATTTAAGCGAATAAAAATTATTCTTAATAGTATTTTGAGGAAAGAATAATATGATATTTAGTGTTAACATGTAAAATACATCAAACTACAAACGAATGCTGTTCGAATTGAATTCTTCAAAAATAATACGCTACGAAATAAAGGAATCGCCTTGGGCAATTAAAACCCGACGCAGACATCGAAAATGATTGAATTGTTTTTTTAACGATTACTTTAACACACATCAACTGCACACGCCAAAAGTCTCCCATTACCCATTAGAATGCTTCGGAAGGGCTTTGTTTAGTATATGGGCAATGTCAAGCGGACGAGTACCGATCACATGAAATGAAAATGACGAACGTTCGTTTAGCGTGAACACCTTCCATCAATCTAAACTCTCTATACGCGCTTGATTGATCTGTAGCGCAGTTGGAGAAAGAAGGAGCAATGGACAAAATGTTAAATCAGAGTACCGTCAGAGTGGCCTGGTACTTGTGGACATATAACGTAGCACCGGAGACAGCCGCGCGAGAAGTTCCAACGCGAATGGAAGAAATACGAGCAAACGAACTGGCGGGGGCGACGCGATCCATTGCCGTCCTCGGTCACGTGTCAGTAGTTCAAATCGGGCGTAGGCACAGTGGCACGGCGATGGTTACTCCGTTAACAAGTTTTTCACGTAATCATCACCCGAGACCGGCGACCCCAGCCCCGGCGGGTGCCCAAGAATGATCGCCGCGTTTTTCTTTCCTCAAAGATGGATGACTTTGTCGAACACATGTGGCTGTGGTGGAGGAGTTGAAGTGGAGCGAAATGAATTATAGCTCACCGGTAGGTAACATTTTCCACCTACGCAGGTCTTGTGACGAACTCACGGCGAACGCCAGCCAAAACCAACGGGAAATGACGCACGGCTTGGAAGGGCTTGCGGATGTCCTTAGTGTACGGTACGACCCTGTATGACTTTGTTGACGTGTTCGTTCATTCGTTTATTTAAACAGGGCTTTACCGTTTGTTAATGGGACTCCCCAGTGGGACGCTAATTAAAGTTAATAAAACACACATCCTAAACGGTTCGAAGAATAGTTACGAACCCCGTGCGGTTCGATAAATCATCTTGCCGGGTAGCGAAACATCCCGCACGGTGGTCAACACCGTTGTCCAATTCCCGAATGTCCCGAAGGGATTTCTAGACGTGTGCGAGAACTTTAACCAAACTTTTGATTGGACATTAACAAAAACTCCCCACCCAACAATGCCAATCGACATGGATAAAAACAAGATGTACAGCAACTGACCGCTTCGCACCGGGACCGGTTTCTCGGAAGGTTCCCGAAAGGAAGGGCACAGTCCACTCACTGGTCAATTATGGTCCGGCTGTGCGAAACCCGTTTGAAAACCCGGAATGGAATACACGATGTCCAGTTGATTGGTCTGGCAAAGGGTCAAGACAGTGTGCGAAAGGGTTAGAATGTCGCCCGGACCACTTTCTTGACCCGAAGGAAATGGGCTTGGACAAATTTTCTCACCCAACCGAAGCCGAACCTCGGGCTGTGTAATAAAAATTAAAATTCTGTTTTGTGGTTCAAAAACTATTCCCCAGAAAGATTCGGGAATGAGAAGAAATGGCCCGGAAAGGATGGACAGTGAGAATTAGAAGGCGATTTCTTGACCCTGTTAACCCTGAAAGAAATGGGTTTTCCAACCCTAGCAAAGGACACACAGGGTTAAAGTGCAAGAACTGAGGAGTAAAGAATTTCGCTTCAAACACTTCAAGCCAAGCCGTCCTCAACGTCTCGATTAGGGCAATTCCCTTGTCCCAGTCCTCGAGGTGGAACATAATTTTGCAAGCACGAAAGCAAAAGAAAGGGCCAGCAAAACACTCCGATTTTTTCCACCCCGAATCCTTCGGCATAATGAATTCGCTTAACCTTGGTGGCGCAGTTTTCACTTCCGAGTTCAGCGTACTCCGCGTGGCGGCACCACCGAAGCAGGGGTTGCATTCATCGTTTCCCTGTTCCCATCGGTTACACTGCAGTTGGGGTGGGACTTCCATTTTTTTTATCCTTCCTTCCATGGCCCACCCACTGGTGCTGTTGCACTTTTTGCAACACCCACACCGCAGGCTTTCACTTTTCATGACCCAGATTTTTATGCATCATTTTACGCTGCTGTTGCTCCGTTTGGGAGCTGCAGGGCGCGTGCAGTCTCTGTCGCGACACTGACTGAGTGCTGCCGACGCTTCCCGAATCCCGGCCGAGGAGCGGGGGTTTGAAGAGGCAGGAAAAGCATGCGCCAAGTGTTACTAGTCGAGTGTGTGTACCGCGCTTTTTTTGTGTCCTTTGCTCAATGTCACCTTTTTACTTCGTGGTAGAAAAATTGCTAATGTACGCCACCGAATGGGACAATTGTGCTACCGCAAGCACTTGATTTAAGCTGTATATACGAAGCAAGTGGTTTAAGATGATTACGATGCAGTCGCTTTGGGGGCACAAAAAAAAAACCGTGAAGCTTACCACCAAACAGTCACCATTTCGAGCAGCACGATGTGTGGTGCATGATAAAGTGCTCGACTTTTCCGGTTGTTACGGTGCAGGCTTTTGTTACACTGTAGCAGCACATCACTCATCCCAACCGAACCGGTTTAAGCAAAGCAGCGCAAGATCGGACGCAATAGATAACGCGTGATGAGTATGGGACGCGATGCGTTTACGCAACTGTTGCCGATCAAAGCAACCGTGGGACCGACCGTGGGATAGTAAGCGCAAATGAGTTCAACCAAACGTCAAGAGCGTTGCTCGGTGACGGGTTGACATTTCAATTTGCGTGTGCACTGAAGTGGGATTTTAAGTGGGACACCTTTCATCGTTGGAAAAAGATGGACAAAAAAAAGGAAAGGAGGGAAGAGTATGGTTTCTTTGGCATTTTTACTACAAAACAATAATATAACGTGTTAATAGCGGTTCTTTCAAAAGAACGAAAGAACTGCGTACGCAAAAAAGAGTGGACGGTTGTTTTTACTGATATTGCTAAGTAAAAATGAGAAAGACCTGAACTAATTCGTTCAAAGATAATAATAGAGTTACACATACGACCATGAAGTGTTCAGTCACAAGAGTAGGAGAGAATTTGTTGGTTTACTTATCTTGCACCTTTTAAAGACTTGATCGAAACACATAAAAAATAGTACATGCTTACCACACAGCCAACAATAATCTACCGATATGGGACGTCTTGCTTTTTAAAGTGATGTAGTGTTGGACAACACAATATTTATGGTAATACAAAAAGGAACTGAGAAAACGCCGATTGGCGATTCGATCATGTTTCTAAAAAAACTGGGTCGTTCTAGTTCACCAAAAAGAACTGAAATGCGCATCTCTAGTTATAGGAATATATTGTTATACGGATTGCATACTTTGTGGCGTTTTTCTCAGAATTGTGCAAAATATGTGGAGAGTTTTAAATTGTTAATATTTGAACGATAAATTTGCTGATAATTTAGATGAACAATCTTAATTACAAATCTAAAAATATGTAAGATCAGAATCAGATTAACCAACATCTCCAAACCCAAACGATATGTTTGTCGTACCATTAATATCCAGGGCAGATTATAAATTGCGAAAAAAAAATGTCGCACGAAGAACCTCCACCCTTCGATATGCCCACTGCAAAGCAACGTCCCACGCAGACGTGTCCGTAGCTAAAATCCTGCTGTAATGCTACGATAATTATGCTAAAACCCAATCCTTCCGCAACCGCCAACATAACATCGCGAAAAAGTGCGATTAATTCCGCCGCAACGTTGCGCCAAAGGGCCGCTTCACGCACAGCGAGCAACAATGGCCCCGTGTGCTTTCGGGCAACATAAATTAGCTTTATCCCTTGGTCTTCTTGCTAAAACCATACAAACCCACACACACACATACGCGCGCGCTGTGCTAATGCTAATGTATCCTCCGGCGCAGCGATGACGCAGCGATCGTGGACCGAAAAAAAAAAACACATCGTGCGTATATTAATCTCCCCGAAGCGAGGTGTTTTTCGGTTGTTTGTCACAGAAAAAGTGCTTCCGTCGGTTGTTTCGGTTCCGTTTCACCATGGCTGGAATGGGGCAACCCTTTTTCGCCTAAAGGGCTTGTGCCCGCACATGTCCCAGTGCAGAGGCGGCTCCTGGGTACGACATGTGATTAATTAGCACACTTTTCCCTCGACTCCGGGGAAAGCTGCCGAGCTACCCGAACTTGGAGACTGGGGATGGATCCGATCGAAACCAGTCGAAATCGGAACGAACTGTTTAAACTCCATTTTGTGGGATGGTGTTGGCGGAACCCCTTTTTTAGACGGATGGGGAATCATTTGTCTAAAAATTCCCACATCACCCATTAAAATCGACCCGGTGCACCCCGTGGCACGGGATCTCACGCTCTCAAGTGAGCGTGATTCACGCAACGGACCGTCGCGATTCGATGAAAAATTAAATGGAACCATAATTAAGAATGTTAATTAAAAATATATTATTCGCCGTTCTGGGCATTCGCCACCGATTGGAGAAAACTCGAACCCCAGGACCCGTCACTGGTTGGGAAAATGGAGGACAGGAGTTCAAACTCCAACACACCACATGGCACTGTGAACACGTTTGACGGGCTGTGGGGAAGCGTGTGCGGAAAATTGGTTTCATCTCACATATGACGTGAAGGCGGGCGGGTGGGTGACGTGTGACACAAACTGTGTCCTGGAGACACGGTGGTCTAGAATGGGTGATTGAACCGAAAGCGGGCCAACGCCTTTGCGGAGGTTGCGGTTCCTCGCGCTTAATTGTATGCGTGTGGGAGAAGCAATTTTGAAAGAATAAATTATCAAGCTAATGGTTTTATTTTGCTGCATTAGTAGATGTAAAGAAAAGGATTTTTACACTGTATAACACTGCTCAAGAAGATATAACATGTATAACATTCAGGTAGCTATTGCTAGCTTGAAACAGTTTTCGTTACTGGATTGCTCGATTGCACTAGTATAATTTGAATTTATCACACTTTTATGATCAAACTAATACTAAAAGCATTTAAATTCTACTTCCTCATGCCATTCAAAGCTAAGTTAATATGAATAAACAATGCATCTCTTAATGTCTTTTTAATTCAGTTTGATATCTGTAATATTAAAATCGACACTTCTCGAAGAAAAGAAACTCATTCTTTAGAACTGCTTAAGGAGTTTTTCGGAGAAGTCGAAAGGAGGAGGAAGTCGGAGAATTCTTTCGATAATTTATAACTTTATTTTAAACCATTTTTATTCTACCTTTTATCATTCGTGTACTATATAGCATTATAATTTTCTTATTAATCAGCAGTTTGATGCGAAAATTATTACTTGTACATACTTATTTATTACTCTATTTCTGTGCGTAACACTTTCGTAATCCTAAAAATATTTTAGTAAAACAGTAAATTACATAAATAAAAACATAAAATACATAAAACATAAATAACTGTTTACAGGGTTCTAGAATAGATACGATATGGCGAGCACAACTTACGGAATCGCGCTAATGAATCAGATAAATGAGGTAATGGTAATGGTAATGGTAATGATAATAAAACACAAACAACTTTACTAGAATCAGCAAAACTGGACATGGTAACATGTGCACAATTGAGCGAATAAAACATCAGCCGTCGGTTTACATATCAGTGGGTTCAAGAGTTGAGATATTAAATGAAATTTTTGGCGGATAAATTTGATGGAAACTACGTACTAGCATTTACTGTTATTCAATATAATTTTTAATCCCTATTCGGTACATCATTTGTTTCTAATTTGGTAGAATATTGGTTTTTCTTTAAACTCAACTCTTGAACCCGCCATTGTGTTAACCATCTGACCGATTTGGCATTCAATAAATTGTGCACGCAATACCATGTCAAGTTTTGCCGATTCAGTTACACAGTGTATTTCCCCGTTAATATTATTTGTTGCGTGACTAAGATGGGCTCGTCATATGCTATCATATTGGAAAACCCTGTAATGTTGTACTGGATCTTTTTCGATAAAACATTCAAATTAGATAACTTTTTTTTATATTTCTTAAAAAGAAAAAAGCCTACAATTCTTAAAGGTATGTTTATTATGGATGTTAATGTATAGTTATTAATCGGAATTGAAGGTACTTAAATTAAATGATAATTAAAAGAATTACTGTAGAATGCGCTTAAAAATAATGATAACATTGTGTCATGAGTCCGTAGCAAAAGGATTTAAGACTATACTACCTTTTGCAATGCATAATCTAAACATTTCATCTATAGCCTTTTACTACCCACAATATCCAAAAAGAACACTTAATACTCGAACACATCACATCTCGATCATACCCGCTCCACTACATTTCACACATGCGAAGATTCCTTCCAAAGGACATCGTATTCAAACAGTCATTATGCCCTAGTTTGGGGCTTGCAAAGGCTAGCGATAAGAATTAAAGCACCCTAAACCGGCTATAGGGCAATAAATTACGCTTGCGAAAACGGGCGACCCATGTACAGTCCATAAAAGTCGCAGCAAACAAAGACCGCGGACGCCACAAGGATGTGTTACGTGTGAGTTAATTTAAAGAAACTCCACCCCGGCCACCCCGAACTCCCAACCCCCACTATACCCAGTTTAAAGGCGAGGATTATGTCCTTTTTTACCCCTACAGTTTTGGCCAACACATGCCTTTACCGGCTCTCACTCGCACGGACATAAATCGTCCGTGGACGGCCTCCCAAAAAACCGTTTCGTCATTGGTTTTTGGGTTTCGGGTTCCGGGATCCGCTTTTCGAGAGTTTCGTCCCTCTATTGAGTGTGTGTGTGTGTGGCTGGTTCGCTCTCATGTGACCGGTCCTGTGGTGGTCCTGATCGAAGAATTTATCGTCCGTCCCCCCCCCATAATACGTATGTACACGCGTGCACGTATGTACATCGGTCGCATTGGAGCTCCACAACACATAAAGTACAATTAATCGGGAGGGTGTTGCGAGTCGGATGCGGTGGCCTGGTGGGACAAAATCGAAAGATTCTCTTCGGTACGGGCACGAAATGTACACTCGTTCCCGGCCGATTCGATTTTCGCTGTACCCCCTAACCCACCTCATGCTCCCCCTCCCTGTGTCGGATTGGCGGACAGAATGGACAGAGCAGTGTGTCCTCCCACTCGCACGTAGGAACATGGCATTAACCCCCCACGGACGGGAAAAACTGTCCAAATGCTGCTTCAGCGATAGCCAAACACGACAACGCAAGCCCTTTTATCGCCAGCCGCCAATCCTTGCCGGTGTGTGCCATTCGTTGCCGTGCCGTCGTTGCCATAGCGAGTGCCGCCACACGCTGTGTTAAAGGGGATGCTGTGGCTGAGCTACCGCGGCTGGAGCATTAAGAAATATGTCCCCGCGAAAGAGATCGAGTGTGCGTTGGGAAACGTGCAAGAGTGTGTCAAAATATGGGGAAAACGCGCGCGAGTGCGAAGGCGCACGTGCTCTATCTGCCATCTCCATCCAGTAGGTACCAAACACGTTTGGCGCCGTTTCATTTGCATCGGGTACGCGCTGTGCGCTGGCTGTTTACCATGGTAACGTCGAATATAATGTATGCTCATATCGGCACCCCGAAACCGATCGTCGTCGTTCACGCGGGCATCCTTTTCGCCATTTCGCTTCGTCTCGTTTGGTCGATGTCGGTCGGGTTTTTCCTCGCGTAGTCGCTGGCTGGGGTGGCATTTTCAACTCGAACGGGGTGGCTTTACCTTTGCTTACCGCCTTCTGTACATACGGTGCCGCTTTCCTTGCCGGACGTGCACATCACATCCCGGTCGCGGTCGGTTCATTCTATTTGTGCCGACGTAAGCACTGTACGACGTCCGCCGTTTCGTCCGTTGGGCAGAAGGCTGGGAAGGATTGAAAAGTGTTCAGAATGGTGGCACTAAGTGGCAACAGTTTATCTTTGTTACTAAAAACAAGCTTACAATTAATTAAGAACCGATAAAGAAATAATTCACCTCTAAGGAAATTCAGCGTTTGATGTACAAATTATTATAAAACCACCCATGACCACCCACTATATCACTGACCACCCACTATAAAATATACGCTAATACTTAACAGTATTAGTCACGGAACTACTCCATATTCATGTCGTTCGCTTTTCCGAGTTACTAACTTCTGAGTCCCGATAAGCACTGTTTGGCGCCAAAAGATATGCAAAGCGGAGAGCAAGGATTTTTATTAATTAGGAATTTACAGTTAAATCTATTGTAAATCTATTTATAGTTAATGAGAAACATTTGAAGTTGAACTTCTGGTAAGATTACACGATTGATATGCAATTATCCTAAGCATTCAGAAAGTGTGATAGGAAATTGGCATATCCTTAAGTGTAATGCGTATAGCGTAAACAGTAGGCGCAAACAAAGAAATCACAATAGAACACCATTCTTGGACGATAAAATCATATACACTGAAATTTGAGCTGTATCCAAAAGAGAACATTTTTCGTTAACTATTGAAAGCAATGCATCCCATAGTAAGGTAGTACGAGCATTATTAAATCAGTCAAGGCGACTCATCCTAGCTGATTCCACGCACTTATCCATCCACCAATAACACACGAGTTGAAGGATGTGCGAAGGTACGAAGTGGAAAACGAAGGCAAACCGGTGGTCGGACGAAGGATTACTGGAGTTAAAGACCATGGGGGTGGCCCCTCCATTATGTGCACGCTGCTTTTCGGCGATAGTCGGTGCGAGTATACATACATCCATACATACGCTTGTGCGCGCGTCATATGGACGGGCGAGCGATGGGGCAACGGCGCCGCGGACGTCGTTGCTATGGCGACCGGTATAATCGGACCGGGTCGCAACCGGGGCCGGGCCGAACAAAACAAGATGGCCGCGCTCGGTCTGTGTCACGTGATGGTGGTTCCGGGTCCGTGACGGGTGTTTGGCCCAGGTTGCCAGCGCCGGATCGGACGTTCGGGGCTTTTCGGGTTTCGGTCATATGAAGAATGGGTTGTCCTTTGCGATTGAGTGGAAAGTGCTTGTGTGGGTGTATGGGAATGGTACCGCGTGCAGACCGTGCGGGGGAGCTTGTTTTGTGCTGGCACTGTTTTATGTGCCGATGTGTTCGATGGAGTGGAACGGTAAACGAAGCGCACGGGGAAGACCGCGTGTTGGAATGTTTAATATGTGCGATGTGTTTTCTCGCGCGTATGCAACTGCATGTGTGTGTGTGTGCGTGGTGTATGTGTGATACATAAAGAAGGGGCACGGGAAGGAATGTTGCGATGTCCTTTGGCTATTGCTATGGCCACCTATGCGATAGGTTCGGGGAAGGGGCGGGTTTTGGGAGGCCGGTGGAGCTCACAACGAGTTCCAGTTTGATGCTCCGGCGTAATAATGATGACGAAAATGATTGTACTTGACATTCCGTCTCACTGCTGCGGTACGTTCTGCTGTTGTTAAACTCAAACCATAACGAACGAAAATAACCATACCATGACGACGACGACAACGACCATGGCGCACTGTTCCGCTTGGCCAGTCGCGTAGGAAACGGACTTTACTTATTTTCATCATTTATCCACCACATTCCATGCCGTTGGAACCATTTGTGCGAACTAATGGAGCAGCAAAACATAAACTATGCCGGAAACGATCGTCAGGCACAGGCACAGGTTCTTTTCGCCGTACGTGACCGAATGCCAGCCTGCCGCGGGGAGTTGTGCAGGCGGGATTATTTTCCACCTCAACTCTTATCAATACCTTTTGCCAGCATGCATTGTGGAAAGGTTTTTTTTTGTTGTTGGTTTGCTTCCCAGAGTCTCTATTCGACGAAACCAATTAGTGGTAGATTGGATGGAAGCTTCCGAAATGTAAAATGCCGTTCAGCTGGGGACATTGTTGCGCTGTTGCATGTGGTTTAAGTTGCATAAATCCTCTTAAAGAGTTTCGCAAAAGAAAAAAGTGAACAGAAAGGAACGATTTACTTCTTGCCAAACATAGCATACATCACGACAAATTGCGTTGCGACAAGTAATTGGCTTCTGGCAAGGATGATGCATCATTTATTGTGGCAAATGTGTATCAAACAATAGGAGCAATGCATTGGCTAGTTGAATAAAAACGTTCTAAAAGGCAATGAACGGATTCGGGTGCATGATTATGATCATTATGATATCATTATGGCAAAGTATATTCTTACGAATGGCAATACATTCTTACGAATGGCAATACAGAACAATTTAATGAGCTTAGTATCTGTTCAAATAAAAGGTTAAAAAGAAAATAGCAAAAGGAGATATAATGAGACATTAGGAGGGAATCAAATAATTGTAAAGACGATTTATTAAGGTAAACGTTTCATACCTCGCATGAAGCAATACAATTTACGAACTTGAAAAAAGAAAAATGCATGTAAATTGACATTGTTTACGCATATCCTGGTCACGGCACCAATTTATTTTTGTCAGTGCGAACAAACATATTCTGCACTGATCGGATTTGTTGATGCTGTTGATAAGATTTGTCTTGCAAAGGTTTTGAAAACCTTTCAGCAGTTATGAAGCTATTAAGTCTACAGGCTAGTTTCCAGGGTTTTACAAAAAATGTACTTAACCTGTTCATTATGAACAGAAGTGTCAGATCCCATGGGTCATATGTCTATTTGCATCTTAATAGCTGGATATTTTTTATGGACGTAAAATATATTTATTTGCAAAAAAAATGATATGTTGTGCTAAAAATGCGTTAACCAAATCATCAGACCATGGGTCATGACCAAACCGATACATTCACTCACAGCAAATTATGGTCCACATATGATAGAATCCGTAGGATATATAATGTATTTATTACGCTACAAATAGTACCTGTTATTGCGTATTATTTTAGAGCGGTAACGTTAGGAACAGTATCGAATCCAGCTAGTTAGTTTGAAGCAAGTACCACAATTTTTGTGAATAAGTCCCAGCCTCAATCATTAGCTTGGGAATTGAATAAACATCATACGAAAAGTGAATTAAAAAAGTTACGAAAATACACTTTTAGCTACCTTTGCCATGTGCGGATTATGCATCAACTCGTTTGCATAACAGCCGAAAGGTATAAATTGTATCATTTCGGCTTACATTAGTGCTGTGCCATTGCTGAATATTATCTGAACTTTGCTACAACCAATAGGAACCAGTCAGATTCGCATCAAGGGAAGTAACGCGCAAAACGCTCCCTCATCAACCATCGTAACGGTCAGACAGAAAGAGAGCAGGCTAGAGATAGAGGGTGAACCGCGATCGTCTAATGCACGGGAAGGGGTCGAAATTTGCACCCTCGCAATTTTTTTTTCGTGTCCCTCCACCCGTAGTGCCCCGATTGCCGTGAACATGCTTGCGCGGTTCTGCCATTTGTCTTTTTTTTTTGCCGGTTCACAATTCAGCAGGGACACTGGCGACCATCTTTGCCCGGCTTTGCTACCTTCGTTGCACCCTCGCACTCGTGGCGAATTCGTTTCGCAAGGTGAAAGAAATGGATGATTTTAGCAAACGGATAAGACAGATGAGATGAGGGGGTGCCGATTGCAAAATGTGCTCTAAATATACTGGTCCCTGATAAGTCCCTCCGGGAGTCGCCCGTGGACATATAATGTGCGTTAGTAAACTGTTACTGTACTGGCAAGTAAAACGGGGAAATTCGTTCGCAAATGATCTTTTTCGCATTCATTCTACACCGCATGGCCAACGGATAGGCGCTGCTTTGAATGTGCGATACACGAGCGCTTATCGCTGCTTAGTCCCTGGGTTTGTGTTGCTCCCAAGGAGGATGTAATGGCAAAACGCGGAACATTCATCGGGGCAAAAAAAGGGCCCGGAAAAACGGGGGAAACCGTTCCCTGCCCAGTGAGCGGTGGCAGCAGCAGTAGTACGCGCATAAATATTTCATGCTTCCACGATTTTTACTTCGTCAAACGCAGATAAAACGCGAATCCAGGAAAAACATAAAATATAAATAGCTTCCGAATCCGGCCAACGGAGACAAAGGAGGCGAATCGAAGAATTTCGGGCAAATCGTACTGAAGCCAGCGTCAAAACGGTGGTACGGCGGGGCGGGTGCACGCGTGACTGCTTGGACCGTTTCAGGGGACATGTAAGGCACCTCCGGAAGCGGGAGGGATGGGATCTTCCTCGGGGAGGGTACGGACAGGAACCGTACCGAACATTGCCACGGTAGGATGGAAAGTCTTTTGTAGTAGCGTGGGCATCTTCTTGTCAGCGTCAAAGCGGGATCGAGTGCCCAAACACTTTCTGTCCTGAACTGACATATGTGTGTGTGTGTGAGTTGGGATATTCAACGTGCCACAAAGAAATCTCGAACCGTAACGCGACGGATTCCCGTTTGATGCATCCCTGCTAAGCGGGATTTCAATCATGTTGGTGTGCTTTTGCCGCCATCATCTCTTTGCCACACCATGTCCCGGCTATTATTGTCTCTGCGCCAGGATTAAGATTCGCCCCGGGTACGTACCAACGGATCGTCTTCAGAAGTCAAACACTTCCCGGCAAAGGAAGCTCCCGCTACACATCACATGTCACTTTGGGATTCCCCGTGAGATTCCGTGCGCTCCGGGTTCTGTCAATCCGGAAAAAAGGTGTCAAATGGCGGAACGTGGAATGAAAATCGAAACCTCGTTCGTGCGCATCGCAAGTGCGAGAAAAATGTGTGCCAGCGTGTGCAACCGAATCCGAACGGCACACACATAAACGCGCGTGGAGTTGGAGGTTTTGCGTAATGAAAATCACTTCCATGTGTGGTGGGTTTGGGGTGCAGCTTTTTCTTTTTTTCATCCCGTTTTCTTTTACGCTATGCCCCCAACGTTCGGTTGTTTATTTGCTCGATTAGATCGCTGGCAGCTATCCAATGGAGCAAATGAATCCTCGGCATATTGTTGGCATGGTGCAGGAAATTGTATTCACGGTGGTGTTTACGGTTGCTAGTTGCACTGTTGAAATGGGATCGGTTTTTCTTTTTGCGCCACTGCGCCCACCGTCAGAGCAGCCGTGTTTATGAACCGTAGCTGTACTGCCGCCATGTGTATGTTCCGTTTAGCGCTTGAAGGATGTTTATTAAGTGCAACCAGTTGAGGGCAATAAACATGCTGGTGAAAGTAGCTTGTACCCGTATTAGCGCGATCACTATTAAGGGATGATGTAATGTGATGATCCATGAGCAGGCAGTAGTAAACGATGTATCGTACAACATATTTTAATGAAGAAGCTACATGTCTCTGCTTTGTTTATTTTGCTAGAACATCATAATATATTAGTTGTTCTCCTTAATTTATTCGATTTCTTCAGTTCACATTCATACTGCGAACATTAAGTAAAAAAATAATATTGTATATGTATTTACCAGGCGTATATTACCTTTCTTCATTTTGTTTGCCTTTTTTAGTGTATGTCGATGTCCTTAAACATCACAGCCCTTATGTAAAAGCAGTGCAGATCGTTAATTTTGCTAAACATTCTGCATAAGGTGGTGAATGAGCAATATCTGGTAAATCAACAAGAACAAGAAAACCCTTTACCAAGACCCATTACTACGAAAGTTGTTTGAGTTGTCTGTGTTCTTTGCTTATTTATATACAGTAGAACGTCGATTATCTGGGACCTGATTAAACGGCGGGCGGATTATCCGTGTATTAAAAAATGACAGTCAGTAGAATAGTTCTGAATTGTTAACCGTTTAACCGTGTAACCAGTGTTTTCATAAAGTTCTTAAAGCTTATCTAGTTAAACTCCCTGGTAAATGTTCCATATTGTTAATAAACAATGACTTGTAATATTTAAAACATGTGAATACTTTTATTCTACTACTACTACTGCTACTGCTATTGATACTACTACTACTTCCACTACTGTTGCTACTGCTACTACAACAACTACTACTACTGCTACTATAACTACTAATACTACCCCTATTATTATAATTATTCATTAAATTGTTCGTACACGAACGTGTTTTTACTACTTGTTTATGCGACTTACTTAAAATTTTGATTAAACAGATAACAAATAGCGAAAAATATCACCTTTATGCCTATGTATATTTTTTAATGACTATTGTTGCATTTTATCGTAATAATTATCGTATCCAAGAAATTTTTGAATTATTTTACCGTTTGTGACAAAGTAAAAATGCATCTGACGACTACAATCTCCATCTCAAAGTTATTGCATAGTGGAGACTAGTTTGCTAATGTCTAAGTCAATCCTTAAATTAACAAGCGAATCTTAATAAGTACAAGAAATAGAAGTTGTTTCTTATTAGGCGTCTACAATTGGTGAGCATTAGATCGTTTGCTGTATAACGAGATCTAAAAATGAGAGCGTTTGCTGATTACTGACATTGCCAATCACGGTCGACTGTTAAATCCTTTCTAGTTGCATACCAAGGTTGAAAATCTAACCATGAATGGCGGTTAATATTTGGCTAGTATATTTAATTGATAAGATTGAAAGTAGTTGCCAAGAATTTGTCTAGTAAACCTACGCTTAATTGACTACTGTCTATTATATTACTAAAGAAAGAAAAAAAGAATTAAATTTTTTATTTGCCGAATAAGTGAATTGAATGATTGTCGACTAGAGCTAGGTATAGCCAGCCTCATTGAACATTGGAACTTAATGATATTGAAGCCTTTTGCGAGGCGATGTGGTGGTTTCAATCGGTGAGCCTTGGACTTGTCTAGACTACTATAAGTTTGCGAGTTATTGTAACTTTTCTTTTTCTGTTTCCTGTCAAAGTGTAGATTGTCAAAAGTGTAGTCATGTTTCATAGATTTCTTTACACGATTGCAGCTTATTTCAGTGTTCTGGATTATTTCACAATACACCAAACAATTACAGCATGCAACCATTAATTGGTCCGAACCCTGAAAGGACCCCCTCGAGTGCGAATCTACGCTGCCTATAAAACAATGCCGTCTCATTAAAAGCAAACGAATTTTAATCTCAAAATGCATTCACCTCCCCGTGGAGCAGTAGGGGCGAACGTCTGTTGCGTATGATTGATCGTCAATGGGCAAGTTTTGGACAGGACCTAAAGCGAACAGCCTTTCCGCCCGAACAGTGCGCAAACAACACACAGTGGATTGATGATTTACTGGCGAGAAGAAAAAAAAAACAATTCCTCACGCACGGGAACTATTCCGCTCGGTCGGGAAGTATTCGGACGAAGCGGAAAACATTCCAACAAAACACTTTCTTCGGCCGTGGTACGAGGTGGAAAAATTGCATACTTCTTCCTCAGCTCGAGCGCGCGTACAGAAACGCTTCGCCCGTGCGAACCCCGCTGCACTTTCCCGATGAAAGCAGGCCGAGGCGAGGAACGGAATTCGATTCCTTCTTGACGTTTTTGTGGCCAACGTGCATGGATAAGGGTTAGGAACGGGCTAGCAAAAAAGTGTCTTGAACTGAACCGAAACCTTGCCGGCTCGTCCTTTTGTTCACAGGAGAAACTGGCACAAAACAGGGGTAACCGAAGCATTCAGACACCCTAAGGGGTATGGGCCGAATACCTGAATCCTTTGCAGGAAGAAGGAAGCTGCACAGTGCAAAGAGCAAATCAGCAAATCGGAATGTGGCAGCGCGCAAAAGTAAAAGTGTACGCAAATAAATCCCAACCCTTCCCATTAATAATAATATCGTGCCGGGGTTGCCAAATCGAGGAAAAAAAAACGGTACGATCCACGCATGCGGACGTGACTTATGATGAAGTTCCGGTAACCGAAAACACAACCGTACAAACTATTTTCGTTCGCCTATCACCTTTTTTAATGTGAATCCCTCTTTTTTCTATCCTTCCCCTGCGCTTGACGTGTGTGTCTGCGTTCTGGTTATAGTTTACTTCGGAAATCACACGAGATACGCAAATCTATTAATCAGCAACCGAAGCAACTGCCAGCAGGTATGGTTCCAACGGGTACAGTGGGAAAAAAGCAACCACCCGATCAAGGGATATAAACGGGATAAAGGGGACCTCACCACCGTAATCAGCATACACATTCGCGAACCCTTTTTGCTGTCCGGATTCGATTACCGTACGCATTCCGCGTTCCAGTTGCATATGCCAATTTAAGATCGATATAAGGTACCGGGCGGTCCCGAGCGCAGTTAAAAAAACTGGAAAACATGACACCCCGAAAGCCATTGTTTGCACCGATATGGCTCTTCCCAATTTAAATTTATCACTTGTGCGCCATGCCAGGATGTGTGTGTGTGTGGAACACCAGCAGGATATGTTGCATCGGTTGATTGCATAGGCAATCCTTTTGGGTTTGCCGATTCTACTGCCACTAACTGGGGTGCAGTTGCTCCAGAGGATCGCCTAGAGCGGGAGAGAGACAGACAGGGGCATAAAGTTTGATTTCGAAAGTAGCGTAAAGTAACTTAAATATGTTTACAATAATGCAAAGAAAAAACAGCGGCACAACTGGGGATGACACTCTTGACAGCGGTAGCGGAACGTACGTGTGTAACTTTATCACTCATCCTTTATTGAAGTAGCGCAGAATGGTATTTGATTTCATGGTTTTTGCATTGAACATGGCTCGTCCTATTTTTGTTACCCGTTGTTGTGCAGTGCATACATATATTTTTTGCATACAGCAGGGTGTCGTTTGGGATTTGGGGGTAAAAAAAAACGGATTACATACGCTTCCGAGGCCACAAATGTCTTTTTTCGATGATAAATGTCAATGTGTGTCGGGATAGCGGGATGGTTGTTTCCTATCGTTTCAACTTTTTTTGTTCATGTTAGGAAGACTACAGTTTATGACAACGCTCTATTGAAGGTCGTGTCACTTGATTCTGCATTGGACGTTATTAAAATGTGAATGCGCGTGCATACAAAATGGGTCGCTTGATTAGCGCCCCTGTTGCAGCGTGACCCCTTAACCGGTTCGTTTGGCAATCGGTGTGCTGGTTGGGTTCCAATTTCGACCGCATGTTTTGCAGTTGTTCGGATCAACCTTTGTAATGTTTTATGATTTTTTTTAAAGGAAGACAGCAGCTTTTCAGGTCCGATGGACTGCAAAACATATAGTTTTGTAATAGAAATATCTCACAGAAAACGACAATTGGTAAGAGTTCTTCTTTGTATAGCAAATTGCATACATCTAGGAGGATATGTAAGCAGTGGCATTAGTGTATGTATAAAGCATGCAATAATAAAATGGATTATTTATTCGATTGGTTGGATAAGAGAAACGCATAAGCTTCATGTTCATACAAGTTCACCCTGAATGCTGAATGAATCGGCTAAACAGTGCAAAAGTACCTGTGTAGGATGGACTTTCTTTTGTATCGAAAGTATCAATCGAGAGCAATAGTATCTGACCAGTAGGCAATCTCTCTGAGGGAAGTGAGCGTAGGTTCGGGTGAAAAATCAATTCCAAACGGTTAAGGATAGCGTTATACCGTAGACCACCCACTCCTACGAATGGCACTTGGTGGCCGCGGACAGCATTCTTTAGGGCTAATCCCATTCATCAACAATCAACAGAATCAATTCCAATGATTTCGAGGCCAGCACTGAGTGACAAAAGATAGCCAAGGTCCCGGCAATGCTAAACCAAGTGATAACCTGTACGTTTTGGGTGACCTCAGCTAAGGTTCTGGCCAGTTGGGACCCTTTAGGCATTTGCTGCATTTTTATTCTAGAATAGTATAGGACAATAGGATTCAGATGCAGTTTATTGCAATTAATGATCTTTAATAGTTTTCTGTTTTATTTGTCATTTAAAATTAGTTTCTTTTTTATGCACACGTTGTGACAAAACGCCCAAAAGTATGCAAATAGCATGGTAAAAGCACAACCCAGTTATGCAAAATAGTTATTTATGCAATCTTATCTACAGCGAATCGAATAAGCACACCTAAACCGAAGGGCCTTATATTTTCCTTCTTTTGTAAATGTGGTCATATTTGTTAAAATCATGGTAAAAAGCAAAAACGGAAAAAGAAACTCCTCCATCACATCGCAAACGTTTACCGATACTACCACACCACAGCAACCCAACCAAAAAAAAAGCCTTTCGCTCGTTTCCGAAATCTAAAATTTGATGGAAAAGTTATCGGCGTCGGATGAAAAATATGCGAGCCGAACGGGCCACACAAAAACACCAGACCCATCACCACCTGCCTTTCGGGCTGTGGAGGTTTCCTGTCGCTGATATGCCGCGCGTGTATGTGGGTGTGTGTGTGTATGTGGACTCCCTATCAACGAGAGCAGAAAAATGGCTTTCCGTGAAAAGCCATAGCCATAGGTTACCATCCATTACCGCAACCCGTGCCATCCGAACCTTACCCGCCCTTGGTGTCTGGCCCATCGCTTTTCGCAGTTCGAAACATCCTTTCAATCCACCTTCCAATTATTCTCGCTACCGTACCACTTCAACCGTGTGTGTGTGTGACCGGGAAGGTTGAAGAGAAGGAGGAGGAAAGGGACGTGGTCGTGGGTGAGTATCGATCGATAACAGAACGTCGCAAAGAACAAACAGCCCATAGCAGGACGGTACGAGCCGTACGGAGCTAGCACACAAGCCCACTCACACAGGTTTTCCAATATCCTTCCGGATCGGATCGGTTGGCTGAGCTGAGCACCAAAAAAAAAAAAACAAGCCACGTACGAGCGGACCATGCATGAGGTAAACAAAAAATCCATTTAACCAAAGCCGACGAAAATCAACGGGATGGTTTTTCGGGTGAACTGGTTTTCCAAGAAGATGTCCGCGCAGCCAAATTTTGTGGCCGTATCGGTCGTATGTGGGCCGTAGGGCAAGCGTGTGGTGTGAGCACGGTGAACGAAATACATGCTTTATACATTCGGAGATAAGTTGCGAGTCTTTCGGTTTGTCGAGTGGCCAAAACGTAGGTAGATTGTAATGAATTTATCGTTGTACATAAGTAATAAATATATCCTTTTCATAAACCTTTATGTGTTGCTGTTTGATAAGAGTTGCGAATTAAATTTACAAACAGTTGAATATCATCGAAAGTGTAATATGGTTTATCATTTATGGTCTTAATGTTATTACACCATCACTTTTAGCTTCCTTGTAAAGGAAACACACGAACGCACCGTACAATAACAAATAAATCCAATTACATATCGAACGGTAAATCCCTTTTTCTATGAAAGGATTCAATGGCGCGTTGTTCCAGGGACGCTTTCAATCGCTGAAGAATTCCAATTCCGAACCGAATTTCTGCTTTCCGGCATCGATCCTCGATTCGTCTTCCGTGCGCAGGAACGGAGCGGAGTGGGGCTTTGCGTCAATACCTCAAAAGCCTGGCTCCACCAAACAGATCCATCCTTCCCGCAACAAAATGAAGCACACGCTGTCGCACAGAAAGGACACCGGGCGTTTTGGCAATCGTACATTCGCAAAACGTCGTACATTCGAATTGTCGGTACAGTTGACCGCGGGGAGGAAAGCAGGGTATGCTCCGAGAGGAAAGTGGGTGGGGAAAGGACTAAATTGAAAGCACACTGTCGCGGAAGACGAATCAGAGAGATATGGACGAGTTGATTGGGACACCGGAGTACCGGGTTGCTCCAGTGAGCAACGATCGGGCGAGGAGCACGACGGAGATGTTCGGTGGCTCTTTCACTGCAGCAGAAAGAGAAAGCATCAGCACGTGTGTGTGCACGATGTGTGTGTGTGTGTGTATGTGAGAAAGGGAGCGAATGTGTAAGGGCTCTCAAGATGTCCATGCCCGAGCAGTAAGGTAAAATATATAATAGCGTGTGCTTATGCTCCTTTCGAAAGTACTTGCGAAGAAAATAAAGTTAGCCTCAAGTCCTAAAAATAAGCAACAGCAGTGGCAGCAGTGGCACAGGGCCACAACGGCGTCCGTCAGGCAGAATTCTTCGAATGCGGTAAATGTGGGTGGGCGATGGTTCGGTTTGAAGAATTGGCGCTAGGGAAAGGCTTTCGAATGTGCGCCCCCCCCCGCGCTGGTTCCACCCATGCCTCATATGGCATCCCTGTGCACGTTGGCCTCAGGGAAGCAGGGAGGTGCAGGGAGGGTGCAGTTCGCACAAAGGGGGCGGCAGGATGCAAAGTTGGGAAAAAGGATATGAGATATTTGCATGTTTGATACGACAGCGCACATCCTCACAAGGGAGGAGGGGAAGCGGTAAGGGGTTTGGGGCGGGGTGGACAGGCCGTGTGGAGGGTGGATAGGTTGGTGAGATTCCTACACATCGGTCGAAACGAAAGACAGAACGAAATCTTCTCTCCCACCCCACTGGCTCGATTCGGATATGAAGATGGTTCTACGCGACTAACGGACGACCAAGCGTGAGGACATACGGCTAGAAGACGACGTGACGGTGGAGCACATGAAGGAGGAGGGTGGGATGGTTAAACTCAACCTGCCAGCAAACGGATTCGAGTCGACGGTGGTTTTGGCGTATAAATTTTATAATAAAACAAGCTTAAATTAAAACCCGCACATAGAAACGTTTGCTCGTTGCTGGCCGGTTTTTGACGACTTGCGGGATGCGCAAGCGACGAACCCCCGCTCCGCAGGGGGCGACGGCGACCGGTTGCGGATGGAACTGACTGAAACCGTGTACTATATGTGTGTGTCCGTTTAACGGTTCCGTTGCAGGGAGGTTTTTCTTCGAGGGGATGGAACACAAACGGGAAAGGGAACGGTTTGCTTGGACCACGAGCGGGCACGTACGGTTGTATGTGTGACGGGTGAAAGCGGGTGGTTTCGTTCCCTGAGTGACAGCCGTTTGGAGTGGAAAAGTTTTTCCCCTGGAATGAGAAAGAGAGCAGAAAAAAAAACAAAATGGTGATGGTTCAACTGGAACGCTAGCATGTGGGCGAAAACATACGGTAAAATGACTGAGTGTGTGTGTGTGTATGTGTGATTTTTCCGTAGTTTTTTTTCTTTATTTTGAGTTGGGGTTTGTTTCATTCTGGTTCGATAATTTGAATTTTATGTTTTTCAGCTTCCGGTTCGTGCGTTAATACGGCTGTGAAAAGTGAAGGAAAGGCTGGTGGATGGTGTTATTTATGGCTGAATGAGAGCTCATAATGAGTGTTTTGAAATCCACGTTGGGAGGTTTTTTTTTTACTCTCCCCGGCCTGTTGGAAGCTTTGGGGACGGGCGTTGTAGGGGGTGTTTGTTAATTTGTGCACCATACCGTTGTTGCGATGTAATTAACTTCGGCATTGCACTTGTTTCCTATCGTTATGTAGCGTGCGTAATTCCACTTGTTTACATGCGCGTGGATGAGCATTGAAAGGTTTGGTTAAAGTTTCAAAACAACAACAAAAAGAAAATACAAAATAGCATTTATAGTTTAAAAAAAAAGCTCACTATAAGCCGGGATAGATGAAAAACGCAAAGGGTGCTTTGAGCAAATAATCATTGAAAACTAGTTAGAAAGCGTCACTTATCCACTGTTTGATCAATAGTTCCTAACTGTGAATGATTAATGATGGTTTTGGCTTCCTCCTGATAGTCGCCTGCTTTTTTTTTTGGTTGGTTTGCTCTCGATCACCGCAGGCGGTGCCTGTGAGCGCAGTGATTAATGATAGTTTGATCGATTGATTGGATTTTTTTTTTATGCGAAAGAGTGAATTCAAGTGTTCCGGTACTGCTTGCGGTTGCGGCGGCTGAAGGGATAGTTTTGTTCGCATACCGAGCTGCATACGTGAAACTCACACACAAACACACAACCCCTTGCGAAAGTTGGGAGAAGAACGGAAATATGGGACACGGTGCAGTGCGGCTAAATATGTCCCATGGTACGAGCAAAAATTAAGCCAATTTATAAAAGAATCCAACCGGTCGAGACAAGAAGTCACAGCGAAATTGAAAAGGCCGTCTTGGAGACCGCGCTTGAGGTTCATGAATAATTCTAATGAGAATCCGGTGCAGAATCGTAGCTGCAACCGGCAGAAAGCGTACAGGCAACATACATACACAGCGCGTAAGTACGTACGGCGATACATCCACGGTGGTTCCCTGCTATCCAGAGTACATCTTTCACCACAGCGTTCGCCAAGTGCACCAATTGTGAGTGCCGTGCTGTGCCGAGTCGCGGAATATAAAGCATGCACACTCGAACAAATCTCATAAGCCATATTGCGATGCTTCCAAGCGTTAAATAATGGGAAATGTGTGCGGTTACTGTACTAGTCGTCGAAAATTTAGAACCCCGTGGGTCCCAGGAAAAGCGATGAGCGGGGTGGAATCAGAGGGGGGGGGGGGGGGTTAGGGGGGAGGGAGGGGGATGATGTCGACCACCCATCAGAATCACCCTCCGGGAGCTATCGGGAGCCAGTAGGGGGTGTGTAGCTTTCTTCTGCCAAAGCTGGGCTCCAGAAATCGGGTGAAAAACACGCGAAAAGAAGAATTCTGGCCCAGGCGAAGAACCCCTTCCCACCCTTTCCCTTCCCCTGGAGGAAAGACTGGAATTTGGATGGTTTTCGTGAATGCATGGGTTGTCCTAGCGACACGGGCCGCGCCGTGTATGGAAGCGATGTTTCGCACATAGCAATCGTTCGAACGAACGACGTATACGGTGGCCCGGGGTTCGCACACCGAATTGAAGCCACCCAGCTGGGTACGAGCAACAGGAGCATGGGAAGTGGGCAGTGGGAAGAAATAGAAAAGTCTTTTCATTTATATTTATTCACTTCATCTCGACGTACGGCTTGGGGTGGCAACGAACTGGGCGGCAGATTACCGGGGAAGGAGTTGTGCGAGGCAAGATTTGTGTTGTGTTGTCACAGATACAATCAGTTGCCTTCGGTTTTGTGCCGGAGCCGGGAGGGTGTTCGTCGCCTGCGGTAAGCTCACCCGGGATAAGGGAAGTGAAAGAAGAAAGTTTAATGAAGCTCCGAATCACAGCTCGCTTGCTTGGGACGGTTTCGATGATACCGTGCGAGGGTGGTGGCGGTGGGTTGGCTTTTGCTCGAACAGATAGCGAACGTGTACATACGACTAATACACACGCGGAATCGGAAAAGAGCGACGGAACGGATTAAATTAGACACCAGCAAACTCTGACAGGACCAACCGATTCTAACAATTGCACAACAACACATTGGGAGTGGCTTTTAGCACTGGTACGCCGAGTGGGACCGAACGAGAATTCGCTGTCAAGCGATAGATTTACACGAGCTTTTCCCACCCAAGACTATGTACGAACTGGCTAATGAGTTGGCTGGCCACGAAAGGATCGACATCATCGCTGCTTTGCTGCGTTGTAATAAACTACTTCCAACGGAGCAAGTTGACGGTTCACACAATGTTTGGTCATTTGATGATGTACAACAATTTGCAATAAAATCTGTCGATCAGTTGAACACTACTCGGTATTTGTTCGGCAGCAACTTGTATTTGGGTAAACAAGTTTGAACTAACTGTACCAACTGTTGTTATTTTTGGCGTTTTCTCGAATTTTGGATGGCCTGGAACGACATTCAGGCGGTTTATGTTAGTTAGGTAAGTGCTGTAAATGTAGCAGGAAATTATACAACTTGAAACTCAGAGAGATATTTTATATTCATAATGTCCAACGAAAGGAGGAATCCGGTTTGTTTTCAACATTTGAAGAACGTCGTTTTGAACCGCTCACAGTTTAGTTGATTAGCTGACATTAGTTGTTAGAGGCAGGTTACCAATTGGTTTTCCAGGAAACTGGGCCAAGCGTTGCTCTCGTCTAGCCCCGGGTGTATCTAATATCCGGTTTAGTTGTACTTAATCTGAGAGCCACGGTTGACTAATATAGTATTTAAGCGTTGCTTTTTATGTGTTAATGTATTTAAGTTTATTCTCATTACCAATTATTCCATTGATCATGACATAAGCTCTCTAATTAACCATAGAATATTTGCTGACTAAATCTCCCAGCTTTTGTTACTAAAAACCCCCATGTGATTATTTCGGTAGTTTAATCTCTGTAAATGAATAAGTCATATATCAATATGCTTTAGATTTCTTTTGTAATTGCTCAGATTATTATTGTAAATTCTCAAGAATTTTTGGAACAGCGAAGTTTCTCACATAGTACACAAACTAATAGACAAACTACTAAGTACTACTACTAACAAACTAAAACTCACTAAGGACTTATATTAGGTCATAGCTCCTACTCGATCGGAAATCTTCAGCGTTACCAATTTTGGTGGTCGATCGATGCGTGCAGCGCCCTCTGTGGTCAAATATTAAAACCCAGCTGTCACATATCAGTCGAACGTTGCATAATATTCAACACACTTGAACAGTTCGTTATTATGTCAGTTTGTGTTCTTGGATACATGCCCAAACATAGTCAAGTAATCCCCTCTATGCCACATCAATTGAGACACCGAAATTGTTGATTGAAGTTTCACTTCTTGAAGAGCATTGTAACAATTCATCCAAGTAGCTGAAGTAAAGCTCCAAAGCTTCTGGACGAGTTTCGAGACTTCTTCGAGTGCAGCACATGAAACTGTTTCACATTCAACGATGGCAAACCGTCCCCACAAAAAATGGAAGGATACGCATCAATATTGATGCATGACTCTCACGGGGCCACCATGCGAAGTGGCAAAAGCGTTAATAAATACTTTTCCCGTAATGGGTGTTCTGGGTTGCCTGTCGATTTGCTGTCAGTGGCAAGTGTTTAGTGCCAACCGGTCCCTTCTCACACCTATCCGTGCCCATAACTGCGTCAGCAATTTTACTATTGGCAGTGCCCATCAGCGAACGCATCCCCCTTCGAATTAAATGCCCGTTTCCAGCATACGGCAACGCGATCCAATTATTTTTTTTGCACACCCAACCTGCCACCAGGGGATAGCAACAAAAAACAAACTGCGAATCCTACCCTCAGAACTTTGCACCGGGAATAAACAAATGAAATAAGAAAATATTTTTTCGCAAACCCATAACCGACACAGTGGTGTGGCAGGGTGGTGTGGTGGGCGTTGGCGGAGAACGGAGGGACGCAAGCATCAGGATGAAAGTAATCTTTCCCCGTTCCAGGGTTACACGGGACGACACGTGGGCTCTAAGTGCGCGAATATTCGACCCTTGGTTTCGTGTCCCCGGTTCGATAGGTTAATGTCACGTTTGCAAATTTTTCATACAAGGGCATATAGCAGCATGTCGACCAGGGTGGTGGTAATAGGGTGGGATGGTTTTTTTCTTCTTCTTCTGTGGAATTTGTAATCGAAAAATCGAGTGCGAAATATAAGGAAAAAGAAAACAACGCCAAGATCAAATGACGCGTGTGTGTGTGAAAGAGGACAGCGGGGAACGCTTTCACTCGTTCTTCACGTTGATTGGAAGAAAGTATGCCGTTGTTTCCTTGGTAGTATATTTTTTGTGTGTGTCCCCCCCTCCCATAATGGTACGTCAGGTTCGGCCAAATGGATGGATGGTGCTGTCGCATTAGGAAAGTCATTGAAGCGTTTCGATGTTATCAGTCCGTCTGTGGGCTATGTACCGAACGGCGCTGCGTGTAGGTGGTGTAGATGAAATCTTCTGCCGAGGGAAGGTCTTCACGCTTATTAGATACGGTATCGGGTGAACTCACCAATAGGGATTCCGAATATAGCTTTATATGGGGTGTGTATTGTAAATTTATTAATTCAATTGTTATAAAACAAACCGAATGTCTTAATGGCAGGCCAATGGAGAGACCTAACTGCATGCGCCTTAAAATAAGTTTGTGTGGATGATTTGTAGCTTATGGTGCTAATCCATTATAGTACAACTGCTCTATTTTCGTTTCGTAAAATTGCACTACTAAGGTACAGTGTGTAAGTACAGTAACGAAATACACGGTAAAGCACTCTCGGCAGTTCTGTGATGAAGTACTAGCCGGAACTAGTCTGCTTTGATGTAGTCTCAATCTGAGCTGCTGAGGTTTTCGGATCAAACGTCATAGTTTTGGAAGCATCCATTCCATTTACGCATTTTAGGACTAGAGTTTGTCACTTTCCTAGCGGGACGAAACTTATACGCTATCTTGTGAAGTGTGTCTGAGTTTGGTGCGAAACCACCCAACCACCTACGTGTCCATTATACAATATAAAAGCCACCAAAAGTGTCTGCCAAATATGAGCCACAAATTTCGCCAAACTCAAATGGGTTTGTTTGTCGGTGTATCTCCATGCTCCATTTTCATTGCCCATCGCCACATCGGCGTACTGCTCTCGGGGAGCCCATTTGCAAGCACGCACTTTTGTTTGGTTTTTTTTCTCGGTTGCCTCCCCTTTTAGCGGCAAAATACGTCAAATACGCACAAATGTGATCAAAACACCATCACCCACGCTCCCAGGTCGGTGCCGGAACGCTGAAGGGTCTATTGACAGGATGTTGTGCGTCTGTCAAATGGGACACCGACCGTCATCATCCGTTGCCTCAAGTTGCCCTTAGTGACTTGGCGCGAATGTGACTTTCCAAAATGGCCGCCTGCTCCCCGAAAAGCGTCGCACATTCGGGTCAAATGTGTGACCATCGCGAAGGGGATGGGGGTGAGGGTGACTCACGGGAGAAAAGCGGAGCAAACGGAAGGGATGCATCTTAGAAGTAGGGTTCGCAAAATTCGATTCGTCGACCCGTAGGCACCGGTGTGGTTGTATTTCATCATTACCGACTCACATTGGCACACGGAACGGAGGCCAAAAGTCGTGCATTAAAATTTACAGCACCACCAGCACTTCCACTTACTTCTGATTAGGGTGTTGCCCCCCATTCCGCGGGTAGCTACCACCCATGGTCATGGATGTCCTCGATAGCTCTTATCGTTCGATGGTTTTTGGAACGACGGAGTTAAGTAGAGGGATGGTGGGGGGTGTGGGAGTCTTTTGCGTACGCATGTACCAGCACCGATACGCTCCGTAATGTTCATTTGATCCTTGGGCGTGCGGAAGGTTTTATCAGTCGACACCTTTTGGGCATGTGGGTTAAAGGTTTTATTTTCCCTTTTTTGCCCAAAACCCATAGCACACACACACACACCTAGGCGTTAAACCCTGCGTGAGTTCTCCTAGGGGTTGTTTTTCTTTACCAAGTGCACATTGGAGCTGCTTCCTCCTCGCGCACATCACTTCTGACGCGAGCTCGTTGCTATAGCATTTCCCTTCACAACCAAACAAGCAACCTTTGGTTTTGTGAGGTGGTGGCTGCTGGCTGGCGAGTTTCCCGCTGGGATGCTGGAGTGAAATTCGCAAACATCATTTTCCGCTTTACGGTGGCATTTTCTTGCAGATTGGCTTCCCGAAAGGGCGACAAAGAGGAAGAGGAAGAAGTACCCTCGTATTGGCCAACGGGAAAGATTGGAATTGGAAATGCGTCTTTTGGAGTGAGAACACACACACACACACATGAACGGGGCCGTTAAAGAAAAACTCCTTCGATACGGAGACACCCAGTGACAGTGGAGGGTTGCATAAATAATAGATGAAATCGTAATGTGAATGGCGAGTGTGAAGATAACGATTCTTGGTGCTTTCGCATGCCCAAACAACCGTCGAGATGGGAAGGGAAAGACGACAAAAAAAAAACTCCCCAATGAAGGCATGAGGTAAGTTTGATATTTTTGCACGTACGTACAACGATCCCGGCCACCTCTTCTCGGGACTATCGAAGGAACGAAGGATACCTTCACGTGCCGACGATGGGTTGTGGCCTTGTTGGCTAGCCAGGTTCGCGTCGATAACCCCGCGAGAGGTTTGATGCGTGCAGTCGCCGTGGTGCGTCGTCGTAAAAGCGGAAAGTGGTCGTTATCACCTACTTATGAGGCCCACCGTGAACGCGCCGGGTTTGTGCTCGCATTCCAAATGCGGTACTCGAAAATGGGTCTGAAGAAGCGGAGTACACTACGCACCATCGCACATACGTGGCAGGGACGGGAAATCAATGGTGTTGATTTTTTGAAGGTACGTGTTTGATAGGGTATTCTTACAATTTTTTTTATGCCTTAAAACTCCATCGTGTGGAATTGAGACTATTTCACATATGTGGAGTACGGGCTGGGGATGCGGTTGAAAGGTTGTTGTTTGTCTCACAATATTTGCTGTGGTATTCGAATGATTTCGTAAGCAAATCGAATGGTGTTTTTGTTTACGGTGGGAGGTATATAGATTTGTTGTTTTCGTGTTTACGAGTAGAATCGACATATGAGGAGAGTTTGAAACTAAAAGTGTCCTTTCATAACGTGTCAGCCTATTTTTGCATACGGTAATCAAATGATGGAGTCCGCAAAACACGACTCATTTACTTACAAGGCGCTACTTGTGGAAGACGCATCAAATGTCATCACTTAACCTCAATTTTAGTGCCTACCACGAACCTTTTTTTGCCCCCGTGGTCTATCTTTACGGCCGTCCGGTGTTATACTAATGACATGACCTGCCAAATGACATGAGCATGGCAAGTCTAATTAATTGTAGGCAAGATGACTTCAAATATTTTTATATATTTAGCATAATCATCAAAATATTCCCAACATTTAGCGTACGAAATATTGATTGATTTTTTCTACATTCATTTCAATACAAGTTAACAATTTCGTAAAATTTAATTCGTAAGATAATAATAGTAATAGTAATAATTTCCTAATTTAGTGAATCAGTTTATTAAATAGCGTTAAATGTTATAATAACTCCACTGTTTTATACAAAAAAAACAGTGCAAAAGGGTTTAAAAAATTTTAGCTTTAACCATACAAAAGCAATATACTGGAGAATATAATTTTTCGATTTTGCATAGGAAGCACGCATGAAATGAAATTTGAATGGAACATAAAAGACCAACATCATCAAAAAACAACCTGTGTGAAGGCATGTGACTTAAAATTTTTATGATTGTTACCAATAACTCTAAAACAGGGCAGTAAATCTCTGCTGGCACGTTTGCGTATATTGATAATCAACGCACCACCGGTGCAGCACTGCCGTAAACAGTCACAAAAAAACTCCTTTCCGTAATGTATATGGCAGGCATAATTAATAGACTTTATTTGCCACACACGTCTGATTGAGGAACGGAAATGGGTCTTAAAATTCGGGCAAATGTGTACATCCCATCGAAACAGTCTCCACGAAGCCCACACATCGTCATTTTGCAGCGTAATGTCCACACGGTTGCCACGGCGAAACGATCTCTGGACACTGTCACAAGCCAAGAGCGCCGGTGCCGAAAATGACGCCCGTAAAAGATGGCCCCACCAAAATGACGATCGTAATGAAAGTTTGGGCCATGTTTAAAGACGCTTTTCATAAGGCGTCAACCCGACACTCCCGGCGCACAACCGGCCGCCATATTAATGCAATAAAGGACACATGCATGCATGATGCGTAAGGAAATAAAACATAATTTATGAGCGAAAACGCATAAATGGGAATGGTGCTCTCGTAAAAACCGGCGGCCCATTTGAACGAAATGAGGTGATATTAACTGAAAGGCACGGGCCAAAAACGCGCGCTAGTCGATGGGATGAGCGCCAGTGGTCCCCAGCCGCAATCGGGTTCATTACCGTGAAGTATAAAAGGGACGGAACCAGGGAAAACACGAGGGGGCCGAAAAAACGGTGCCGAATACTGTCCTCCCTCCAATTGGATGGACGTAACGGACGGTAAAATATCCGAATAATCCTAATGGGCTTGGGAGACACATTTGGGAGACCGGGTTCCGGGTTTGCCATAAACACAGACCGTCGTTTCCTCCATTTTCTGGTGGACAGTTTTCCCATTTTCTACGCTCGCACATCAACACACACGCACCATGTGTGTATGTGTGTTTCGCTCGCCAGCAGTAGGAGGAGGCTATCGAAGGGGGAGATTTTTCCGAGCCCCGGTACACTTTTCCACCCCGAGCATAACAACGAAACCATTTTTGAAAAACCGAAACCCACCAGAAGCGGAAGTGAAGTGTGAAGTGGCAAGAAAGGGTGCGCACCCTCCCCGGTTGTGCCACCCAACGAAAAAGCCCACGCATGGTTTTGTGAGTTTGCCACTCCGGCAGGGGTAGAATTTTCCACCGGCACAGCACGTACATGCGAAGGGGTCGAATGGACGAATAAAACCGGGCAGTTTCATATTATGCGAGCACTCACGTGTGTTCCTTGTTTCGAATTACGATAAAGAAGTGGAAAAGGGGACGTTTGAAGCAACAGCAGCAGCAGCAGCAGCAGTAGCAGCAGCAGAAGTGGTTAAAGTTTGTTGAAACGAACATAAATTTTACGATCGGTATGGGACATACATGCACACACACACACACACGCGGACACATCGGAACGTACGTATCGCGCGTATCCGGCCATTTCGGCCCTGTTTCGTTGTGTGCCCGGAACGGTTCGCGACGGGCGAATGGTGAAAACCGTAAAATAAAACCGTACATAAACACTGGCATGTTATGGGCTACTCGTCCTTTCCACGCACCGTCCCACCCCCTTCCGGGCCACTTCATTCCCTTCAGGGGTGGTTGAATTTTCCCGACGGACGCGACAGGACGTAAGGAATCACGAGGCACCCTCATGGTCATGGCCGGGGCCATGTGTGTGTGTGTGGGAGTGAAACAGCACTGCTGCACGGAAAGGGGTTCGGAATGGCCATCTTTGTTTGTGGCGGTGGCAGGTTACACACAAGGTGCAAAGAGCACACGCGCGCATATACACATGTGCGGCTATGTGGGGGGTTGGGTTGGGCTGGACTTTACCAAATGGGTGGGATATGGAGGGAACGGTTGGGTATGGGTGGCGATGGTCGGGGAGGTGCGTGACAAAACAACATGCGCGCACGACGCTGACGACCCTTTTGCCTTTATCATCCGTATACATTAGCTCCATTTTCGTTCACATGAGCGTGAAGGACCGTTCGTTTTCTGCTTATGCGCGCCTTCCTGCGTGGCTTCCGCCTCACCACGTCCACCTGTACTGGAATCCGAACCGGTTACGTTCGATTGGTCCTGGTGTTTTGGGGTGGTGTACTATGTAGTACGGATGGGACAGTGCCACGCATGGCTGCCGAAGGATAAGAAAATGGGACCACTCGAACTAACCGTTTTGGAAGGAATCGATTTATTTTGTTCTGGGTTGAAATATCATAAGTATTTCTTGTGGCTTCGTTTTAATTTTAATTATTGAACAAGAAATGTTAATGCAATTTGAATACAATTTATTAATCTTTTACTCATTCCATTTGTTTAAAGTAATTTACCATAGTTTTAAACTGCGCTCCATAGGACGTAATTTAAGTTACGGCCATTGTTGTCCTTATCTTTGACCCTCTGTTGATACCCTTCACCATAGCACAAGGGTCGCCATTCGGTTTTTGGTAGGTTTTATGGGTTTTTACGAACGACCGTACCGGGCCCAAAAGGACCGGGCACATAACAATGTGAAGAGCAGCAGTCGCTTCTATACAGCAAGACCTGTATGTATGTAATGGAATGGGGATGGTACGCAAAAAGGAAACAGGACTTTGGAGTGTTACTAGTGCGATAGGGACTTTACGACCACATTTCGCACGCGCACATACACACATATACTCATCCATGTATGTGTTGGTGTTGACTTTGAGTATGTCCTATCAAAGATGTAGGCCTGTTTTCCAGCATTTTCCAGGCGACCCATGACGATAGTCCGGATGGCGGAGCAGGATGGGCCTGCTCGGAAGGATAATGTGGATGTGTGGCCGGCTTCGGGATCTGCTGCTCGAAGGTAGTAACGATAACAATAATAATAAAAAACGAGCGCATAGTTTATGGACGATAACATTAACAGCACATTTTACCGTGAGGACCACGGAACGAGCGCTTCTGACCTGGACCTGGGGAAATGCCAGCACTCACAGGGGGAGGAATTTGCAATCAGAAGAAGTATCTGTCGGTGTGTGTGTGTGTGTGTGTGTGTGTATGGAGAGTTAAGATAGAATATGTTTTATGACAGGCGGGAATAGTTGAGTTAGAAGCAGTAAAAATAACAAAAAAAGACAGTGAAAACGGTAGGATGAAATCATTTTTTCCTTCGACTTCTTTAAAAGTAGCCAGTCAAGTCAAACACAGCAACTTATATTATCTCTTCCATGGAAAACGCTACTCCACTGGCAACTCGCAACATTCGGCGGGCAAAAACGACTAATTACAGATTCCAACACGGTCCATTACTGTTTTGACATGGTTAATCTTTACCGCACGAGCGCGGACCCCGCTCACGGCGGATTCGTCCCGTTTCGCATCGTTAGAACGCCATTAAATGCATGGCGGCGCTTGATTTAAACTCCTAAAAATCGCTCACATTAAATACAAGGGGTTAAGTTAGCATTAATTCTCCACCAGCACTCATTCCTTTCCTTCCCCTTTATGATGCTCACTTGTTCGGTGCAGATTTATATGTGTGGTTGTATGAACGTGTATGTGTGTGAATATAAGATTTACATAAGATGTTTATCCATCCACGGCATCCCACGGCATTGCTCTCTGCTGGGTGTCATGCGAATTGGGCGACTGTTTTACCGTACGTGCAAATCAAGCAACGGAAATTATGTTCACTTCGGTACGAGTTTAATATTCAGTCGTTTTCGGTCGCTGTGATTTTTTCATTTACCTTTTTGCGATTTTAAGGTTCAATTTATATTTTGATTTCAAAGGATATATTGATGTATGTTTTGGAAGATGACACGCAATTTGTTTCTGGCGGTTGTTGAAAACATTTCCCTTTCGAATATTGCAAATTAGGGTTTAGGTACCATTATTGATATCATGACCCTTTTTGTATTACTAAGCTACTTACAAATATCGCGTACACTAACAGGTGTTTAAGTTGAAAATGTCCGATTGGAGTATGTGTCATTTTTTGCCGGTCCATAGTCACTGGACTTGACCATTGGGTTTGACAGATATGTCATTTTTTTCGTATGGAGTTCAGGCTTCAATAAACATCAGTTTCATTCCGCCAAAAACTAACTGTCTTTATGGTGTATCATGTACAATACGTCGAGTTTATGAGCATTTGCGGCATTTGCTGCTATTGTGTTTTCATTTGAAGAAAAAAGCTATCAGAGCACATCGTTTGCTGTTGGAAGCTTATGGTATACATGCTCCATCTGCGAAAAAACATGTGAGATGTGAATTCGGCAAGAATGGTGATTTTATTCTCAAAGGCAAGGACCATCTAGGAGCAACGAAAACGTTTGATGACCCGGAATTGCAAGAGATGTTGGATGCAGACCCTAGTCAAACTCAACAAAAGTGGGCAGAAATGTTGAATTTGACCCTAATTGCGATTTGCCAACGTTTAACATCCATGGTCAAGATCCAGAAGCTTGGAAAATTGGTTCCCCATGAGTTGACCGAAAGGCAGATGGAGCATCGCAAAGTCGTTTGTGAAATGTATCTTCAGCGGTTCCAAAGGAAGTTATTAAAGGAAGTGTTTTAAAGTTTCACCCTGAAATCGTATTTTTTCTGTCAAAAAACCGGACCCTTTCAACTTATGCACCTGGCATATGGTTTACTGTCACCAATTGAATTTATTGAAGCCAGCAGATAGCTATAAAAAGCTACAAGATAGATTTTTTCCCGTGTCAGTATCGGGTTTTACTATAATAAAAGTACAACAGGACCAACAAAATTAAGCGAATCACAGACAACAGGGGTTCATTGGTGCTTTATTGTCACCTCTTAAATCCCATGTTTAAATGTAGAAATTGTCGCTGTATCTTGATTGGATTACTTATATTAAATCTGAACGTCAAGCTCTAAGGAGTTAATAATTTTCTTAAATAGTTTTACTACAAATACTTGACGTGATCCTGAAAAGCTATAAACGGGTTCTAGATACTAATTCTAAATGTCAATAGTAATGGGACTTTTTCAACATCCTATTTAAAATTAATTTACACTAAGTTACACGATCTTCAACACTTTCTTTACGGTGTGCATAGTGATCAGTTTTCAATGCGCTTCAGTGTATTAATCAAGAAACGAAAGGTTTTTACAATACTATTCAATAGTGACCTATTCGTTATATGCAAGTATGAATTACTTTGGTTACTTTTCATCTCGCTCTGGATGACATTTGAAATGACCTGTAATGACCTGTGGTTGTTGTTTTTTTTTGCTTCTACAATATATGCAGAATTCATTGCTAAACTTGTCCTTCAGTCGTAAACGTTACAATAGCTCATTAAATTATATTTGATTTTTTTTTTGTTGGCAAAATAAAAAAAAATGGCATCCATACGAGGGTTGTCCTCCTGAGCTGGGGTTGTAATTCGATGTTTATTATCATGCTCTTTGCCGTTGTTTGGAATGAATTATGGGGCTTTTGATGCCAGTTACTTGAAAAGCTTCGCTATACGCTACAACCACATTCACAAACATCCATACACCCTTCAGCACATGCATGCTACACGACCCGATCCCGTGTACCGGTTGTTGAAAAATCTATTAAATGGAGACGCCCGGTAGCTCACGTGTTCTTTTGTGATAAACGAACCCATTCCGGCCGAAATGGTTCGCTGAGGTGAGGCAAAACAAACCCCAAATAGCAGTGCTGTTCACTTTCTCATGGCCGTGGCGTTGAAGGTGTACACCATTGTACATATACATTATTTATTGGAACCGAAAACCCATTTCTCTTCCCGGCATCACTTTCTGGCCGCCCGCCCCCCGGGGCGTACGTAACGGGACGTTGGGCCCGGTGTGTAGTACAAGTACATTCGTCTTCATCTCGGTTCGCTATCAATGTTGCATGCGTTACCGCTGTACAGTGGAGCGGATGTGAGCAAAAGGCGGGCCATGAAACACGGGGCACAAAGAAAAACGAACTGCAAAACCTATTTCTTTCTCTTCAGTCGTTTGAAATCAGCCATCCGTTGGAACGATCCTTCAATCATTCTCCGCAAGTGTGTGTGTGTCTATGTGAGTTGGCAGTGGTCTTCTGATGGTCTAGCGCACCGTCGGATGCCCATGTTGGGGTCCTGTGAGGATTCGCTAGCCTTGCCAGTTCGATCTCGCTTCCGTTTTTCTCCATTCTATTCCCCTTTGGGGGTTTTCCGGGGTTGTTAGGTGCTGAGAGACCGTGAGTCTTCACCATCGTTCCAGGTGCGGCCATGTTTCACTGTAACAATGGTGAAATCCGCTCCCCAGCTTCCGCAGCACACGCGTAAAGGTAAGCTACGCTTGTACGGGCAAAATCGATATGGTTTTCCATTTATCAAACCGAAAAGACCGGTAGCGGTCGTTCTCGATGCTAAGGCAGCGTTATTCAGTTCTCGTTCTCTCCCTCCTTGCACTACCAACTCTAATGTGTCCCCGTGTCGATGTAAGGGTGGCAAGCATAACAAAAAAAAAAGAAACCCCCGCTCCGGATCTTCAGCATCGCTCGAGGCCAGGCATTGCATTTCCAGGAACGGACGATAAGCCAGCTATGGCGACTCACACACGTGCAGGTGGTATCGGGTCCACCACGTGAGCATCCGTTACGAAAAGGCTCGTCCGGGAAACGGACCCGAAAAATCGAAGCCAAGCGCAGGCAAGTACATTAAATTTGCATGCCACGATACGAGCCGGGAGGGCTGGGAAGACCGGGGTCGGAAAAATCGCGATGCTCGACCAGAAGGCATCCGACATCCTCGAAGCACCCAGCGGGAACGCAGTGAATACTTGTGCGCACAAAATTGTATACCACAACCAAGGGGGGAGGGAGGGAAGAGATAGTGGCCGGAGGAGGATGTCGGTGGGCGACGGGAGTGGAGAAGCGGAAAATTGCTCTCAATACTTTCCGCGACGGGAACGTTGTCGTAAAAGATGGATTGTTGGTGGATTGGATGTTGGTACCACCGCAAGGCATCGCCATGATGCTGTTCGCCTTTTATCCTTCGCGTGTGAGAGGCGCCCGATGGAAGACAGCGGATTTTCGGGCTTCCGCTTTGGGTCGTCGATGATGGGTTTCGGTTTGCGCAACCAGCGGCCCAACCATATCCATCAATTTGAGCGATCGGTGAGCCTTTGTCCGCGGTGCTACTTCGAAGGGAAAAAACGCCCTTCCGGCGCAGTACTGATGTGTAGCAAAAGTTGATTGCAAGTAGAAAAAAGGTGAACACGTTTAGCTTGGCATAGTGGGTGTGGACAGTTGATAGAGGTGGCCATTTTGGAAGAGTGGGATTCTTTTTTTAAAATAGGGGCAAGTAGGAAGATATAGAGAATACGAAGGCTTCCTATTTAGAACTATTTGTGTGCTTACTTAGCAAATGTATGCCTTCAATTGTTTTACTGAAGTCAATTTTAGATACAAAAAGTTCTCAAGATTTGCTAATACAGGCAGCCACAGAACCTCAAGCATCTGGAAGTCAGGGTTCCAATATAGTTGAAATATATAGAGTTGACGGAAACTAATACAAATTAGTTTGAGAGCTAGTTAAAAAAGTATTTTAAACCATTTAATTATTATTTATCAAAGATTAGTTCAACACTTAACTGCACTGTTGAATTAGAAAATTCAGGTTTAACTCAGATGGAGGATATTCCCGTCTGTTCGAGATCATCTTTGCTTAAAATATCGTCAATAATATATTGTTTTGTTTATTTTTCGATGAAATGTAAAATTTCCAAAGCATAAATCTTTCTTTTTCCACTGTGCCAAAAATTCGAACTTTCTTCATTTGTGCAAACCCAAATCATTTTATCAAAGTTAGAAAGCGAGAGCACAGCCACACAAAAACCCCAACCCTTGCTTATCTTTCCCGCACACACACACACACACATCATTTCGCACATCCTGTTCCACGGCAGGTCGAGTTTCGTTCTTCCGTCCACGTGTGCACATCCGTGCGGGGTGTTTCCATCCCGGGCCGTCCCGCGCGTCCATGTACGGGGCCAAAGTTCCAATGCCCGCGCAAGTGCTCTCTTGACTTTTCATCTAAATTTATATCCATTTCCATTCGGCAACGTCCACCAGGCGAGCGTCGGGCAGACCAAGGGCAGAAGGTACGGGACGTTACGTGTGTACCGCCCTTTATCGAATGGGATTGGAATTGGCACTACGTTGGGTTTTGTTCGTGTACGGGCAAGCAATCGAGAGCAGGCGAGCTCGGTGATCACATTTCCCCGGGTGGCTCGCTGAAAGACTGATGAGATTCGTGTACTTGCCGGGTTTCTGGGTGCAGGTGAAAAGGGAGTACCCGGTGGGAGGGGCGGAAGGGTAGGAGAGAATTGTTTCTTTAGCCTTTTCTAGCTCCCCCCCCCCCCCCCCCCCCCCCCCCCCGGGTGGTTGCCGTACATGGACATTCGAGGTGTGCCAGGCAGAAGCAAGAACCACGACCAAAGGGAGTAGAACAAATGTGAAAATATATGTGTTTGTACAGAGGACGAGGCATGGCCTACGTTTGGTCTCTGTGGTGGTAGAGTTTTTCATTTCTTTCATTTCCGCTTGGTTGCCAATGGCGATGGGCTTTCCGCAGCGCCGAGCTTGGGATGGAGATGAGATGAGCAGAAGGTACGATACCGTAGGACGCAACGTTCATTTGCAACTGGCCCCATGGGGACTTTCGAGGATGCAGGGGTTACGTTTTGGGTTTGCCGATCCCAGCCCGTGATGCGGTCGCTTTGGGCAAGGGCGTGATGGAAGAAAACAACGTTTGACGCAAGCGAAAATTGATCAGCATTTTCTAAAAAGGCTTTTCCGATATGGCTTTGAAGTGTTGGCTGGAAGCGTGTATGGGGGACTGTGGTGTTAGGATGGTTTGGCCGTCATTGTGTGTGTGTGCATGCTGTCTTCTTGATAAAGAAAAATGTTGATGTGATGGCTGATTGATGGAACGACGTGAGCAGTCTCAAATGTAATTCCAAAGTTATCGCGCTTTGGGTTCTTTTCAAATAGCATCTCAACTCAACATATTTTTAGCATTTTTTTCATGAGAACTCTCCCCCTCCAATGGTTGTTTGCTACACAAAAAGTTATTTGAAGGCTCTATAAATTATAAAAAACTTTTTGGTGAAGTAATTATCGTAACACACGCAAGATGCAGTTCCTTTTGCGGAATGATAAAATCACTAGCAAACGATTGGAAAACAATGCAACGTCGTGCCGAGAAACAATTATCCAGAGTGTGGTGAATTCTATCGAATGTTGCTCCACCGTCTAACCCGCGTGTCCACGCGGGCACGAACGGTTGAAGGCGATGGCGAAAACTTTTGCGCCATCCGTAAAGTTATCGTACTGGTCGAGACGCATTGGTGTGACTCTTTCTAGCACCAATAAACCGGATCTGAACCCAACCAATTGCTGACTCTGTTCCGAGAGGGAGCAGAACGTGAAAAGTTCTGGTTTGTTTTTATTTTTATTGCAATCCTATCCGCGATTCGGAATTCCTTCCATATCCAACGGGGTTTGGGGTCGGCAAAGTTCGGCTCTATATTTTATCATTATTGCCAGGGGTGTAATTAAAAACTTTAATCTGACAGCTAAAATCGAACGAATCGGTCTGGTGGTTGTGGTTTTGTGGCGATGACCTTTGGCGAGTTTGGAGGTGGTTAGTGTTTTGTGGGTTCCGTGGGATGTTGCGGCTGTTCCACTGTTCCTGTACGGAATTCTAGTGTTGGGGAAAGTTTGTAAGCGACAAATTACATTTGTAGAAGGTTTGTGGCACCGGCTTTCAGCTTGCTGCTCCGTGGTCATGCACTTCCATAAAGCATCCTAACAACGTTGTGTCCTCGGTAGGAGTTGGTGTACATTATCTTTATCTCATATGTTTCCACATGGCGGTAAGCCCAGCAGCAAGTTCAAACCCTTTCAGCTAGCCAGAGCATAAACATTAATACCAATTAACAACCCTGCAGCCTGACGGTGGCAATCCACTCGAGAGCATCCCGTGGTGGCACCCACAACATTCCATCGCTCCCGTTCCCGAGTAACTGCACGCAGATAGTTGGAACATGCTAAAACCCCACCCCAATTGAACGTGGCAGGATCCAGCGATCCGTTTCGTTTCAGCGCGCTCGAATAACTTGGTATTCGAAGAATTTCCAGCGCCTGTCGTCCGTCGACAGTTTGCAAACGGGGACAGCTGGTGTTGGGGGAAAGCGAGTTTCCGTGGACGCGCGGCAAACATGCCCTGGCAGGTTCATGTTTTTGTGGCAGTGAGTTCATGTTCCAACATTTGTGCTGCCAACGTGGGGTACGGTAGGTTGTCACTGTTGGACAAACAGAGAGAGAGAGAGAGAGAGAGAGCGCCAACAGCTACATGCAGTGGTGTTTTAAATAAGCGAATTGTATCATTCATCATTTAGAGGGGTTTGCTTTTCGTTGATTTTGCGGCAGACGTATTAGAAACTATCCGTACTTTCCTGCATGTGTCCTGCTTGTGTGTTTTACAAAATGGTGGTACCGGCAATTCTACCCTGTAAGTAGCGATCCAATACGAAGGTACACAGCATTCCTCAACTCTGCAAACATTAACTGGAAGTGGACTCGCGCGAGTTTCCAACTATTTCCTGATGTGAAATGTCTGGACAGCGTATTTCCTGCATAGCATCGTTGCTTGTACTGCTATTTACGTCATGTCATGTTACTTTTGCAAAACCAAACAAGACAAGAAAAGACTACCGACCGTCTCACTATGGTCCGGTGGCGCATATTTGGCTGAAAATTTAATATGTCTCGATTGGAAAACCAAGCATACAAATTGGAAATCAAAAATTAAATATAAAGCCACGGGGCCACGAGCGATGAGGATTCCCTCAAAACTTTAAACATTGAGTGACTTGAGTTTTGAGGGAAACCTGGCTCATCTACAAAAGTCTCCGCAACGTACCTTTTGGAACACTGTGTGACAAAAGTTGTCAACATGTTTTATAATTGAATTGATACTTTTCAACTGCAATATGATTGATCGATTAATCTCCTGTAATTAAGAAAATGATGATTTAGTTTTTAATCAAAAAACCACAATTTTTTTGACCATATTTTCCATAAAATTGAAACAAAAATATAGTAGAAACAAGATATAAAAATACATGAAAAACATTTTACTCGTCACACACTGTATGTTGTCAACGTCAAATCCAGTAAGGTCGTCACTGAACTGAAATTGAGGAAAACCTCAAGAGGCAACGGAGACTTTGGTTTTGAGTGACTTTTTGAGGTAAATGAGTGACTGAGGAGGTTTGAGACGCAGTCTCAACGCTCGTGGCCCCGTAGCTTAAGGTTTACATAAAATTGACGAAACAGTTGCCATTGTTTCCAAAATTTTTGTCTTTATGTTACTTTATGTAAGCTTAGAAAACAATTTACGTTAAACACAGTACCTCGTTGGAAAGGATCTATTTGATATAACTAGATTTATTACCAAAATTGTACCAAGATGTCCATCCAATAATATTTTTTCATGGTTGAAGATATCGCCTGTTTTGTAATTTTCTGCACTTGCCATATTGTTAGTAATAAAATTTAACTTTATTTTGTACAAAGATTGAAGTGATGATTTCAGCTAGCCCCTGCTGACCTTATGCTTTTTTTTTTAGCTTACTGCAATGTTTCAAGTAAGGGAAGATAATGGCAACAATCTTTTGCCACAGAAACATTTTTGCATCAGTAATCTTCGGCTTTTCTTATGCGCATACCCTTGAGGATGTGCATCTTACTGTCAGTTAGTCAAAGCACAGTCGCTTGAATATTCTTCATGTGTGTCACAGCGTTTCAGGATGTGTGTTGTATTGCCGATGGTAAAACAGCGTGTTTTTTACCAAGTTTTTAAGTAATTGATTTGCTGTTATAAGCAGCGTTCAAGGCTTCAGAGAAATAATGTTAATCGTGTATCTCATCATTAATATTTCTAGTCCACCTCTCAACATCAGCAGCAGTTGCGTGCTTTGGCGCCTTTGGTATGTCCAATGGACATAAATATCACATTTAGATGGACATTATCATGAAAGTGTTCTTCAATGTTACTTAATACGTTAAAAAAGCATAATATTAGATTTAATTCAACAACAATATTGATGCGTTGTCCTCCCGTTAGCCTGAACTGGACCACTGTGCCTCCAGTGAACGAAACGAAACGTGTGTCCCGGGTGGACCGCCTTATGCTTTTTCACGCATCCCGCGAATTCTTCGCAAGCTTCTTGAAAACATCGGTCGCCCTCGCCTCAAATCATCGTGTACGGGAAATCTAAACCGTGCACAGCAGCAGTAATGAAAGCGCCCGAAGGAAAACTCGCTCCAATCCCTTACCCCGGCCCACTCAATACCTGGAATACCCCTTTTCCAGGTAATGGAATGCCATCAAGCCACTATGGAAACAACCGTGCACAAAACGGTAAAGGATCAACCTGTCCACCTGTGCTCGGTTTTGTTTGTTTTGGCGGGAGGACGCCAGGTATAGTGGCCGCTGCGCCATGCATGTTTTCCGTGCTCGTTGCGAATGTACACAAAATCAACTCTCGGGTCCCGGGTCGGTAATGTTTATTTAGCCAAATTACACGCTGCTTCGAAAGATCCCGTATCAGGATCTTTGCCCTTCGCAGGGAGCAGCACGTGATTGGAAGATGTGGCGCAGGTGCGCGTGTTTGGTGCGCCTTGTGCGGTTCGTCGGTCCTGCTCCCCTTCCCGTTGCGTTGGAAGCAATCCATACTTTGTCCATCCGACCATTGAAAGATAAGAAGTTGATGTCCTCTTTTACGGTTGATGCTAGTTTCACATACCTGGTCGTGTGTGTGTGTGTGTGTGTGTGTGTGCGTGATTGTGAAAGAGGGTTGTTATTTCTGTCTTGTCATTTGTTCTGTTGCACATGGTACAGTACGTGCATAACTAGATTAACGCACCAGCAGGCCAAATAAAAAGTGCCGCCATGAACTTTCACTGTTGCGCGTATGCGCTTAACCATGCGAGATTGCAATTTTGTATTTGTTTCTACTTTTTCAACTGGTTTTGCTGTAACTGCTGCTGCTGCTGCTACTGTTGCACGGTAGTAATGTCACAAAACCCGAGCTAATTATAATTAGCTCTTTGGCGGGTGTGTGGTTTCGAGCGTGCATGAGGACCATCTCCAAGCTTCGGTGCGGTCGCGATGACGAGAAAAAGTTTCCACCGATGAGTTTTGCAAGTGAGTTTGCCTGCCTGCCAATTTTCCACCCTGACGAACGGAACAAAAACTGCAAATTTAATAAAATATGCTGTGAACGCATTTGCATTATTCATACATTAGCGCAGCTAGTCGCGAATGGTGTGTCGTTCCGTCGCTCCGACAAAATTCCGCACTGCACGTGTGATGCCGTGTAATGTGTGTGTGTGTATGTGTGGGGGCGTTGGCCACCCGAAAGCGCCTACTCAAAGCCGGGCTATTCCGTCATCCCATTCCGAAAGTTGGGGCATACATTTTCGAGCCAAACTATTTTCGCATTTTGCGCTTCAACTATTAACTATATTTACACACTTGTGCGGGCACCGCACTCGTTCGTGTGGCGCACTGGATACCGTTGTCATGGAGGATGGATCTGACATCACATGTCAGGTTGCGTAGCGCGCTACGGGACCGACTGTGCTATGGTGGCTTTTTCCCGCCCCCCCTGCAACGGAAGGAGCGATGGCCGGGGCATACTTCGCCACAACGGACGGTATGATTGAGTGAGGAAGTTCCAGCGCGGCGGTACGCGCCCGTTGGGTTCTTGTTAAGTTTGGCTAATTTTCGAAGCGTGTACACGGGAAGCGTATTTGCAGCCGAACCCGCTGGTACCCACAATAAATGATACCACAGCCCCCACCGGGAGTTGTCATGTTGCTCCGGCAACCGGCGAGCCGGGATGGGAACGGTGTCTCCACTATGAATCATCCATTTGCATATATTTTGCACTTTACTTTCGGTGGGGAAACCAGCGTTGGTGCAGGAAGTGTACGACGGGGTGGTCCTTGTGTATGGGCAGCGAAGCGTGAGCAAAACTGCGCGAAACACATCTTTAACAAGCGTCACCAACGCTAAACCTTACAATGCATTTTACAGTGGAGTGGACATCTTTAGTTGGGAGCAGTTTTTAAGGCTTCCCCTTATTAGAAACCCTACCGCATGGATGAATGTTCCCGGAGAACTGCTTGTACCGGGCGGTTTTTAAAACTTTGTCTTGTTTTATTCATCGGCTTTAGCTGATTAGCTGACTGCCAGTGGGCCACTAACGAACCAGCTCATCCTAAGCAAACGTTCTACGCTTTGTATAAATACAGTTCAACTCTTTCGTGTTTCTTGATCAAGATATCGGGTTTGATTCGAGTCAAGGCACGTCCCTATGGGTGGCATGTCATGTCATCGTGGCGTACGATGCTGTGCGTACAAACATGCATGACCGTATCCAGCAGGGTAAATATTGACAGATCGTTAGAAATACTTACCTATCGATCGTTAACGAGGGAAATCTGGAAAACTTGTGCAGCGCGGTAAGCTTTTTCACCAGACAGAATGTGACCTCGTTGATGCGGTTAGTGCGAGCCAATTATAGTGTGACAGCATTCAATCCGTGGCGTAGAAGCGCAATCGTGTAACACACAGTCCACCACAGCGAATTGATCAGTGCCGTGTAAACGAGTGGGAATAACAAGGTGTATAGATATGTGGCAGGTGGGTGCACTTAGAGACCTTGAAGTTCAGATTCCAAAGGATCTTTAGGTGTACGTCGCCTAAACTACAGCAGTTTTAACTGTAACTAAACTATGATTCAACGTCAACGTATTTGATTACAATGACAAATTAAGTTAAATTAAATTAAGTTAATTAGAAGTTAAAACCAGTTTATGCTTCTTAACTCGATTACTAAGATCTTAAATATTGTTTTTTGGCATCATGAAATGCGGAAAAATTGTTAAAAGATCAACATACTAAAGGTCTATACAGCTTGATTGAGACGAGGATGAGATGAAAGCACAGAAGTGGAACGCTTCTAATCATACGAGACTATTGATGGTTGTTCATGTGAAAAAGGGTCTGCCACAAAGGGTTCAAAAGAAGCGAAAACCCGATGAGATGGGTTAACAAAAAAGGGGCAAAATGTACAATAGCTTAGTGCACGTATTGGAAAGTACATCGCAGGGAAACAATTTGCTTAAGGGAGTCTTGGATCTTTGACGTTACCATTTCATTCGAAATCTGAAACGTCCATCCTGCCGCTAAAGAACACCTGACACAGATGGACGTTTCTGGTTCAATCTTTAATACGAAGAGTGATTTGAACAAAAAAGAAACCGAACAAACGTGTGTGTGTGTTTTAGAAAAAAAAGGTACACAAGCAAAGAAAGAAGCAATTTGAAAGATTTTCATACATGTCTGATGCTTTTTGCGCGTGAAACATTAAAACATTCCGCGGTAAAGGATGCAATTCTTTGAATATGCCCCCTAGCCTTACCCAACCTTCGGCAAATGGTACGTATGAGCAGCGGCTCCGACATTACTTTGCGACTTTTTGACTGACGTTGCCGGTGTCGGCAGGGCCAAAAAACCGGCCATCTTGGGGTTGAAGGGACGTACCCGGTGTAGGAGCGTGGTTGGTTGTAGCCATCGTTCGTAGTAGCGTTCGCGTTGTTAATTCCTGCACCATCCATCCATCCATCCAGCCAGACCGGTGTAAGACCGGTGGGGCCAGACCCGTTCGGTGATTCGAGTTGCCGTTCGGATGCGGAGAAATTTTCATACCTTCTTGCATCGCGTTAAACAATCTACGGACGGACGGAATGCCTTGCCGCCTGGAAACTAACCAATCCCGGGGCCACCAGGATAACGACCGACACCACTCGGTCGTTCGCGCCTCGTCCAATCCACCCACGTGTCGCCATATCATCACCATTATCGTGCTGATATTGTGTGTTCGCATGGCGCATTTCGGTGCGGAATGTTATCAGAACGCCAGCCATGCCTCGAACGTCCAATGGTGCTGCAGCACCAGGATCGGGGATGGACGGTGCCTGTGCACACTATCGGAATGCCGTGGCCACATGCTGCTGCTGACATGGTTTGGGATGGGGTGGCGTGACACGCAGGCCACAGGGAACACATTTTACAAATGGCACACAAACTGTCGTTGATACGCTCCCGTGCCCGTGCGGTGTCTGCGGTTTGGGTCGATGAAACACGGTCGGTACATGCTTGCAGGGAGTTTGTGGTTTCGGATGGAGAGCATTATTTAAAATTGAAACCAACGTCTTCAATGGCGGCGGGCCTTACAGATCCGTCCGTAAAGTGGAAAGCGGTTTGATAGATACCTTTTGAACGTGTGGAATTTATTTAGGAATATTTGTTTCGAATCGCGAAGCATGCTGTTTCACTCGTATTTAGTTTATCAGTACCGAAAGATTTATGTGACTTGATTATGTTTTTTGGGAATTAGATTTACGAATAAAACACGGAAACGGAAGCTTACGCCCAAATGGCGTAATGTAATATCGATCCATGCTGGGCTTAACCCGTAGGCCGCTGGAAGCCAGGATGTAAAGGCTTTCACCCTTCGAAAAACATCCGCTGGAAATTCACTGTCTTATCTATTTTTACGACAGGAAAGAATTCCTAACACCGTACTCCCGTCCCGCTGGAAATTCTCGGTTGGGAAATCTAATTTTTTCTTCGGCAAAAATCTAAATATTGTTCGGCAAGAAGAGCATGTGAGGAAGTCATACAACTGTGTGAAACCTACTGCTTGCTAGTACAGGACGCTGAATGTACGTAAAACTATGACTATGGCAAATGTAACGACATGCCCCGGTCATGTATGGTACGCTCGGCTAACGAAAGGGCTGCAGCACTGCTCGTGAATGTCTGTGCAGCTTGCGCTAACCAGTATGGTTTCCCGCGTTTTCCCAGACCCAGCGCCATCGCCCGTCCACACACACACACACACGTGTGTGCGTATCGGCGATGGGAGCAAAGTTTTATGGAAAAGTGTCGAATTTGGCGAAAAATGAAAATGAGTTCCCCATTCTTCCCGCAACGCCACGTTTTGGGAATTGGTTTGCGAGTGAAGGGGTTTTTGCTTGTTTTGCGCCCGGGCGCCTGGGTTGCCTGCCGCCGAGAAGGTAATGAATACCGTAACAGAACCGGGAGCACGGTGATGGCCGCACAGGGAAAATGGCGCTGTGTTGGCATCGGCATTTTACATCGCACATCGTTGTGCGCCTCATCATTCGTGATGCGCCGGGGAAATATCATCCGGAAGCCTTCGTTTCCCGCGAGCGAGACGTGCGGGTTTTGGGGGGGACGTGTTAGGCCGTGGGTCTCTGCGTTCGACGGGCAATGAGTTGTACTTAAGTTTTTGTGGGACGCTTCCTTTTTGTACGGTTCGAAAATCAGAACACACTAACCGAAGCCACCGAAACCAAACTCATCTCTGTTCGTGATCGTTCCGTCTTATATTGGATCGGTGTGGCGGAACACCCGTTACGGGTGGATGGAGAAAGTTTTTGCCACCACTGCCAGTACGGCCCCTCCAGATACGCACCATCACTGGTGCGCTCACGGTCCAAATAGGGAAAGGCTGGTGGAACGTTGTCAGGGTCGGTTTTCTGCCGGGGCGCTGCTGCGTGCCCGGAGAAGCGAAGAAGCTTTTTAATTTTATTCCATACATTATTTCGTGCAAGTATATTAATTAGGTCGCACTGAGGAGTACGTCGGGTAGGTGAGACGCCTGGAGCTTGAAACGGGAAGTTTCCGAGGATGATGTGCAATGTTTCACGATGGCTTAGAAGAACTGGCGATAGCGTTCGAACGTTGCCACGCATTGTAAGGCGGGATGCATTAAGTGGGATGCGTTTGCATGAAAAGGGTTGGAAAATCCATTAAAAGCCATACCGAACCGGATCAGGTAGTTGAAGGACTTCGCATGAGCGGTTACACTGAATCCTAGGATCTTGTTGGAAGAAAGTGCACAGCAATGGCGTTGTATGTGGGTTTTCCTTTTCGGAGGTTTTTTGGGTTGTGGAAGTTTTCCACATTGTTCCAAGTATTGTTGACAAAGTGAACGATTTATGGAAGATTCAGGTGAATAGTTTTTGATGAATAGATGAATAGTAGTGGTGATTATGTATAAGTCTAGGAATAGGTGGATGACAAATTGAAGTTCTTAAGGCGTGGAATAGTTTTAATAATTGTTTTCATCTTTTGCGTCGAAATTCTTACCTCATTTCAGTTGAAGTTTCAGATATTGGCAAGCATTAGCTATTTCCAAAAGATGTAAAAGTTGGTAATTTTAACCTGGCCAAAGTTCCAGCCATAATGGATTTGATTTATTTATTAGAGTATCTGCAGCTAGTATAACTACTCGTCCATTTCCCTTTGGAATCTATACTCCATTGGTAATCGTACCACTGATGCATCAGCTTCGGAACCCTAAACACACTTGGTTTACTAATATTTCCGCCCAATTAGCAGTGATTAAAGTGTCCCACGCCGGGATGTCAGGCTGGTCTTGTTGTCGACTTCCACTTTGCTCGTGTACGCTCCCATTCTGATCAGTCTCAGTCTGAAATTTGCCACACAATGTTGTTTCCCGGTAGGAAAATTTCAATTTGCAACTAAACTAATTTCTTCCCTTCAAAAATTTCCAATGCAAGATTCATAACCCCGTGCGGTAAGACATCCACACGTATGGGTGCAGCACACGTGAATGTATTCGGCCCCCGGTATCCGCCATTCGGTCGATTCCACCACAGACGACACACGGGAACAGCACAGCGGCACAGAATTTCTAATTTTAATAAAACGGCAAAAATTAAATTAATTTTCGGGCCAAGTTAATCAAGGCCGGGGCTTTCTTCCTCTGCTTGATCGTGGCGTTCGTGTAGTTTCGGTCCACCTCCACCGCACACACACACAAACTGGGAAAGTCAATTTATGTGCACCGGGGCAGCCACAACGAAGGGGTAAGGAGTGGATGGATGGAGCGGCCGGGAAAGGATTAAGCAACAGAACACTTTGACTTCCGTAACAGTGGTCTCCCATACGTGTCCGTTTTTTGGGGGTTCGCTACGAACGGAATCGAATCCGAGAATGGATGAAGAGCGGTTTTCTGCAAATTGGTGGGCACGAAATCGTATTGTGCCATCGAGCGAACAGCATTACGGTCATGGGGGTTGGGTGAGGGATCGTCCGAAAGGATAACGCTTGCGTACCCCCCCCCCCCCCCCCCCACACACACACACACACATGAGGAGTTTTCGAAACTAAAAACTTCCCAGTTTGCTCACCGAACATTTTGGGGGCATAGGTTGAGTTAGAGGGTGGCACGGGTATGGATGGTATTCAAATATGGCCGCAGCCTTCAAGGGAATGGGAAAACGGTGGGTGACACACGAAAAACGTCTAACTTTTATGTACGAGGTTTCCGACAAATCCCGGCCTGCGGAGACCTTCGTCCACACTGTCCCACGTCCGACCACATCGTCGCACCGTGTAGCGAATGGTAAACTTTCTCCTTTCCCCCCGGGTTCGTGCGGGCGGGCGGGCGTTCTTGAGTGTGTGTTTTCCCGCGGGGATAATTTTTGGGAAGGCGCACTCCATACGCGAACGGACGAAGGATTGCCAGGGCGTATGGATGCGCGTGTGTGTATGTGATCATACGCGAAGAGTGTGGGTGTGTTTCGCACCGAACCGAAGGAACCGGTTTTCATATAAATGCAAATAAATGAGCCACTCTAGATAGGGAGAAGGGGAAAACCCGGGGCGGGAGCCGTGGAGGTTCGAACGGGACGAAATGAAAATGAAGGAAAATGCCTCGACGGACAGGCGGCCGAGAAAGTGTAGAGCCCGGTGTACGTCGACCACGTCCTGTGGACCTGGGATAGGATCCGGAGTTGGGCAATGGAATGACAATTAGGGCAAAAACACACATGCTAGAGAAAGAAAAGGGGGAAAACTCCGTCACCCACACACACACACACGCACGCACACACCCAAGTATGTATGTGGGCTTTTCTATGGGTTTTGCCAAGCGCGGACGAATATACGCATGAACGATCCCGCATCGAAACGAAATGGCGGTTCCGGTCCTTTCGTTTGTGTGTGGGTGTGTGTATGTGTGGCTTTTGGCATCGTATGTGGCACCGTGTGTGGCGCCACAGGGGAGAGATAAAAGTTTTCCCAAACCGCGGCCCAAATGCCGGTGCCCTTAGCGACCCTTACGCTTTTCGGGGTGGTTGAATTTCTCATGCGACGTTCAGGACGGTGGAGTACGTGTGTATGTATGTGTGTGGATATAATTTTAATTTAATTAAAAGAACATACAGACCAGGTCGGGTAGGAGGATAGTAGGCACCAGCGGACGTAGGATAAAACCGCAGGGTTCGGAGGGTAGGTGAAGAAGGGCAAAGAAGAGATGGCATTTCTCTAACGCTGGGCTGTCCAAGTCTGGTGAGATAGAAGAAGGCTGCGTGCAGAAGGCTTTCATGTGAAACACTGTTGTATAGGTTAGTAAAATGTATTAGATCTAGTAATACAAGTCCAATAAATATTATAGGTCTTAATTTAATGCACATTATCAAATGGCTCACTAGCATGAAGCCAAGATAAGGTCTCCAGAAACTTGATTTTGGATACTGAAAGTATTTTTAAACCATCCGAAACCCTGCAAATGTCTTCAACCACACTGTCGTTGGAGTCAAACATTTTCAACCCACCACCGAACACAGAACGCTGGCAAACATTTGTTCCCATGGCGACGGCCATGATGACGCGAACCGCACCGCAAAGCGGACGATGATCTGCTCACATGATGCTGACGATGAACGACGCCACCGTGCAAGTTGCAGGGCCCGGTTCCGTCCATCCGTCCGTCCGTCAGTCCGTCAGTGTGACATAAATCAACGTCGAAACGTCCCGAGCACGACTGGTGGGTGGATATGCTGCACATTCTGCGGTAGTATTTGCTTACCACCTACCTACTCTTCTTGCGCGGAGTAGCCTCCTACGTCGGTTGACGGTTACCGGATGATGGTGGCCCGATATGAAAGACAAATAGCCTCGTATATGCAGGTTGTTGGAAAATGGCGACGGTTTTGCGCTATGGTAACGCTAATGAACAACCGTTTCCAGCGCTGCACCATCCATTTTGGGTGGGGTGATTTGTGCTATGGCCGTTGCTGGGGTAACGATAAGCGCACACGATAATGCGTGATGCGTAGTTGACGGGGTTAGATATTCCCGCGTGGGTCGGTTACTTAGCGATGAAGGTTGTTAAGATTTTGGGAGAAATGTTTAACACGTTTACTACGTATTTCTGGTGGTTTTTTGATACTATTCTTACCGGTAAATAAGAGCGAAGAACTTTCAGGCTTGTATCAAAACGTTGTGATGGAAGTTATCTTTTTTAATATAACTAATCCTTCAGGGAAAAGTTTGTATTGAGAGTTACCTCCATCACATCGAAGTTGTGAACAATTTTCCACGAAAAAAGTCACTCCTCCGGTAAGTCTAATTTCCCCAGATCTCACCACTTATAATCTCATTCATTTCACCACTTTAACGCACGTGTCCACTCAGGGGTCAGTTTAATAATTTTTACAAATAAGCTCACCGTACGGCAGCACTGTTAATCTTTTGAACGGCCTCTTGAGACATCGGTAAGCAGGATGGAAATTGATAACTTGCTTTTTTTTTCCCCAAGCCATACCATCCTTTCCATCGTGAATCGTTTGCTCATCGTTAAAGCCCCGTGCACCGTAAAATGGTCTGATGATAAACGACTTGTTTTCGCCACGTTTAGGGTCAACAGGGAAGGGGCCCTGTGCCTAGCTGCCGGCCCAGTCGGTCACTTTCACATTTACGATCCTCGTTAGGACGCTCACTCCCTTCGGGCTGGCCGGCCTGCTGGACCATACCGGTCGCGCCCTGCCCATTTGGTCAGCACGGGTAGGGACGGCTTTTCGCGGCACATGTTCGTAACATGGCCAGGGGTCAGCGTGTGCCGTGACAACATTGGTCAATTGACCCCAAATTTATGCTGACCCCTTTTTGCCTGGCAGGGACTGCGACGGACCTTTTCCGTACTGCGTGAACGTAACGTTCGGCAATTTGCCGTCCATACACACTGTCTGCGTTACGGGTTGCGATGTAGCCATAAATTATGATTATCATTCGGACGGTTCGCAAAGCTAAGGGGTGGTCAACGTTTGGACTGCACGTGGTCAGCACAATATGGCGTCCGCATACAGATTTTGTGGTCTGCCCAACTACGGACACACGGGCAATGATGCGGTGCATTTGTTATTGAACTGGCGGGTTGAAGGCTGAAGCAGTAGTACGACTGTTACTTAAATAGATATCACGTACGGATGATCACTTGTGTGAAGGGATTACGCAGAACTGGACGTATTAGTTTCCCAATAAAAAGGACAACATTGGAAATCAATTATAAGAAGCACGTTAAACACTGTGGAAGAATTGTACTCCACACACCAACCAAATCGAACTGGTGAAAGATCACTGCTGTAGCTGTAGAATGTTCATCCGATCGGCAGCAAACGTGTCGCCGAGGTGTTGCGATGCGTAATTCTACAAAGACTTCTCAGCTGGCAGTAAGGCTCTCGGGAACGGGCCAACCTCAAGCCGTTCGCGCCTAGGAGGTCCCGGGACACCTGGTTGCGGAATGGAAATTAATGCAGGGTTGCGCAACGCAGGTAGCAAACGATGATGCTGCGAGTCGCGGCAGAGGCCCAAAACAGGGAGAGGGAAACAAAACATTTGCGAGAAAAAAAGGGAGTCCGTCGTTAATAAAAATCATATGCATCAGCATACCGACCGCGGAGACTCCCTGTAACGCCATTCGTTGGAAAATTGTTTACCTGCTTTTCTTTTAATATGCCACTCTGTCTCGCTCTCCCCCTGGTTTTTTTCTCGCTTTTTCTTTTGAATCCTTTTATTAAGGGAAGTGATGTAAAAGTAAATGTCAGAGCTCAGGGCAAACCGTGCGGGCAGGATGTGCGAGCATTACAAACGGACGACATTTTTATGCAAATTATGTCCCAGATCTCGGATTGCTTTGCTCCAACCATGCACACGAATGCACAATAAAAACACAGACACACACACACACACACATATAGAAAACAGAAACTGCAGCTGCATCAATCCGAGGTTGCCGATCCCTTAGAATTACTGTGTCAACGGAACTGGCATTTACGCGTGCTGCAATTGCAAAAATCATGCAAATAAGGTTAAGCTGCTCTGGAACAAGGGGTGTGTACTAAGGTGTACGGTAAAATATGCAAATATGGTTTGGTCCGATCGATACGAGACGAATATCGGATATTGTTGATGAAATTGAATGTTCGATTTTTGGGCAACCGTGCCTTCGGAACCCTCAATCCTTTTTGGTTGAAAGGCTGTAAAGCTCATTAGCATTTCAATGGGAAACACGGAAGAGGACGAAACTGTTGCAACTGTTGTGTTGTGCGTGTATTCGTTCGTTTCCGGAACGGTATCAAGCCCCCGGTGTGTGTGTGTTGCGTTTGATTAAACTACTTTCCTATTCTATTATTATTGCCGGTGATGGTTGCGATTGCACGCAGTCGAAGCCGTGCGTTGAAGGATATTTGATAGGCTTGGCAAGGATTAGACGTTGCAGCTGTCGAGAAGGAATAACGAGCGAGATAAGGTATAATTAGAAGGTTGGGTATTCGTAAAGAAGAGAAATGTTGAATAAAAATACAAACTGGTGAAAGAATGATTCACCATTTTATTGGGTTTGTGACAAGTACTACCCCATGAGGTCCTGGTCAGCCGTTTCTCATTTTATTTTGCTTCATTTCTCTGTAGTGGGATAGTAAGTCTTGTAAGCGGAGAAATAGTCTAAATAGGAATTGGTAGCAATCCTGGCAGAAAACCGGCGCTGTTTTTAATCCAATTTCTCCCAAATACATTAACGCATTACATCCTAGCGTAAAAAATTTAGTCGAAAATGTGAGTATCCAAACTGTTTAACAGTTTTTATATTGCTGATACTACTGATAAAATGCTAATAGACAAACGTAAGAACATATTTTAAAGCAAAATTCAAAGCAAATTAAAACGTTAAAATTTTGAATGGAATTTTGTTTGTTCTTGAGCTGTTTTCAATTCTAAATAAGGTCAAATTAAAATAATGCTCATGACTCCCGTTTAGGGTCATTTCCATAAAGATTTCTATAAAGATAAAGATTATAAAGATGGGTTAAAGGGCTTTTTTTATAAAAAGTCTAATTTCATCTACATGGTATTAGAAAATAATTTAAGAGCATCTTTAGTGCCAATAACAGTTTGAGGTTTAATTTTAGCCGATTACGAGCCGCCGAGCCGAGTACGAGTAAAACGAATTCAGAAAGAAAGTATCTAAAGTGTCGAAAATTTACATTTTAAAGGATTCGAAATTAATGAAATTTGTGGTAAAACGATAAAGGTGTAAAGGATATGTGTTTTGATTAGAAATTCTTAGAAAGTGGCGGAAAAACAAAAATTTTTGATGGGAAAAAATTGTTTGTAATCTTCAGATTCCTATACTTATGGAAATGGTCCCATTTTCACCCCCTTTTAAGGTCATTCCAAGATTTAATGCCATTTGCACTAAGATTTCGTACCCTTGGGATGCAATTAGTGAAGGTAGCTTAACTTTTAATGTATTTGAAACAAAATCTATAGTCTCATTCGTATTACATCAGCTGGTTTTTCACACTCTTAAACAAGTGCGTATTCGTGAACTTCGACAGTCACGACACAAACACAGACATACACCATAAGCAGGAAAATGCTCCAGTGAAAGCAAAAGTGTATGCATCGTCGCCAGGGCCGCCCAACATCGAGTGGCACGTTACGAATTTTTATTACTACCATCACGATCCCACACCGCGGTACGTCGGGCGCAACAAAAAAAAAGTCAAGAATCCGCACGCAAACAAACAAATTTTGCTCCCCAAGGCTCCCGTCTCGCCCGGTGGCTGCTTGCTTGCACAGGGTGAAGGAAAAACGTCATCCTTTGGCTGGGCGGACTGGGACATAAATTGTGACTGGCAGACACCACTGTTGATGGGAGGCAGCGGGCCGTAAAGAAAGCATAAATCTATAAAAATGGCACACTTTAAGTGCATCTCGGATGGCGCTGGGAGGCTGTGTGAAGTGGAACGCCCCGCTGTGGGGAAAAGTCTGTTATGACGCGAAGAAAAATCGTTTTTAAAGCATGAATGAACCCGCAGTCGCGGGTTGTACGGAGACGGGACGGGAAAAACAGGCCCCCGACCCGTTATCGACCGTTTGATGATCGCTTTAACGGTGTGGCACAAGTTTGCAAGTATAATTTTCCAACCCAACGCCCGGGCTCCGGGGTTTCCTAGGAAAATTGGCCCACTTTCAATGGAAGCGAAATTTCATTGACGGTGCGCAAAAGAGGGACAGCAATTGGTCTTAAAATAATTTAAAAATGTTGAAGAAAAAAAAAGAAAACTGTTGCAGAAAGTGAGGAAACCCAGCACGTAGCAGGAAAGCAAAGGGGCAGCAGAAAAAAAAACACACCCAACATCTTCTCATTAAAAACGATGTCAAGGTCTCGGCCAGTCTGGCGGTTGCCAAACATTAGTCCCTTTGCTATTAATTGTTTTCGCCGTTTTGCCAGACACCGACCTCCGTTTTTTTTCTCCATAGAAAGAAGCAAAGAACGAAGAAAAAACAACGGCTTTTCGCGCGTCGCGACGCGTTAATTATGCAATCGATTAACACGAATTTTCCAACCCTCTTCGTATTTTTTTGTAGACCTTTTCCCATTAAATTTTTTTCAAGTTTTGCTCTACATTAAAAAAAGAACCGGCACGCTTCAGGGCTAATAATGAAAGTCGAAAAGAAAGCAAGGATGTTTGACCAAAAAAAAAAAAATCATAAAAAGGAAAAATGTGGGAAAGCTGTGGACGTGTTTAGCATTATTTCATTCCTTCAACGCGTGGTAGAAAGAAAAAGAAATCCCTTAACATTTTCTCTTCGATGGCGGATGATGAGTACCACCGCCGCAACGTAATTCCCAAAAAGCGCACTACAAGGTACACGCTCCGCGTAGGGTGTAGGGGAAAATGTGGGAAAAGCCCCCTCGCGGCTAGTAATAAAATGGCGGGAAAAAATTACTTTCCCTTTTGTGCTAGTGCGCGTGGGCCAACAGGCCAGTAATAAATAGGGGAAGCAGAAACGAGTAGCAACCCTGCTTTATCTTTATCTCATTCTTTCTCTCTTTCTCTCTCTCGCTCTCACCCTCTTTCATGTTATTATTCTAGGGGGTGGAACAGTTTCCCCTATTTTTTTCCCAGCTTGTATGCGAATGTTTGTGCGCGGGTTGCTGCGATGGCGATGCGTGTTGCTTTCCTGTCACTCAGTCACTCACACAACCGTACGACAGGATGATGGCGGAAAAGTTGAGCACCCGGTCGGAAAAGCACGCGTAGCAGAAGCGAAAATACGGTTTGTTAAACAAAAGATGAAGGAGAAACGGCGAAGGACGGTAAGAAAATCCTGTAAGAAAGTTGCAAAAAAGAATCAACATCGGCACAGCTGCTGCACTAGCAAAGGAAAAATGCGTGCAAAAGCATCGCGAACAGCAAAACAGAAACGTGAAAGCGTAGCGTCTTTTCATTATTTAAATTTTCCTTCATTCATTCATTCATAAGCCACCAGACCACCCGACAGACGTTGCACTCTTCGTTTTTTTTTTCTTGTGTGTGTGTGTTTAATAGCCAAACGGTGCACACCGGCCGGAAAAAGCGTGGTGGCAGGGAAAACGATCTTTTAACGGGCGTTTTTTTTCGTTTCTTTACTCTCCTTCCACCACAGCCAAAACCCGGGTGGAAACTTAATTGCGGCACGCGGCTTTCCCTGGCTTAGCGAACCGCCGTTTTTTTATCGTTCTTTTACCACCCAGCGACGGTGAGGATAATTTTTCCTACTTTCACTTTCACGTTTTACAGAGAGGATACACACTCCAGGAAGTTTTTTTTTTATATTTGTTTGTTATGGTTTGCTTCTCTACTATCAGCTGATGCGACGAGACACGACGCGGTTGGGAATTTTTTTCCCATCGTTGCATTTCTTTCTTCTTAGCCATAATTTTGCACCAGTTCCATCAACACCCGGGACCGACGGTTGGGAGGGCAATAATGTGCTTCTTTTTTTTGTATGTTAAAGTAGCACCGTCTGCTGATAATGAAAGGAACACAATTTTTTTTCCGCACCATTTTTGTCTTGTTTCAAGGTGAGAAGAAATACTTTCCCTGCCTTGCGGGAGAAGTTAGTTTACAAGAGTCGGTATCTCGGGAGGGATTTTTTTTTTACAAACCACCGTTTTAGCATCGTTTAAACGGCGTTTGTGTTGTGGTTCCTTTATTCTTTTAGGTTTTATTGCCGGGAAACGTCCTTGAACTTTTGTTCCCTATAATGGTGGATTTAAATATGGAAGTTTAAAGTGACGGGAATGGTAAACATTCTGTATCAACATTTTAATTCTTGAGAACTCTCATGCTTGATGGTGACGATCCAACCACATACACACCAGAAGTCCCACCTCATACCCCCACAAGGTTTGAGAAAGACAAAATTATCTTGAAAATACTTAAACACTGATACAAGGTTTGTTATCGATGTTTTAAAAAATGTCGATAAGCTGTGGCATCAAGGACCGGCGAATTCCATATACTTTTAACAATTAAGCTCCCATAACCTAATTCCCTGTGTCCGTTAAAGTGGTCTACCGAGTACCATTGATTGGGCAATGGTCTCCTAACTTTCAGGTTTATTCCATTCTTATGACCAGGTCCACATACACCAACATCATGTTGGGGACAAATTGATTGGTACAGGAGAACGGTCTGAATGACTAGAGAATTGATTTTGCCAGGCTGGACGAAAAAAACACGATGGAACACATGGGTATCTCTTGAATTAAACACGTCAAATTTAGATCACTACATACAAATCCACGTTTAAATTGCAATAAGCTACTAGCCGCTTTAATTTCTGTTGGCATCCTGTTGTACATTCGGATTTCCTTAAAGAGTAAAGAGCTTCTAGCCCTCCGGGAACTCTTTTCCGGAATACTTGGTACGTCAGCACTGCGTATGGAGTATCGAAGAACGCTCAAACCTCGCACTATTCGCTCCTCCAAATATCCTGGCAGGTTGCATATAAAGGTCACAGTTTGGTACAGTATCCTTTGTTAAAACGACATCCATCATAACAGACGATGTACGTTGACCACAGCCCCATTTGTACGACTATGCAATTCTCCGCTCCAGTATAGTCATTAGTACTTTACTGGCAAGAAAGAACATTTTCGAGCAAAAACCGATCAAAAAGGATGCTGATTCTTGCATGAAATTCCTAGGTTAAAAATTAGTCCAGCTTAGTACAGTGCTGTATTAAAACGAAACGTTGCATGCATTTGACAGGATTTTGTCACATTTCGATTTATCACCCGTCCGCGACTGCACGGTAGCCCTTCGGGCAGTTTTTGCATCAAATCATCCTTAAAGTAATGTCCCGCCGCAAGGAAACGCGGCAGGAAAGTCCTGCTCAATGGTCCGCGAAGCGAAACGAAAAAGTCCTCCGCGGGGATGAAGCGCAAATGAAGCAACTTCAAATATGACGAGGACAATTTTTCTTGTCACCCCGGAGGCGAAATTCGATCAATCTGCATGCCGGATACCGATAACTTAGTGCGTTCGGTGGTTGAGCAAAGCGAAACATGCTGCCAGTTCCAGGCGTTACAAGTACGGTTGTTACGGTCCTGCGATAGCGAAAGATCAAAACCGGCGCTCTGGACGGAGATGTTTGCTGCCGGCAGACACAGAGCGACGGACAAGCAAAAGAGGAAACCATTTCCCTTTTGTTTGACCAAACATCCTGGTCAGCCTGGTCGTCCTAGGAAGCGCGTAAGAAAATCCCCGTGCACGTGGGGAGGTTTTTTTTGTCTTTGCCAAGTTTGCCTTCACCTTCAGTGATTGTGTTGCCGAAACGAACGAACGAGATGAAATAGCACCGTTTTTGGGCCATTCATTTTTAAATTGAAAATTCTCCTTCCGAATAGAGCAGGGTGGTAGCAAGAATAGCAAAAATGGTCCAGCGGGGCCTTCCAGTGTGCGCGCCAAACTAGATAAAGGTGACGATGAAAGACACAATGTGCGTGTCGATAAGGAAAGGCAACACAAAACAGCTCGGGGACCGAAGCCGCCCCCCTCCGTTTTTGGAACACAATCGATGGAAAAGGATAGGAGCAAGTTTTTCCCTAATCTCATCTTCTCGACCCTTGTCCGGGCGAACTGGACGGCGATGAAGGTGGCGGAAAATGGTGGTGGGAAATTGATGACTATGGAAATTCTTGAGCCGGGGCTGTTGCCCCCGCCCCATCATTCGTTCGGCGCTGGTTTGGTAGCCGTGGATGGTCCGAGTGAGATTGAATTACTATCGAAAAGTGGCAAAACCCCACGCCGAGATTGGCCACATCTCGGTGCCCGTTTCGTGTGTTACGAAGCGGCCGGTTTTGGTCCATTTCGAGTGTCCCGGTCCTGTCATTTGATGGATGAAGCGCGCGGGAACCGGACTGGAGGAGGTGTTGAACGAAGCAAATCTTTCCTAACAACAGTATTAATACTCCTCCGGCCGTGGACCATTGTGTTTATGCAAATTTTGCCGAAAGTTTCTTCACCTTCTTTGTCGCTTCAGTGTCCCTTTTTCTTCCCAAACAGATAGACGAAACGGTTGGGCCACCGACGGGAGGAAAACAATTCGAGCATGGTAGGGCAGGGGGGGCGGTGGCTCGTTTCGAAACATGGACAGGGAAGCAATGCAGGTCGGTGGCCAGGAAGGATATATTTGCAGAAGCAAATGGACGCTACGGTTTCCACGCTCTAAGGGCATGCAGATGATGATGGCCGGCTGGTGTGCGCTCTAAGGGGATGGCAGATGAAATAACAAATAGCTCACCTAACTCAGTGAGTATCAACGGCCACGGCCATGGGTTTTTGCTGGGTGCGTCCAGACACACGGCACACAGACACAGGCAAACGTTCCCCCTGTTCCCGAAAAGCGGATGCTGACCTCGTTCGAACTGATGGTTTGGTGGTGGTGGTTTTTGGGTGAGAAGAGTGAGAGAGACCCGAGCCCCGGGGGGAGGCAACCGGGGTCGGAAAAACTAATTCCATCGCCGAAGGGTGGACGGTCCGTCCGTCGGGCCACTCCAATCAACAATTCTTGGTTCGCGCCAGGGCGTTGATTCGCGTCGTATTTTCCGTGGGTTCTTTTTTGGAAATTCAATTTATTCATCACAGTTTTGAGAAGGTTATGAGCCAACTATTCGTCGTCTAGGCGCAGGAGGTTAAATAGAGGAAGAATGTATCTCGAAGGCTTTAAATTTATAAGAATTAGTTAAGGTTGCATGCACTGGGGATTATAAGAAACATAATAGTCTACATGCATTTAGGAGAAATGCGAATGTGGATAAACAATCATAGAATTTGTAGTACTTTAAAATTGACATACAGTAGTTCGAAACACCCCCATCCAATTCAATCGGGTCAATTCACAGCAGAGTTCTTAATCAAACTCATCTCCCAAATACGATCCCACCGTACCTGGAAGCCATTTCGGTTCGGCCATTTTGTCCATCTTGCTGGCCATCGAATGGAATGAGAAGCTCCTGGTCGGTGGTTCTTTATGTTCAATACCACCCCACACCGACCGAATACCGAGTGCGAGTCGGTCAACGAAAGACACTCGCCCGCACTCTGTCTCTCCCCCCCCAACCCCGGGGGCGCGAACCATTTTCGGACCAACGACTCGATTTACCAACCGTAGTATATAACGATGTGGCAGCAGGTTTGGGAAGGTAGGGTCGATTGTCCATTCCATTCCGTCCACGCTCCATCCCATCCCCCTGCCTGGCCAACCGAACTGTCTTTGTACGGTCAGTTTGTGCCGTTGGCATAAACTGGTTGGTTCTGGTTGGACTCGATCGATTTTCCTCAATATCATCTCTCCAGCGAAGTTTTCGGATGAGAAGAAGCTTCATCGTGTACATAACACCTTCCGAAACCGGACGTGACCAAGCGGTTTTTCGAAGGGAAGGAATGTGTCGGTTTTTGGGGAAACGGGAAGAGCGATGGAGCGCACTTCCATCCGTTGGCTCACTTCACACCGCAGGCTGCTTTGTTGGACGTTTCGTTTTCGCAAAGTGGACGATGGTTTCATCAATTCTATTAGCATGTTTTATCAAACAGTTGATGATGTGGGCGTACGGTGACGCTCGCCGAACCCGCGGGGGAAGGTCAAAGTATCCTTTTTGCGCTACAGTGCAAGGGAAAAACCGCGACACCGAACGAGGCATCGCGGCCCCGGCATTGGGATGGGTCGTATCGTCGGAAGAATATGCATGTAAAATGGATGATTTTCATGGAAATCAACGGTGGTTTACACCGAATAAAGTTCATCCACGGTGTGCTTGGGTGTGGACCGGGTGCGGATCTTCACCCCCAAAAACCCGACGCCAAACCGTCGGACGGAGAGCGGACGAATGCAACTGGACGAGTGGGCGAGCCTGGAGTCTGGAGCCGGCTGTCGGTTTGAATAAACACGCTGTTCGCGATTTTCCCTCGGTTCGCTGGCCATCCACACAGACGTACTGCGTTGGGTGACACGGGCTGCAACGCCGGGATACGCCGGTCGGGTGGCCAACGGTGACTCTTTCGCTCGCGTCCGCATCTCACTTCCGATACGGAGAAAACCCCCGGGGCTTAACGAAGCCGTGAAAATGTTGACGCTAGCATGAAACATTCTACCGACCGTGAGTGGTCGGTGCCACAAAAATGGGTAGGTTTCGCAGCGGAACGATAGACACAATGTAGTGCCGAACGTCGAAACACGCTCGGTGATTATCGGGGCGCTGGTATTGATTTTCCATGGGTACCTCCTGCTTCGTGGGACCGGTTATACGCTCACATTCTGTATGTTTTGCTAATGGCTTTTCGTACACCGGCACCGGTTCTTACCGGTGGTCCAGCAAAATGGCGACGAGCATGTTTGCATATCATTTATATAGTGCACAAAAGGGGGAAACGGACGGGGATTGGTTTAACGAAGTGGTGTTTGATGTTAGAAATATTAAATTGTGCTCGTTGCTTATCGAAAACATGTGGTGCATTTTAGAGCAAGGGATACCCACCACTAGCGGGTGAGAAGGCAAAGATCTTCACTGTCCACTAGCTTTATCAACTTATGTAGTACAATAATAGTTCCATTTAGCTACTATATCTTATTATAAACTATAAAATGTAACAATGTATGAAAAGGGTCTTGATTAAGCTCATTTTCCTAATTCAGAAGGTATAAAAATAGAGTGAATAATAGCTAAAGGAAAAGAATTTAAACCCAATCTTTAGTAAGGCTCTGAAACAAGAGAAAGCTGTTCGAGAAAAGCTGAGTTGTCGTCTAAACATGGTCATGGTAATGGTAATGGAAAAATCTTTGAAATCGCCCTGCAAAAAGTCTCAATTTGTTTAATTCTCTAAACGAACTGAATAAAAAGGATGCAGTTTGTACAACAATTTGAAGAAAAAAAAACCCGTTAATTAACCCATTATATCCCGGGTGTACGACATTTGAATAAAAAAAAGCATTACACTTTACATTTTTCATCTAGGAATTTCCCAATGAACAGGGGATTGGGGTAAGATATCTTCAATTAAAACATCTAAACATAATTCAATTTTTTCGTTATTTTCGTTAAATTTTGTGCGAAGATCTTCACTGTCCTTCACTGTGACATACTGTAATGGGTGACTTTTATCATATTATAACAAATTAACACCATATGGAATCCATTAAAATGCAAATTTTGAACACTTTTGGTGCTCACTCCCACGAATCGAGTTTATCCGTGCTCTAAAAAACACAACAAAAATGGACACAAAGTTGACAAACGGAATGTTATTGTCATTAAGGGCTCTCATCTTATACCATTCACCATTTAAAATCTGTATTACATTTACTTAATCTAAATTATCACATTATGTTTTAAATGTTACTTTTAAAAAACTATGTCCTTTTGGATCTGAATTTACATACGCCGTTGATATAACGGAATTGTTTTTATTACAGTGTATCTTTTATTGTAAGTAAATTAATGAGTGGAGTGAATTCAATAACAAAACTGTGCAGAATCTAGATACAAATATTATGAAGGAAAAGGAAATATTTGCTCATTGCTTCTTGTTGTGATGGTTGTTTTTATTAATTACTTCCCTTGAATAAATCACTTTTCAGTAAAAGGAAGCTCTTGTACGAAAAAAAACCTCATGATCATCATGATCTTGATACGAAAAGGCTTCATTCCCTGATCCCATCCTTAACAGCAATTGACTCACGCTTCTTCACACACACCATCAGTGACGCAATCGGAAAATCTTTAACGCATCCCAAACGGTTCCGTGCTGCTAACCGATGCAACCGATGCTCTCGTTTGCTATTGTGTCGCATTCGTTTCCCTCTCACCGTAAGTTCGACGACCTTGCGCGTCACGTTGGTGCCCGACTTTTGCTGCACCGGAAAGCACCGCTGGATGGTACGCGGGCAGATTAATCGTGCGTAATATTTTATCTACGACTACGACACGTTGCGTTCTTTGCATATGTTACAGTAGGTTCCGGGCGCGGTGCGGTTCCAGATACCGTGAAGTGTTCAACCGAAGTCGAGTGTACGGTTGTTGAACGGAATTGGGCATAAATCAAATTTCGGCTCGAATGGATGGCGATGGCGGTGGTTGATTGGTCGGGGTTCCGGTCGATAAAAATCTTGGCCACCCTGTGTGAGCTAGTGTCCACTTGAGATCGCACCATTGGAGTGGCCACCGACGGAGAGGAACGTATGAATGCGTCCTTGACTGCGTGCCGGATCGTTGGGCTGGGGATGTTTTATTTTATTTATGGCGCCATTTTACTATCCCTGTCTGTAAAACCGAGGGTTGTAACGGTTTGATTTGAAGGAAAGGATTACCAGTTGTTAAAAGTATTAAAGAAAGGCCATTCACCTGACGGTGTGCCAGAAATACCCAGAGTATCCGGATAAATTGCTCGCTCAAGTTCACCGGGAAAAAATAAATTACAGCAATTTTCCTTCAGCAAAACCCTCCAGTTCGTGATTCGATTCCCAGCTCCAGGTTTGCCGGGAGCTAGCTTGAGTAGTTTGCCAATATAAATGCATCCCATTTCGATTCCTATTTCAATTTCCAACGTCCACCGCGTACCTGCGGATCGAATCGGACGTTTCCGATGGTGCTTGAATGCAGAAAGAAATCAAATTATTCCGTCTGCCACCGTTAGCCAGTTGGCCGGAAGAATCTAATTTTAAAGCCGGTGGTAGTCGGCAGTGGGAAAAGAAAGTTGCAACCTCCAAAAAGGGGGTAAAAATATTAGCTGTTGGTGTAGTCCCTTTCTTTGCGACGCGTGCGTTTATCTTCCCGGGCAAATGCAATTCTTTTGTGTATCGTGAATCGGCTCGCCGTTTGTTATCCGCCGTTGTGCGATGTGTGGAGTTTTCTTCTATCCCAAGGCAGGACACCGTAGGGAAAGGTCACACTGCACATAGTGAAACGGTTGGTTTTTTGCACACTACCTTGGAAGAACATTACTTTCACCCCTTTCTTTCTCGGGCTGTGCGAAATTGACACGAAATTGCATCATGCATAGGGTTTGATAGGCCTTGGGAATTAAGGATCGGTAGATTTGTGCATTCTTTTCTTTCCTTGCATTGAACCATGTGTTCTTTTTTTTCTTTCGTCACTCGAGGAGGGTCGCGATTTGCATCCTTTTTAATCTACATAATGCAAATTTCGATATTTCACTTTCTATTCAGTGATACCCGCTTTTCTTTCTTCTGCACCCGTCCTCGGTAAAGGATTTTTCCCATCCATCTTAACCGGGTGCAACCAAGGATCATGCAACCGACCGATCGAACGGGATGGGAATCGGTGGGAAATGGCGTTTCATGCGCGGGCCCATACACAAACCCCAAAAATCCACACGGAAGCGTTCTGGGGAGGGTGGTGGTAACCCGGTGAAAGTTCAATTTATTTTCCCGCAAGGCAGGTAAAGTACTTCACGCGGGCTTTCCTGATCCGGTCGGTGCTAAGGTGGTCGTGATTTGGTGGCCTGTTTTTTTTTTTTGGTTGCTCGTATTTACGGTGCGAACTTTGCGAAACGGGAAATGGATTATTTGCATTATTTTTGCTTACCGTGGCGGGATAAGCGCATGGCTGGTCTTCCGTTTCTTTTTTCAAAGCTACTGCGTAACTCGATATCCGTAACCGAATTGAAGGTTTAAGGGGTGAAAAGTGCGAATGGTGGGAAAACAGAAATGATCTTACTTCTATTTTTTGTTTTTTGGAGGTTGAATCTTCTTTTTGAATTGTCCATTCGTCTTAGCATCGGAGGAATGGATTGGAACAAACCGGGATAAAGAATGCTTACAGTTGGTAATCTGTGATTGGATTTCGTGTGGTTGGTCCGGAAGCTTACCAAACGGTGGTGAATCAAGCTTGCGACAATACAGTAAAATGCACATCTTTTGGTGAGGATATTGCATAAAATTCGCCTTCCTGTGTTAGCTTGAAGTGCGTTTAAAGGATTGCGCACCGAGAGGGTGGTTTACTATTTATAAGCACACGACGCACAAAAAAAAGAGGGAAATAGAATTGATAGCAAACCGTGTCGAGAGACAGTGTTTGTGTAGAATACGGCCTTATTTTCTTTCGATTTTATTGTGGAAGAAACGACCAAAAAAAATCACTCATTTTCTGCGTAGTACCACCACTTGCACCACTTACCTTTGAGTCAATTATCCTTCAGGTTCTCTGGTAAGCCATTGTACGCAGCCTGCCCAAATGAAAGCTAATCCAGCAAAACAAACATCAACAGCAGTGCTGGAAACAAGGTGAAAGCAACCCAAAAGCCACAACAAGTAGCCGGTCGGGTGTAGGGCCCCCGGGGAAGCACTTTCCCAGCAGGTGACTAATCCTATTTTGCCACCAAAACAACCGAAAACAACGCCATTAAAGAGCAACATCGGGTGCCTCCTAAGGTAGACGGATGGCCGATGAGCGTGTACAAACACGGCTCACCTCGAGTGAAAGGACATGAAGGCAACAAAAGGCAAAAGGAAAAAAGGACCCCGGTAAATAGCTGTCGAACAGTGTTCAATAAATTGTCCCTTTCGGTTGTCCTGGTTCGAAGCGCATTGCAACGGGTGGGAAAAAGGGCAATAGATCGATCGGGTAGTGAAGGAACGGTATCGGGACGAAACGGTGGTGGCAACAAAAAGCGAGGTTGAAAGGGGTCCTGACAGTGCATACCTTGGGAAGATCTCAATGCAAAAGCACGGCAAAAGGTGAGAAATGCTGATCACTATCTGTCTATCGTGCCGTTATGAATGGGCCCATTCGGTGTGTGCGCTTTGTCGTGTCTGGGCTAATGGCGTACCGGTATGGTTTATCGAGCAGTTTAATCAGCCTGGTGCAATCAACTATCGGTGTGTGTGTGCATGTGTGTGCAGTGTTGGTGAGTAGTCAGATCATAGAAGAAAATATTGTCACAATATTGAAACGGTTGGCTGATAACGTTCGAGGGCATATAATAAAGATAAACTTAAAAAATCTATCTTTAAAGGAGGCTCATGCATAAAATGTTACTACTTTAAAGTTTATCAAACTACAACGAATTACCTTGAGTTCGGATGGATAAGAAATCCATAATAAATCGCAAACGATTGGTGGTTGTTTCTGTGTTTTAGACGGTGTCCAACAAGAAGGATTTGGCAATCATGCTGAGCAATAGAAGATCATTCAAACCGTTGATTCCAACATGCTGAGATGCCGAAGATGCGTGACCATTGGGCATTGATCTGCCAACATATAAGAGAGCTAAAACTTTAAGGGAAAATAAGGATAGAATATAATAACTTACAGACCGTTTTGGTGCCGAATTTATTCTATGCATCACACAGAGTGACACCTGTGGAAACTTCCGGTACGCCTTTCTTGATCTATTGATCTGCCATTTCAATCCCTGCAACAGGGAAAGCGTCCCACGCAAATCTACAATGTGACCCGCTACCCCATTGCTGATGTTAACAAACCATAAATTGTGGAAAGATATGAAATTACCAGCCACGGTAGTTTCAACCAATGCGGCCCGCGGATAAAAAAGTTCGGAAACCCTTGCCCAAGAATACTACAATGAGAAGGCAGCCAAACAAACGATACACGGAATATGTTAATTGATGTTGACTTTAAACCTTAAGATTATGCTCACTCAAACAGTCTGGACTTTAGCAGTCGTCACAGTTAAAAGTCTCTGACATAAACGTAAAATATTCATCCTAAAACCATCATAGCACTTAAGGCATTAAGGACGGGACGGCTAAACCCTCGACATATACTGCTGCACGGTTTGCTGAATTGGAAAGATACTTCAAACGATATGTCTTTAGAACGCTAAAAATAATGCCTGACGAATGTTCTGGCTAGGATCCATCAGCAAAGCATAAGTTTCTGTTCAAATGGCCCTACTTTGCCACCAAAAAACTGGGTATTATTGTCTAAGGATGGGCATGTGGAGAAATATATGGCTTCCTCTATCGACAAGGTTCCTTTCTAAACAAATACAAATTTCAGTTATGTTAGTGAACTTTTCATTAAATTAAGATTTAATTCTTGTTGTAGTTGTTTTTATTATTTAATAATTACATGTAGCTTGACATTTTATAGCTTAGATTGATACTGGTCTTCCTTTTTGAAACCTTAACACAATATTATTCAATGTAGTTTGCTCGGTGGCATTTGGGATAATGTTTTGATATTAAATGAATAAGTATTAAACCGTTGGGAAAAATTCTAAAAAACCCTGGAAATTAATATTTAAAGTTTCATAAAGTTGGTTTAAATTCTGAAATTTTTTAAACAATTATCTATCCATAATTTTCTTCCCACATACAAAACAAATATGCTAGAATTTTTATTTAACTTCTCTTAAGTTGAGAATGAAGTCTAATATTTCAAAAACCCAACTGACTTGTTCTCATTGACCAACCCATCCCCATCCCCCCCCTCCCTGAACCCCATTTTCCGCAACTGAATAGCGTGAAAACCGACAAATCGAAAACCGATTCACGAGCATCCTCATCCACCATCGAAACAACCGGCAAGAGGCGGCAGCAGCAGGCACTCGGACAACACCAATACCAATGTGCGGCCAGCACACGTCTGAATAGCGCGTTCTCACCCTATCGGGGATCGGAATTTCCACCGGTTTTGTGTCCATTTGCTTGCGACTGGTCGTGAATTTGCGAAAACCTGCGAACCCGGGTGCGGGCGGCCACAAGCCGCAAAGTGGAAAGATGGCGGCCCAGCTCAGACACACACACACACAGCATTCATTCTTTCCCTTCCCACATGAAAAACTGTGTGCCCGAAGGCAGGCAATGGTAACGGATTATTGCTGATGGTTTATTCGGGGTTCGGGCAAAAACCCATCCCTATTTTTCGAGGATGGGAAATATTTCATCCGAAAGGACGCATTTGGTGTGTGTTGGTGGTACCGGCGAGTTTGTTGCCTTTGTGTCGGATAACCAACACGTCCATGTGTGTGTGTGTGTGTGTGTGTGGGTAGGGTTGGCCACCCAACCCCCGTGATGGTTTGTTTTCGGTCGTCCACTTTCCACTTCACTGTCCACGTTCGTGTCCCGCATGGTCGGTGGAAAATGTGTGTGGCGAATGGGAAAATGTGCGTCCCTTTTCTGCGCCGATAGATGGTAAAGGACAAAATCCCCCATTTTGCCGTAACGATGCTACACGTACGACCGGATGAGTGTGGGTGTGTGTATGTGTGAAGCGTGTGTGAGTGGGTGGTTGCGATAACGGTTTTCCTCGGACACGCAGGTCGTTTGTCCTGCGCGTTTTCCATCGCCATGGTGAGTATGGGGGATGGCGCTACAGTGGATGTCCGCATACTAACACACACACGCATACGTGCGCAGCCTCCCCTTACACGGTTTGCCCCCCTCGGGTTCGTCCAGTCGAGCAAAATCGGCCAAGCAGGGAAACCCACATGAAGCGGGAACCGTTCGGAACTTCAATATCGTAATATATGCTAAAGGAAAAGCGGGAAAACCCCCCGTCATCCTTGGCCCCTTCGTCGGTATCCCTGTTTTGGAAGCACACGAGCTGTACATACAGCCGGTGGAGTGGGCCAGGTTTTTGGACGGTTCACATTTTGTTATCAAGCTGGCAGCCGCCTGGCGTTTTTCCTTCGGTGCCTGCTGCTGTGGTTCAGGCCGGCAAACAGGGCCCGAAGGTTTCCTTTTGTGTTGTGATGCCGTTCTTTTGTGGTAATACGGTTTCACCCTTGGCGGGATTAGGCTGTGGCTAGGGGGTAGAGATGGAAAATTTATTACATCCAAAGAAAATTGCAAACGCACCAAGGCGGAAGTAGCCGCTGGCGACTGGCTCGTACACACGGCACGGCGAATCCTTCTCGTTCGTGAAGGATATTGATTTACTTGATAACATTCCCACTAGCATTGCATACGTGTGTGTGTGTGTGTGTGTGGGGCTGGGTGTTTTTGTAATTTTGGGAGAGTGTTTCACCGGGGGTCTTGATTGAAAACTGAAGCAATAGAAAGGGGGAAAGAAAATGCCGTACCGCTAAAGCCTACTACCTTCGGCAGGAGATCAACGTAAGCTGTAGTATGCTGGATGGATGGCGCACCTATTCCTATTCAACTTCTGTTCGCGACTGTTTTGTGGCTGGTTTGTGCGCAATAGAAAATGGAGCGGTTTTAGCTACGGAAATTGGTTTTAAATTTGTATCTTAATCAACGTGCTGGTTGTTTGGGTAGCTGCTAGACCACTGAAATGGTGGGAGGTTACGATGCTCTCCGCAATACTCTCAACACAAACATTTTTACGCACAGTATTTTCTGAAAGTAGAACTTTTGTGAATTGCATATGTGAAGTAAGGAATAAGTACGCTCTGAATGGAGACTGGGGGAAGATTTAATCCACCATTTGTACGTTTTTCCTATTAGGAATTATGCCACCAGGTGGTGTAGAGATGGTAGAGGCGCCGCTTCCACACGAAATGACGGGTTCAAAATCCCATCCGGACTGTTCTCCCGTAGCAAAGGACGCTGCGTGATAGAATAAGTCTAGTAAGTCCAAATCCCCGTGTATGACACCATCCGTATTTTGCGACAGAAAATCTTTGGATAAAAGGGTACAATTTGTAATAATAAATTTATTAAAAGTTAATTTATTTATATCATTAAAATTAATTTGCTTAAAATCTTAATCTAATCTTAACAGTGATAGGACACCTTATACTAGATGTACTTGACCTTATATTACCTGTAGCAAATTTGGGGTAGTTTGGTTTGGTTTTGGTTTTAATTTGATTTGACAAAACTCAACCTGAGATACGCTATTATAGTGAGAAAAATTTTCGTGTGTCGAATTTCCACGCAAGTTGAATCCGGGAGTAAAGTCGTTTATACTTCAAAGTTGGTTTGCATAGTTGATTTCTCTGCACTTAATTTATTCAGCAAAGCAGGCAACTTTTTGAAGGAATACATTAAGATAAAATTAAAACAATTATTTAATTTTTTTATATTTAAATTGTTTATATAAAAAGGACCTTCATTTTCGTCCAATTTCCACCTTTTTGCTTCGATTTTGTGCTATAAATTAGCTCAGCTGTCGAATTTCCATAAACCGCGTATAACCCAATGCGCCTATAAATGGAACCGCGTATCTCTCTGTCTGGTCTCTGGGGCTGTCTGTACATTTAAAATATGTCTTACGAGTTGGTAAACACCTCATAGACAATAGTGAGTATCATAAATGAGGTTTGATCTTGAGTAATGGACCGAGAAGATACGGATTATTGTGCCCTATCAAAGTTGAAAAAGCGAATGTGTCATAACTAATTAGAATAATACCCCAGATTAAGATTGCATTAGCTTCACAAGATATGATCTGTTCGTGTTTTTACATGAGTAAACCTATATTATGTTTTCAAAGTAGATTGATAATTCGTTATATTATTATTTTTGACGCAGAGTTTGAGTTGTAGTCTATCTTAACGCTAGATTGCCCGTATCAGTCACTTTGCTGGTGCGCTTTATTTTCATTATATTAGTTTTTGTGGATAAACAAATCTAGCGTAATTTATGTAAGACTTTTAACTATCTATGCTAAAGTACGAACTCGAAGAAGTATTAAATCGTATTCCATATCTTTGAAATGGTTTAAAAAGTAATCATCAACGAAAAACGCATAATGTTTTTAATGATAAACATGTATTGTAAATAGTTATATAGACTGTCATACCGCTCCTTGGTTCATTCATACTTACGCAAGGGTTGTTAATATATCAGCCAGAAGCATATTTGTCAAAAGCCTTCCGCTCTCCAGAGATTTGCCCTTTCACCGTTTTCAGCCAGTTGGGCTTATTTTTCATCCCAAACTAGCGGTCCGCTGTCCAAACAGTCGGTGAGTCGCTGACATAAACAGAAAACAGAAAGAGACATCCTTTTAGGAACGCGAAGGAAGGTGTAATTGCAAATGAAAACAGACTCCCGGCCGAAAACCCTCGCGACCAAGTAGGTCCACGGATCGTAATTTACATATGACGATAAAATTATATTTCCGAGCCCATTCGCTTTTCGCAGCGTTTTTCGGGTGTTCGGGTGCGTGGTCGTCCGAAAAGGGACGTTTGCTCGCTGTGTGTGCGCCTACGGGACAATTTCGGGACAACGTTGTCGTCAATCTCGTCATTATGACAACGCACACACACACACACACACACACACACACTCGCACATGCACACGTTTAGCATTAAATATCCCGGGGACATGAACCGTGTGGATAGGATTTTTCTCCAGCAGCCTTTTTTTTAGTCCTTCATTTCGCGCTATGTTACGGTGAAGAGATAAGAAGTTTTACTTGCCCGCGCAATCGTGCACCCGCGCGGTGTTTGCTTCTACGAAGGGTGGATAAGGATTTTATTTGCGAGTTGTGATGGCCAGTGTGTGGGTCTTCTGTCAGCTTGCTGCAAATGGTCGCTGGTGCTGGAGTGTGCGCGAGCAACGGAGTGTGTTGGACGGGGGAAGGAAAGGGACAACATTCCACACATCCTCTAAGCGGTTCGCGTTCGCACATGGAAAATGGAAAAAGTTTTAATCTCATATGAGTTTTCGTTCAGTTCCGTGCGTTGGTGTTTTTTATGGAGGAGAAATCTTGTTTTCTCCATTTCTTTTCCATCCGGGAAAAAGATTCTTACCTTCTTTCGGTTGTTTTTTTTGCACTTGTGGGGTTTTGAAAGGACTCCTGCTTCCCGTACGTTTCTTCGGTGAAACTGGAAGGTGTTTAGTTTGTTAGGCGACGCAGGACGACGGGGTGCGGCCGTAGGGGCACGAAATGAACGGATGGTAAAATAAATTATTTTATTATGCCATGCTGTGTTTTTGAAGTGCTTCGACGAAGTTTCCTGCCCGAGATAGATTTCGGGTGAGTATTGAAAAAGGGCAAGTGCGTGTGTGTATGTGGGCATTAATACGCATTAGGAACGCGGAATGGGATCGTAAAAATTTATCATATCAAACATAAGAATGTATTTTCATTTTCATTTCGTTGCAGCAAATACTGCGCAGGGAATTGAGAGCAATATATCGAAGGTAAAATTGTATATAGTTTTTATAAAATTGTGCCAAATTTGCATTAAAAGCGGCACAAATATTGCAACATTTAGTGACGGTAAGATGCTGTGATAATAAAATTTTGGTTTAACGATTCCTCGTATGACCAGTGAGCGCCCTCTGTGAGAGTGTGTGCAGATTGCATACCTTTCAGGCGCTTAGGCATAACGGGCGTTTCCACGATCCAGTAACGTATGTAACGTTTGTTGTCGATTTAAAGCATAAAAAACATTTTTTACTGCTTACAGTAATGACAGTGAATATTTTTCGTGAAAGTAAAATATTTATTCGACAAAAATTGTCATTTAGTACTAGCTAGGTATATTTAATTTTCTGAGCATGTCACAAATTTACAATAAAATAAAGCACTAAATCATTGTAAGGAAGTTGTAGTAACGCAAAACGTTTGTGGAATAAAAAAGACATCCTTTGGAGCTCATAAATCAACAGCAAAAACGGTAATAATTCAATCTGCGAATCAGAACGAGCAAATCGCTCGCACAATTATCGCGATAATCCGTCGTCTACCAACGCTAAGTGGTTAATTAGATAATTTTTTTTTGCTTCCCACCCACCCGGAAGCATTGCGCCTGTTGATACCGTATAATCGAAGTTTAATGAATGAAAAGCGTGCGCTCGTTCCCTTCGTTTGCTCAACATCCGGCACCATGCTGAGCACTTTCGCTCGCGCTCATTATTCCTTGGAGGATAATGAAAACATAATAGCAAGAAGAAGGTAGAAAAAAACGCAACCACCTTATTCGCATCTCCTTTTCTGGATGCTGCGGTTAGTTGACCGGAAAGTACGGTGCAAAAAAAGAACGATAAGAAGCATCCAATCTTGAAGGAAAACATCACGTCCGACCGATTGGACAGGCACTAAAAGGAGGGAAAAAGCAAACAAAACTGGCAACACTGCTGACTAAGAGAAAAGAGGAAAAGTTGGAAATGAAGCACCACCCAAACCCACAAATGAGTTCCCCGTTTAATGCAAGGAAAAAATTAGTTGAAAAAAGAGTGACTGCGTAAACAAACCGTTGTTCACATTAAAAAAAGTTAAAATGTCGAAAGGCTAAACAAAGTAAGCGGAAAACGTCAAAATAAAAAAAAACATCTACCAAAACAAACCTACAATGCGCCGACCGTCCCAGCAAGAAAATGTAATGCGCAAAAGTAATAACAATAAAAATAAGACATCAAACAACAATACCAAGAGCAGAAGTGTGGTGAGTTAATAAAACCATAACCTACACCAAGTCGCGACTTTTCCCCCTTCCATTTCCGTAAGCTTCCCACTTTCCAGCGCCTACTGCTTACTCCCTATTTTTTTCCTTTTCCAAATTGCAAAAGGCGCTGAAAACATCAATGTAAAGAGATTTTTTGTTTTGGTTGCGAAGCAATAGAGCAGTTTTTTGCGTTTTTTCGTTTCCTTTTTCCCCAAAATCATACCACCAACACTGTATTTTTCTTTTGCTTTTCTCGCTGAATGATTAAATGGTGTTTGGATTAAATGCTATATTTTCTCTTTCACCCAATTCACGGTCTCGCCAAAGGAAAAAAATCTCCCTGGCGCGTCTTCATTAATTCATCCTTACACAATCATTACTGTCATCTGCCTTCTGGTGGAGTTGTGTTTTTTTTTGCGTTTTCTTCCTTTGCTCGTGTATTTTAATTAGATTTTTTTCCCTCCGAACCATTTAAACAAACGCTGCACATTTTTTATGCGTCTTTTGACTTTCATTCATGTTGCGTCGCGGACAAGTGGCGAGCAGGAAGAGCGTGACTTTTTTTGTTTGCTGGTGTGTGCTTAAATCATCTACACCGTTTTGCCACGTTTACTCGTGGCGTGGCGGTGGTTAATGAAAGTGGTGGAAAGGATGCTTTCGAAAAGGAGGTGAAACACGGCTTGGCACGTAATCGTTTTATGTATCGCGGCGTTGGCAAAGCTTTAGGATTTATGCATTTTTTTTGTTGCTTCTATTATTTTGTTACTGAAGCTCCCACTCCAGCGGTACGCTTGTTTTACGAGGTAGGTCCTTTTCCGCGCGGTTGAAGGAGAGCAAAAAAAAAACCTCCCTCCAAGGTGCATGCACAAAGTAGGCGAGTCGGGGTTCTGGGTGAGATTTTTATTTTCCGTTTCGCGCTACTTAGGTGACGGGCATGGAACGGGGTAGGGGGAGCATTTGACAGGAGCAATGCACAACCCTGTTGCGTTGCCGGTTGGGTAAAAGGTTGCTAAAGAGTGTGAATTTCACTTTCACTTTCGACGGGCCAAAGGACGCCGGTGACGATGACGACGTGATGGTTGGTTTCGCTCATAAGGCAGCAATAATGACGATTGGAGATATTTATTTTCTTTGCGGCGGTGTTGGAACGGCCTTTACGAGGGTGAAAGACAGGATAATTGATAATTGTCGCCAATTTGCTTGTTTCTAGCGGTTTTTTTTGCTTCATTCATACCTTTCCTGATAGTTGTAAGTAAGGTCGGGAAAGTTCTTGCCTTGACCTTGATAACAAGATCGATCATAAAAATAAATATGCTGCAAACGCAATAGCAAACGGACAATTTAGAAATAAAACAGTAAGTTTAGTAAATAGTTGGAGTAATTAATTGCAGTAATTAATAAACAAGTAAAACAATAATTTTATAAATGCTCTATAAAGCAAAGAAGGCATACTAAAAAAGTTATCCATTAGACATTAGATCTATTGGATTAGATACTCACGACTAAACTAATGATAAAGCTGAATTATTTTTAGTTTGGCTATAAATGCTCTGTTTTATACTTTATAGCCTTAATAGTCTTTTATAGTTTTATTTTTCCCTTTTTAAATTCTTCTTCTTATTCTTTTTTTCTTGGTCTTTTTAATACTATTACATTCTTATTTTCTTTCTCGAAGCAACATCCTCAAGAGGCCTGCCATTTCTTGCATTCTTTGACATTTATATACCCGTAGCAGGATAGTCAGTCCGCGTACTGACTTATATTCTTTTATTATTTATCAACGTCATTGATTCCTTGTTAAGGCTAAAGTATTTTAACTAGTACTAATACAACATCAAATAACAATACTAATAAACTAAAGACTATCGTAAATCTTCAAGTGAGAGCCTTGGGGACGGGTTAAAGGAACAACAAAAAGAGACCAAGCAAGTAAACATTCAAATCGAGAATGAGCACGCGTACAGAGGTAAGCTAAGGAAGAGTTTTCTTCTTTTCATACATTACATTTTTCTTTTTATCTGATGTTTGGGGATTTCGAAATTCGAAAAGGCATTAACAATCCTTTACACAAAAGATTTTTGAGATCATTTATACGGCTTAGAGATTGCGTTGAGAAATTCAGAAATCCAAATTAAATATAACCGAACGCTGATTTCCATGTCGCTCGCATAGCGCAAGTTTCGCCAAGCAAAAGCGAATTAATAATGAATTTCAAGTAAGAATACCCGCGCACCATGATTGCAGTGCCATCTATCGGCGGCTAGCACATACGTGCCGGAGCATAAATTCCAACTAGAAGCACATATCGTCATCGCTCGTGTATACGCGTGTGTGAAGCAATCCCAACATTGGAACGTTCCCTCACGCAAAAGGGACGCATTACGTACGCAACCGTACACGCTGGTGCGCTGGTGGTTCTTTGTTCGATTTTCCCATCCCTGCCAGAGCGGGGAGGGGGAGGGTTTTGGCCGCTCTGGGAAAAGGGGTTTTGCTGGCACCCTGATAAATAGGTGTTTTGTGTCTTGCTCCGTCTTGCCTGCCCTTGTGGCTCTCTACCACACGGGCAGGGTAGCAAACAGCATCGCAACAGGATTCGCTGGAAAAACTGGACCAGAAGCACATCGGTCCAGAAGCACAGTGCGCACACACGAAATTTTAAATGAGGGTGCGTGTGTGCGGCACATGTGTACAGCATTACCATACCAGCTCACCAGCCAGCAGAATACGCGCGCGAGTGTATGTGTGAGCGAGGTGTGCTGGAGATGAGATTTCCCGCCGTGTGTGGTGCGCACACATGATGTGAAGCAAACGTTTTCCTCGACCCCCCGCAATGAATGTAGGTGAGGAGGACGGTGGGTGGGGAGGTGGGTGAAGGGGGGGGTGGGGGAAAGAGAGAAAATGTATATCTCCCATCACCCCGTCTGCCGTGTTGTTTGCCGCTAGTTGTGAAGGACCGCATTTCGATAGCGAGTTTATGGGTTGTTGCCTTCTCTGTTCGTCTTGGGTTGAATGGCAACGATGTCCGTTTTTCGATTTTTGGCGACTCTTCTCTTCAAAAAAGGGACATGGCTCCTTGTCTGTGTGTCTTTGTGTGTGTGTGGCCATGTACCATAAAGGACACGAGTCCGCTTTTAAATCGTGAATTGCGCTCTCTTTCGCTCTAGCATACATACATAAATGTACACACATACCCGCACACACAGACACACATACACGCACACAGACAAATGCAGAAGGATACGTAAAAGGCTTCCACTCGAAACACGGTAAGGACACGGGTCGGTCCGGACGTACAGGGCAGCGTAATTGAAATCCTGTTTGCATTTCCCCCGATTTCGCCTCACCCGCTCACACACGTTACCTTCTTCGCCTAGGAGCTCCCTCTCCACCCCCCCTTCCCCCAAACACAGCGTTTTTCCATCCACCCCTAAAGGCACGAATGGCGGATGATGAAGGACTCGTATCGTGTCCTTTCGCGTGTGTGTGGTGGGTCGCGCACCCACACCAAATGCCTTTAGCCATCTCTTCTGGATGGAAAATTGTTTGTTTTTCCCCAACCCACTGTTCCACCACGCTTTCTTCCCTTCCTTTCCTGCACGCGTGGAATCGATAGTCCATTTTCTTCGCCTAACGCTTCTCCATCGGTTTTGTACAGCTTCACCTGAGGAGGGCCATACCGGCAGAACCGTGCCATCCTTCTGCCCGCGTCCCACCTCGCGTACTCGATGGTAAGCCAATCAGCGTACGGCGGTCAGCATTGTGAGGACGACGTACGTATGTGAACGCCGCCGTGGCCGCACCACCACCCCCTTCCCGTTCCACCCCGTTCGCACAAGGGTGGTTTTATGTGAAGGGGTTGTTCGCATTGCGCATGCAAAATGTCCTCCGCAGTTGCATGTTGGTGGGCGCAACCGAGGGGGGAGGGAGGTGAAACCGGGAGGGTTTGATGATTGGTTGCTGGATGGGATGGGTGGTTCGGTTCGGGTTGCGCTTGTGTTCGGTTGGATGGCCACCGCCACCACCGATGGACGATGATGTCGATAAAATGGTGGTTCACTCGCTACATTCCGAGGGGCAAATACGGGGTGAACTGTGCACATAAGCGGCCGTGGACGAGGATTTTATATGAGCTTCTGCTGCTACAGTGAGCCGAAAAGGGAGATTTGCTATGTGAAATAAATGGGAAAAGTATGTGGAATAAATGGGAAACAGAGTAAACTGGACATGGAATTTTCGATGCGTGTGCTGATGTGCTTAAATGTCGAAAATGACGAGGAAAAGCAGGTTTCTAGTTTTATGAGTACAAAAATTAACAATAATGAAAACGGAAATTGTCGGTATATACCGATATGAAAGAGTGTCATTTTGTTTTACAACTAAAATACTGACAAAAACTGAACATAAAAATTCCTTTATTAGCTTTAAATGTCATTTTTGACAGTTTTTAAAATCAGTCCGGTCAAGTATTTCGATATCTTCTTTCATAATATTTATGATTTTATGGTTTACAATGCATTTTTTCTTTCAATGATATCTTTCCACCACTTTCTTCAATCAATATTAATAATAAAGAAATAGCTGTTGTTATTTAAAGTATTTTCAATGTTTGTGTATGGAAGCAATGTGTCTAATAGTAGTTCGTTTTCATGATATAACAGTGTTATTAATTAGTTGTATTAAATGTCATACTAATGACGGAATTGTCTTTGAGCTACTTGGCTTAATTCGTGGAAAAATGATGAGTGTTGCTTTACAATAATTTGAAGCTAGTGAGTTTTCATTAAAATAATGAGAATTTCGACGAATAAAAACTAATCAACATTGAAACATACCTACCCTCGTCCACCTTAGTCATGCGGAAAACGAATAAAGTCGTTGGAGATGAAAAATCGCTTCCATGCCGACCTTTTGTGTCTGTGTGTTCTTTCTTCCACTCGTAATGATGTGAAATTCCGCTACTTGCTTCCAGCAGTTCTGCACATTTCCCGACAGGAATATAATCCCAGCCGCCCGAGTCACGAGTCACACCCATCATCGCCCCATTGACAGCTTCATGCGGTACCAGTTTTTGCCGTTACTGTCTTGCCCTGTCCAAACAATCAACAACATGTCCCTCCCGACCGTGTTTCCCCGGATTTTCCCGTTCCATTTTATTAATATTTACTGCCAACATATGGAAGCTGGTGGAAAACCACACCAGCGCCAAGGATTGACCAGCAGCGCTAGCAAAGACAACGCCAGCACGGTGGAAAATCTTTCTTTGTTCGTCGCAGAGTTCCCCTTGGTTGTGGCGGAACCACAACCAGGATGGAAATTTGCGTACGTCCACTAGATTAATGCCATAAATTAGTGTCGCGTCGACCCGTCGAAGCGTCCCGGGAGTCCCGCGGGTTGTCCATACCGCGCACATGTGCATCGGCCTGTCACTCGGGAACGGTTTTCCCGGTACTTGGTGCTCGGTTGGGTTAGGGTTCCCGGTGATATAAAAACGCGTCTTACGCGAGCTGCCCAGTTCTTCACGGTGCGGTGTCATCATTTCAATAAAGCCACATCCGTCGTACCGATGGAGCCGCCCGTTCCCGTGCCAGACCGGCCAGAAATAGCACAACGCCTGGGTCCGGTCTGGCGGCTTGTCGTTGTGGTACAACTACAGCCAGCCATGATGGGCACAAAAGAAATGGAAAGACTGCGACTCCCTAACGCATCAGCAACGATTTCCCTACCGAGCGAGCATCCAAGAAAAACGAAACAAATCTGCTAAAGCTGCACACAAAACAAAAAAATTGAGCAAATCGTGAAGGTTTTGTTGCTGTCGTTGTTTTCCCTATTAACGAGCGTGATGACTCCCAATAACACTCGTACGCAAGTAAATGAGTCTTAAAATGAAAACGATAAAAAACCCCTTCTTCATGTGGTCGGACCCGAGTGCGCTGCCCGTGCGGGCTTGCGGTGCTGCTCCCGGTGGTGCATTTTTATGACCAGCCCAATGCACTAGCTCCCCGGCTTCCGATGTGGCCAGCGATGAGACGAGACGGTGGTACTATTTTCAGCCAGGCAGTAACTGAAGTCTCCCGCGTCCGGTGTACCGGTTGGGTAGCGAAAAGTGCACCGAGCGGACGCCTCGATAATGCGCTCCGCATAAACAAAATGCACCATGCACTCCTAAATGCAGCATGCTGCATGGTGGAATGATCCCCATCCGATTGCACCGTACGCCGGATTATTCGGGGCGAGGAAGATAGTCGCCTAAAAATATCTCGCCGGCAGTTGGGACGCATCTCTTGCGAGGTCGGTTTTGGTGGGAATCGTTGGACCGCGGCATGGCTTCGGTTGCGTGAGGGAAGATTTAAAAATATACCATCGGAGGAGATACACAAAAAAAAAACAAAGCAAAAACATAAACATACACCGTTCGACGTTGAACTTGACTTTCGAATTTTGGTGTAAACGGTGCAATGCGTTTGTCGGTCGGGTATTGGTTTGGTTTAGTTTTTGGGGTCGAATGTGACATGTTTCCAGACTGTTTCTTGGCTCAATCTTCGTTTGTTCCTTTATGGTGCATGTTCACTTTTTTATGTTTAGTTGGGATTCTAAATGCTTGATCAGCGAAACGTGTATTTGTATAAAACAAAATAGTACAGATGGCAAAACAAGCTAATTTAAATGCACAAAGCTTAGATCTATGAATCACACAAAGATAGATTACACCAGCTCGCCAGAATCTTAAGAAAAGTCATCCAAATCATTAATGTCAGCATTTACATAGAGACGGGACATGGACGAGTTGAAATCAAACAGGTTGTAGCGTTCATTGAAGCTTCTCATAAGGAGTAGAGGACATGAGAACAGGATCATTGAAACTTTACAATGAAACTATGCCGACTATGAGCAGCGAAGAATTGGCGATCTTTCGACATCTTCCAATGGTCTTTATGGCCTTGGTGGTCTGACTGACTGGCGGACTGACTTTGGTTTGGTCTGCAAAGTTAGAGAGAAGCATCTCCAATTGAGGATTGACTCGAAAATTCCTAATGGGACACGGTGGACATCCGTAAAACTGTTATCTTCATCCATCTCCTGCATTGACTTCTTGACGTGAGAGGATCCTAGAACAGCAACTTGGAACAGCAACTTTGGAAGGATACTTTGAGACCAAAACCTTGATCACAGCAAGTCCTAAGGCAAAGCACATTTAGCTTTCATTAATTTTCCACCATTAAAAAACCTTGGGGCGGCTCGGTGGCATGATGGTAGCGGCACACGAACGGACCGGACTACAACCAAATCTGGATCAATCCCCGGTAGCAAGAGCTGACTATTCGGCTACGTGGTAAAATAAGTCGATATGGCCAGGTCGTTCTAACAAAAAAAAAGAACTTTAGTAAGAAAAACGATGTGAGAATCGTAGGCACTTGGAATCTTGTTGGTCAAAGGCGAAAAGTGGACGACTCTCAGGTCCGCTGTTATCATGAATTATAAAATAAGTCTCTTGGGTCAACCCTGTGGTGTATTTGGTAGCGGTGCCGGTCTTCACACGACAGAATCGGTGGAATATGCCAGCCGGACTAAATTCCATGTAGCAAGGACTGATTTTCCGATCTCGTGGTTGAATAACTCTAGTAATCCATTAATGGCAGACATGACCAGGGCGAGAAAAGAAAGAAGAAGAGGAGGAAAGTAAGCCTTTGCTTCTAACAAGCATAGCAGCGGCTATCCATGTTGTCCTATTCCTACATCACTGTTTGACAAGTTGTTTCCACCACTCTGCTTTGAGTAGCTGTTAAGAGACCGGGACTAAGTATCTGTTTGAGCTTGGTCGTATGTCCATAAGTTGGAAGACATCAGAATAGAGTATAAGCTACTTCTGATGAATACGAAGTGCCTCTCGCTGTAAATCTTCCATGCTACGGTATTGAATCTACAGTACTTTCATGTGTTGTTGCTGTGTTATTTTTGTACTAGTTATTACACAATTAATTGATTATATTGTCTTCATATCACTTAAGTTTTACTAAAAAACACCAAGCATAGTCGGACTTGCCACTAAATGATAAGAAATTAATATGTAAAATAGTTAAAACCACATTATTTTGTTATGTATTGGGATTATTTTTTACAAATGAAACTAAAACTATTCAATAAAACAATTATTTCGACTCATCTTCATTTTGTTCCGAAGCGCATTGGCAATCGTTTATCAAAAGCACTGCTAAAAACGTTATCGCAAATACACCCTCCCGATCAACAGCCCTTTCCGATCCGATCCGGGTGATTAATGATCGTCCGGAAATGTGTCATTCGTATCAAAATTCGTTTGTCCAGCGGATCACCGAACATCGACCGGTGTTAGCTTTGGTCTGGTCAGTGGCATAATTTTTTCCGCTTCATTTATCACAAAACAAGCAATCGAAAATGGAGGGATCAAACCAAAAAAAAAAAAAAGGCCCGAAAAACGCATCCTGCTGACATTCATTAATATTTGCAAAGTACACCCTAGCTGGCGTATGCAAAATGCGCATCACCATCGATGCGGACGGTGACACTGTTTGCCACGGGATAATGATGATCGGATGCGCCCGAAGGCAGGCTTTAAGTTTCGTTTTTGCACTGTTTGCTGTCTGTCCATCGATAAATGGGACGCAGGAAGAAGTGCAGAATTTTATTCCGTCGCATTGAGCCCCCTTCAAATGTGTATGCGTGTGTGTCGTTCACGTTTACTTTCACGGTGGGGTGAATACATTCCTGACATTGCACACTTATTGTACACCGGTCGGTCATCCACGTGCGTACGGCAGCAAAGGTCAGAGGTGAATTTTTTATGGCCTGGCCAACGGTTTCGCCAATGTGTGCGCAGTGTGCGAAATGTGAAGCTGATGGGAAAAGGGCGATTACTTGGAATTAAGCATTTTATTGATGGATTTTTGGGGCGATTACTCTGGCAGGACGCCGTATGACGTGTCAGCCGTATTGGCCAACTGTCACCAAAGCGCAATACGGTCGCAATCGATTGTTTCCCGAATGCGAGCTGGTCAGCTGGTTGTTAATCGACGTTTGTCGATCAAACCGTTTCATTTGTGAACAGGAGAATGGTGTTCTATTTTAACACAATTTATCCGTATTGTTGAATGGAAAAAGTAAAAAAAATCTTTATATTTATTTATTTCTTCTTTTACCAAAATCCCAGTAGTTTCAATAAACGAACATTAATAATAATGATTTTAATAACTTTCCAAAAGAAACAATGTGTTTTATAAACAAAAAAAACCTGTGCCCAACGGTTTTATTATACTGAATCAAATTGAATGAATTGTTGTTGAAAAAAAGGGTAATTTTTGTAGAGGAATAATAAAAAAATGAATTAGACAAAAAACAGTAAGAACTACAGGCGTATATTACAAAAAAACTTAAAGTATTCCTGAAGGATTGATAAGAAAAAAAAACTCTTACCGTTTGGTTGCATCTTGCAAAACAGCTCACAGCCCTTCTAGTGGTTCTTTTAGCGAAAAAAAGGTTACTCAAGATGAAAAACTACCCTCAAGAACACGTCTCACGAATAGTTGAGATGGGTTTCGATTCTTGTACGATTACCCAGAGCTTTTTTTGACTATCTGGCCTCGAAAAAACGAAAATATAAAACAACCCAAACAATCTTGCCTCGTTTGCAACAATGCAACAACATCAAGCTGGGGTTCGTTATAGTTTCAATGCTAATAAAGAAAAAACAATCTCTAACACGATCGTGCATTACGATCTAATTAATTATATCGGAGATTTATGCAAACCGTAAACCGAGATAGTCCCCCAAAAAAAAAAAAACCGTCAAGGGTCGGTTGGTGTGCGTGTTTGCATCTTGAAGGATGGCAGGTTTTTTTGAAAGCATTACTTCCACTTTTTTCTGTTGAATGTTTCCAAAAAAACGTGTGTCTAACGGTCGTAAAGAGCTTGTGCCACGGCGGGACTTACCGTTACCGGTAGCTCGACCAAGGAAAAGGGTTCTTGGGGGTTTGTAATAAAAAAGGCGCTCTGAAAAAATGTCCGTTACAGGTTTTTTTCTCTCAACGAGTTGGCTTAACATACCAACAGATCGGTTATGATACGATTGTGACGAGATTGTCTTGAAGGATATCATGCCAATTTCCTCATCATAGAATGTTACCAGTTTTGCCAATTTAGGAATGACTTGTCTTAAGCAACTTTTATTACGAGAAAGGTACATTCCTATCGCCGTTAATTCCAATCGTTTACGCTCAATTTGCCGTGTCTACCTTGTTAACTGGTCAAATGAGCATGTAGTTGATCGTCCCCCTCACTTATATCCTGAAACAAGTAAAAAACGCACATCACAAATTCCATAAATCCTTGAATAAACACTCACGGATGTCCACAAATGAACCCAACATGCAATTGAATGTCCTTTTTATGCTCGCCACCAACATCTTTGCGAACATGCCGAAGCGATTAAACGCTTCAGTTGTCTATTTCTATTTTTTTTTCCTTGCTAAATCCACATATGTCTAAGCATGTCCCCTTCTGTGGAGGTTGTTCTCGAAGCCACAAATTCCATAGTGAAACGAAAAAAAAAGAATCTCATTCCGCCCTACCAAACCAATCCACTTCATCGACATCACGCCCCTTCGTACCGTGTCTGACCAGCAGCTTTTTTACGGGGTTCGATAAACCATCGCTAAAACAGTGGCGCAATAAAAATCGGACTACCACACTACAGCCGGCTGCGGCTGCGGGACTTGTCAAATGCATCGCAGTAACATCAACAGGACATTCGCAACAGGACAGGATATGGGTTTGGATGGACATAAAAAAGCAAGAGCAAGAATGCATGAAACCAATCAATGATATCATGTTTACATCGAATTTATTTGACGGGAGTGTGGCCACATAAAGCCCACCTCACAACCCCCCTCGGGAGGGGAATGGAATATTCCGGGAGAAAAAAAAAACATGTAACACGAGTCCGATAGTTGTTGCCGTTGTTGATATATTTATGGTGGTCTAATTGTTTGCGTCTGGATGTGCAGGATGGACCGCTTTATTGGGAGACTTAGTTATAGGAATCTCGTTTTTTTTATTGATTATCTCACATTGGAAGCTGGGATTGATGTTTTATTATGTTTGTAAGCGGCATGGACATGAATGGGCCCGGTTGATTCGTATCCGATTGGTCTGCATCCTGCCGGGCAAGTTGATTGAGCTGTTGTAACCATGGTAATCGGTTAGAGTAAAAGTGTGGTTATTTGAGGGCTTGTTAGCGTTTCGGAAGAGCGGGTAGCGGATTCATCAAGGCGTACGACTTCCTTCCGTTCAGCTTTTGGTTGTGGTACAATATTCAACGTAAAAAGCAAACAATATTCTTTATCATGTGGACTAATTTATACTCGTCCTTCTTCATCGTCTCGCGCTACTCATTCAGCTGCATCCTGAACCGATACCGCAGCTGGGTAAAACGACGACGCGCACGTTTTACATCATCTGACAAGCATCTCGCCTTTCACCCGCGGCTTCGAAAGTGAGCTTATTTTCTAAGATTTGAAAGAAAACGAAAAAATCTCACAGTGTATATAAAAAAAAAGCGGCCAGTAAAATAATAATGCACGCTATACGCACGTGATGATCGAAATATGATACGACCAAACTCACGCAGGACGTAACACAGCAGACCCGGGTAGCGTATAAGATCAGTTACGGAATGTTCTTGCTCGTTCGGTACCGTAGCTGCTTTCTTTTCATCACATAAAAAACATAAATGGATTGTGTGTTGCAGATGCAGAGCTGCTGCTTTCTGCACGTCCAAACCGGACTGATTAAAACGTGTGTGAGCATCCCTTTCGTTATACTTTCCGTATCAAACCATTTCTTTCAAGGGAAAAGGAAAGTATTAGACCGATAGTTATTGAGGCAGGCATAAAAAAGGACCAAAAAGAATCTTAAGGAAAAATTCTTTACGATTTCCTTTCAATCGTTCAACCCTTATGTGGTCAGCTTTGCAAATCCTTTTCATCAAATCCGGTACGATCGTGCGATTGGGCGAACGATCTTCGTCAGCTTACGTCAAATTTGAGTGAAATGCGCACGAACGAACCGTGCCGGTGCAGTTCGAAGGATTGTCAAGGTGTCAAAATAAAATCATCGGTCAATGGTATGAAGGAAAAGGCGAAGCGGAATGCGTATCGAGCAAAAACGGGGAAAAATAATTCGAATTTCGAAAAAAAGGAGCCCTCAACTTGATGAAAACCAATTTTCAGTGGTACAGGTATGCACCCTAGCGGCTAATGCTTGAATTCAGAATTGGATAATAGAAATCCAGCTCGTATTGAAGGGCAGTTGGATTAGATGGTTGCAGATCGGGGTGAGAAAAAAAATTGGAAGAAAACAGAATATCTTCTGGAACCCTAGAAGGTGGCGGAACATTCAAAGAACTACACCACATGGGATGTGTATGTGTGTGTGTGTGTGTGGCATACCGGCATACGGAAATCTGAACCGAGAAAAGAAGGACCGGCTCATGTGTGTTTCTAGCCCGAAAATGGACCAAATCCGAAGGGTTGCATCATTATCCCTTTTTTTCCCCCCGTGATCTTACGGCACGGTAGCCAGCGTGCAGTTCGTCTTCAAGACGGTGGATGGATGTTTAATTTTAGCAGAAGAAAGAAACGCATTGCAGCGCGGGAGTTGAAGCGTAGACACAGCCAGCTTGCAGCTGTCAATCTGATACGATCGGCGCAGGAGCATGACGGGGCGGGTCGGGTCGAGGGAAAACGAACGATTGAGGTGAGGAAAACTCCAGCACTCGACAATCCTTTGCAGTGATCGTAAAAGCGTTTCTGTTCGGTTTGAAGTGTATCCCGGTCGGGAAAAGGGATATTGGACCGATCTGGCACTAAGATGGACGCTTGTACCATCCTTTCGACCCACATTCGTAATAGGTAGAAGCATTCCAGATACACACACACACCCCCAGCACGGTATGGCTGGCGGATGCAGCACTCTTGAACGTGTCACTCGACACCAGGATAATTAAGCGAGCGGCGATGTGCCGCGGAGAGGCGCAGGGAAAATCCCGTAAACAGGATGCCATATCTCCGGCAGGCCGGGAAAGGAAAATTATGAGGTCATAGCTAACCGTTGGCCCCGATCTGGACGGATACGCCCGGCCCAAAAACCGTGGGCTATGGCCGGGTAATACAATTATTATTACGCGCCGACCGCGGGGAAAAGCGCATCCCTGTCGTACACATAAAATGTTATGTATGCTGTAATTTTTCCCGTGTTTCCCCCGACACGATCTCTCACGAGAGGCGCAAGCTTAATGGCGTGCTCGGCCGGTCGGTTGCACTCCGCGGGGACAATGTTATGTTTATGCGTGTGTTAATTTCGTGCGTTTCGGTGGAACCGGTCGAAGGCTTTTTCATGGGTGTAATGTAGGGCAGAGTGGAAACAAGACTGCAGGACAACGCAACGTACGGCTCGCGCGCGCACATCTGACACACCATAATTCATCAGCCGTGGCGGTTAGTGCCAAGTGGGTGATGAGAAGCGTGGAGGAAGCATCGCATTTCTGTTCGGTGGGATGCATCTACATGGTTTCTATTTTAGGCACAACAATTGGACGCTGGCATTATCGTGCGCTGCCAAGGAATTGTGAGAAGATCGTCCTGGAAGGCTCTTCTCCGTGAGGTTTTACAAGGATTCAAGTGATTGTTCACTACTTGCTGGTGAATCTTAAGATGCTTTCTAGCTTGGAATTTCACAAACAAGAAATTGTTTTATTTAATTATTTTACATTCGGCGAACAGAACTTTTAACAAGAATTCTTATTCATTTTTTTATATATTTTGGTAGCTTTGGATTGTGTTTCAATTAAAAAGAGGTTGATTTTTCTTTAGTTGGGTGGAGATAATTTTCTCGGGACTATCACTAATGTCGAAGAAAATCTGTGAAGAAATTGCAGAATTTAAAGTCTATCAAATGTTAAGACTGCGTTAGATTTATTTCTGTTGCAGCTCTTTGCCATTAACAACAATCAATAAAAGATATTTTATGATTATTTAAAATGAATACCTTTAATTTAGTTCTTGATTACTTTTCAAAAGTTTTCAAACGTTCAATGAAGTATGATAATTAATGTTTCTATTAAAATGTTCGTTCAATTGACTAACATCTAATTGAACAACTTACATAATATCCTATTTTGCCCTGTTTGTCCATCTTTATAATATGATGTGTTTAAAACTTAATGTATTTGTGTGCTAGTCATGGAGATTGCTAAAATAAGTTGAAACTTTTACACATGTTGATCAGTGGAGCATCTCGCACGCGTAATCTCTGCGTTTGGTTGTATTATTGATTGTTTAATACTAAGAGCACACTTAGGCTGATAAATACGTCTATTTCTTAATAAAGTTCTTCAAAGTTATCATAGCACCGTGGTTATAAATACAGCAAGCAGCTTTCCCTCTATATGAGCAGTTGAAATTCTAATAAGAGGTAGCGGTCATTGAATTGGCATTCAAGTTACTGAACTTAACTCAAGAATTGAACGAAGCAACGAGGATTATTCTGCTCTTAAACCCCTTGGCTCTCACATTTGGGGGATTTTTTTAAACCAAATTAGTAATGACTCATAGTGCATTACGTCAGTAGTAAATTAAGTTCCGTACTTGTAATACTTTCGGTGTGAACTGTGTTCCAATAAACTTATTTCACCCTCCTAAACAGCATCAGAGACTCCTACAATTATTTTATATCCGCAAGAAATCGATTAACCTTAACGCACGACCTCTCAAACATCAACCCACAAACTCATTCTGACCACACTGATATCATTCCGCACATCACCAGCTCCAACTGGCCACAGGGCAGAAACAGGAAACATCACATTAGTTGATAATTAATTTGACTTTTATGTAGTTATTACCGCTCCTCGAGCATTTGCGAAGGTGCAGTGTAGGGTCGCGTTGCACAATCCCGCTGTTTGGGTGCACTGTAGTCGTTAAAAACAGTCATGCTACTGCACATTCTACGTCACCCGGGTGGATGATCCGAGCCCTCCGGGGGGTGGCTCGGTACGATCGCGCGAGCTTCCCGTGCGCCAGTACGCGAGTGCGGTAGCGCGAGTGATCGCGATCGTGCCAATTGACAGCCGCCACTGACAGCCTGCTTTAGTTAAGTCGTCAAGCGGGAGCCCAGTCATGCGACCACCTTGAACTTCACGTGCACCCGGCACCGTCAGCATGCGGTCGCACTCATCCAGTGTGTGCACATAAAAAAAACCTCCCACCTCGAGCGTTCGATTCGTTTCGGGGTTTCGAATGCATCACCCGGCCACACCGTCAGATGCTGGCCCAGTCCCCCCCGGGTGCTAATAATCATTTAATTTCCAATTTAGCTAATGCTAGCCAGTCCCTGGGCACAGGATGGAGTTACCGAGCACGGCGGTCATTTCGGTTTGGACGTTTAATGGTACCTTTGGCAGCAACCGGTAGCAAACACCGATCCTGGCTGGCCGCCGGCACTCAAACTGCGGTGGTATTTGAACGAATCGATCCATTTGCAAAGAGCACACATCCTTTGCGGCACAATCGTGACTCGGGGTGTCTGGCGATTGCAAAAGCAAAACCCACACGAGTGACCATGATCGGATCGGAGAGCGATGTGGCTAGTGGTTGGGTGTTTATACTGGAACAAAAGCTTCCGTTTCGAACGCGGTGGAGCCCAAACGGGGTTTTTGAAATGTGTTTTTTCCTCTCCGGGGGTAGGACTGTGACACACTCGGACATATGGATGCGAGAAGATTGTTGATCATTGCGTTAGGCAACATAAAATCCCTACAGGGAGTTTACACATCTTACATCTCTACCGAACTCGAGTCGGTCCAAGTCGGTTTTTGGCGTCCGGGAGTAGCAGCAGCAGCAGCCGGCTGTGTAGCATGATTTATGCTGGAGGAAATCGGCCAACACGATCGTGATGTATCGAAAATCTAGAGTGTGTGTGTGTGTGTGTAAGCGAGAGGGAGCGATCTTCATGAGATCACTGGCGAGCGATCACGATGCCGAAGGAAAGCTCTCCGGGTCGATCGAAACCGATCGTCGAAGGTGAATTATGAACGGCTAATTTTCTAATGGTGCTAAATTGAAATTCTAAATTATAGTGCGCAGCGCAGAATTTATCGCAGCTGGCTGCCACCGGGATGGGGTTAAAGATCGGGGGATGTAAATCTTCTTCGGTGGGGGTAAAAATGCGGACACTCGGGGAGATGTGCAAGCATTTAGCAAAAGAAGATGGAAGTGTATAAGGAGAGTAAAATTGAAAGTAAGGCATTCGATTCTGAACATTTTTGAAGAAAAATTACACAATGTGTTAAACACATACATGTCATTTTCCGTGAATGCCCAATGAATTTTATGCGAAGAATCATTCATATGAAACTTTAGTGAGGAGTCGAGGAGGACGAGTTTCTGAAGGTTTATCAATCTTTGGAGCAGAGATTCTTTCTTTCAGATCAAAGCTTCTTCAAGATTCATGAAACAGAATCAGACTCACCCTACACTATTGTCAACCTTATTCGCCTTCCATTGATTGTGATGAACATGTTTCGACTTGAAGTATTGTTGGCAGAACCCACATTTATTCCCACCAACACAAACACTCAGACAGGACAAACGAATCGAATCCTTATTTTATGGGCGCGAACTCATCAAACGCAATCAGGAAGCGCTGGTCCGCATTAACCCAGCGCTCAGCGCAAATTGTTTTGCTGATTTGAGATTGATTTTTATTGCACCATCAACCAACAAGAGTGTCAGGATGTATAAACTTCCCTGCATCACTTAATGCGGGCCACCAAAATTATTCTTCCTTTCAGCAGGACCAGCATATGTGCTTTTTTGTTTTTTGTTGTTCGAATCGATCGATTTAGGAACACGTACACGTTGGGAGCGTGATCGTGCAAGAATGTTTTTTTTTCTTCTTGTTGTTTTGGTGCTGGTAAATGGTTTGTGCGTTTCCAGCTGGAACAATCTTGGACGGTTGCCGGTTTGTTAAATTTTACGCAAGGATTAACACCAAAAAAGCCGGGTGGTCCATGTTGTGGTTGAGTGGATCACAATCACTCCGGCGACGAACGTACGAGGACTTTACCTTTTACAAGGATCGAGGAGAATAAGCATCTTCGTCCTTTTGATTGATTTCAAGCCACCATTCTCGCACCTTTCGGAAAGATTCTAACCGCACCCATCCGTAAACCGTGTCAGGATCGACCATGTAAGGGGAAGCAATCAATAATGGTAATTCTGGATTCTGGAAGCTGACCCGGAACTGGGCAGAATAATACGCAACGTATCGAACGGAGGAGTAGTAAAATAGGAACCCAAACAATGACCCCCAGGGACTGTTGCCGACCTGTTGTAGGGTTTTCTTTCCCTCTCCATCCGTACAGTCGAAAAGACACTCCAGAACACGCAAAGCGCATAAGAGCATAAAATTTAAATTTAATCCTCCCGCCTCTGTAGCCGGGCACGCCGGTCGACACAGGTCGGTGCGAATGCAGTTTGATGCCTTTTAATCGCTTTATTGTTTGCTCAGTGTTGACGCGTCCTTTCGGTGATGGGTTTCCCGTACACGGCTGCACGAACCGCAAGAATTGGCTTTTACACCGGTGCCGGTTACATTCGGTGCCAGCTGAGTGTGCGTGTTGCAAAATTTGGACCTTTGGCGGCAACACTTTGCCGTCTGCGGGTTGTATTTTGCCATGCCGCAAGCACGCAAAACCCTCGGAACACCAAATAAAACCCACCACGGCGGCATGCTTGATGCGGATTTATGTAAACGCTCATAATGATCTTCCTTTAGGGGGGGGTGACATACCTCATCAAAAGGATCGCGGTGTGTGCATGTGCCGCTCATGGTGCCGGTTTTGTTTTTTTTTGTGTTTTCATCGCTCGATCAAGCTGGAAGGAAGGAGCTGTTCTCTATCGTTCCGAGCACGAGACGTTCGGTTCCGATTCGATACGGTTGATGGCACATTCGATCCATGCTAACGCATGCAGTCATTATGCGAAATATGCGTTAGTACACTTCGTAAACCCTTTTTCCCTATCGGAATGCTCCGCTTCTTCTTCAGGGCTCGAATGTAGGCGAACGGATTCTTCTTGTTGTTGTGCGACATCAAAGGGTCTGAAGAATTAATGGCTTTTCGGTCCAATTCCCACGGTTCAAGGTTTTGGTCCAGATGTGCCAAAACAGGCTGCAGCGTCACCGTTGGCCAACGGAGAGGAAATGCACGCCTGTTATCTGATCATTAGAACACTTGTTCTTTCGCTGTCCGAGTGACCCTTGCCCATGTTTTCTCGATCCTCTGGCTGAAGGAGAGGAAAATATATTATTCAGGACAGTCATCCGCCTCCTGATCCTTTCGCACGGAAGGTCCAGCAAAACGGACAAATGGAAGGACATTGAAAATCAAAACAGAACGTCCGAAACGAGGTATTTGTCGTGGTTGGAATACGACCCTGGTACATTGTTGGACATCCGTTGGTACACGTTTCCTACGAGGGACAAATAATCACGATCGTTCTTCTGATCTTATTGATGACACACTGCTTCTCGGGATCATCCCATCGTCGTGCACTGCAAAAGGGCCACCGAAATCCAGGCCGGTGTTTGGCTTCAGGGGACAAACTTCACGGTTCAACCACTGTGAATAATTTGCACCGTCCAGTACATTTCGTCACACAGAGCCACAAAAAAAAGGAACGGATATCGAAATTTACTGTGGAATAATAATAAAAAATCTATCGTAATTGGAGAAAGTATACTTGCCGGATAGAAGCTGGGCATTGTAATCACGGAACATGATTCGTTCTCTATTGCCATTCTACCGTGTTCGCTATTGTGCCGAAGCCGGCCGGAAATAGAAACCGACCAGCGTACTACGGTGATGGTAGCGGATCAAATTATCCGTAATTCCGTGGGAGGTATTATTCGATCGAAATTTGATCGAATCGGGCAGGATGCTGGCCCTTTGCATCGGATAGGACGCTAAAGACAGGATATTGTGCCATCGGAACGGAAGTTGGCTGCGAAATGGCTGTGTAAGGATTTTAGCTCGAAGCTGGTGGTTGTGTCATTTCAAATACATTTAAAATATTTACTTGTATGTTTAGTTTAAATTTACTGTTAAAATGTTGTAACTTGCAACAAGAAATGAACCTTCATTCCAGAACCTCAATCAAATTGAAACATATGTGGGAAATCAAAAGATTGCAGAAATATTCACAATTTTTCCACATATGCCCATATTCAGAGCAGAAATAAATGAATGAGAATAGAGAATTTACCTTTTTTCGACACGCAATTACTACTACAAAAAGAAAAAAAAACAAATAGCTTCCTCGCAGGGTGCGTTCAAAGCATCCCGAAACGCTGTCGGTTTCAGTTGCAAACGGATAAAGAATCGTACCCACAACGAAACCGTGCAGACCGATTGTCTGCAAACAAATTAATCCCATTTATTCCGCATGGCCGACCGCAACAAAATCGATTGCAATTTTATTGATTTTTCCTGCTAATTTCATTTCACCCGGACTCGATCGGTTTGAGCCTGTGGCAGTGAGGAAACCAAACACACACACACACACGCACAAATCCTTCGCAACAAAACATTCTAAGCGTCTTCAGGTTGCAACGCCGGGCTTACCAGCATTCCCGAAGGGAAAACAAGATGCCGACAAAGGTTGCGTTGCGTGGAGTTCTGAGGCAGTGCTACCGGATTTTACGTCCCCGAAGAAACGAGAGCAACGAAGGAACAACCAAAAAAGCCCTCAAATAAGGACGAGTTCCGCCCGCAGCAGCAAAACACAGGCCACAGGATGTTTACACAATGTTGATGCATTGTGTTGCAACTGTTGCGAGGCATGTTCGAGCAGTGGTGTTTGGTTTAGCGTTCCTAGGGTGTTTGTTTATCGGATTTTACTTGAGATGCATGCCCATAATTTAATAATTCTCCGCATATACGTATCGATAGGAACGCGTTCAGTTATGATCCGGCTGAAACGGTCAAACGAAGACGGAATGGTTACCATGGCACGATCAAACATACTAATAACACAATTGTTTCATTATTCCTCTTTTGACATAAAAAAGCGCTCATAAGCAGGGCACAAAAGACCAACGACAGGCAAATCCAGCAACCAGCAAGGAAAGGCAAAACAAAGGTTGAACGCACCCAGTTCATGGTTGATTTATTTCTTCGTCCTAGGGCCAGTTCCGAATGGACGCTTAACGCGTGAATAGGTTCAATCGTCTCCTGCAATGTTTAATCAATACGCAGTACGCAGCAGGAAGTCGCATGCTAAACGGAAGGGGCGCTAACCAACTTATTGACCACTCATTTTCACCCACTGTGCTGGCGGATGGTTGTAATGCGTGTGCAAATAAAGGTTTTGTAAAAAAGGCGAGTATTGTTTATTAACTTTTTACCCACCATTTTAATGGTAAACTAGAAGGAAAATACAGTTTTGTCAAGCGAATTGCATAACCCTGGGCGAATTAGATGACATCCCGTGTCAAACACATAGTCCGCAGGATAAAGCGCCTAAAGTGATGCAATTTACATAACATTAGTACACTTACTAAAATAACATTTCCACATGTCAATACCTTTTCTCCTTGCTAGAACAACACACGAAAAAAAATACCAAAAATAAACAACTCCGCAAGGTGGTCATGCGAAAAATTGTGGACGATTCCACCCGCCTCCATCCAGGATACAATCCAGCAACCGGAAAACGACCGTTACCGTTCCCTGTTTGTGTAAAACAACCCTCCACAATCCGCCGCGGACCATTGCCGTGGAAATCGAAAACGGGGCCATTGCCTGACTGGTGCAGGACACCGGCCACAAACGGTCCACTGCACCGTTCCGTACACGGCTCCGTCCCCTTTACCTGGACCATCGCCGGTTGCCCCCTTTCCAATAAACCGGACCGATATGTTTAATCAATAAATCCATAAAAATAACATTTATTCATTAGAATAAAGCGTGAAGCGATAGTTATTCTTTGCATTCCCTTTCACTTGTGTGTGACGGTTTTGTTGTTTTCCGGCAGTAGGGAGACAAAGCAACCTAACCTAAAGTCCCGGCCCTGGCCCCCGTTAGCTGGTGTTGCTGATGGCCGGTGTGGTTGCGTGCTCGAGGACATCTCAGCTGCCAGAGCACGGAGCAGGATCGCAATGTCCCAGAAAAATGGTTAATGGTAATGGGAGTCACCCAAAGCATTGAAATGGCACGAGAAAATACGGAAGGGAACACCACAAGCATTAAACATTATGCAAATGGACAGGAAAGGACGGTGAGCGGGAGGCCGGGTGTGTGTGTGTGGTGGGCAGAAAGAAGAAACAAAAAAGCCCATCGGAAACCGTCATCGTCATAACAAAACTCCCGTTCAATGCGGACACCGTGTGAAAAAAGGACACGCACGCGAATATTCCTGTGTGTATCGTGGAAGGACATTGCGATCGAAACGAATCGGAGCACGAAATGCAAATGCCGAACGACCCGGGCGTAACCATGCTCTGTGGCGATGGTGGTGGGCTCATTTTCTCACCCCACGAGTTATTCGAGCGTGGAAATGGAAATCGATTGCAATACGATTGCGATTCCTGGCGATGGTTCGGTCGATTGAACGCGTGCCAGGGCCGCTGGTCAGTGGCCTTTTTTCGCCAGTGGTCTCTGGGGGCAAAAACAGGCAGCTTACATCGTGGGTGCGTTAGTCACCTGCGTCTATGATATCAAGAGTGAAATATTGGTTTAGTAATGGCTATTGTAATAGGAACTCTTTCCTATTAGTAATATTTTTTTTTTTTATAAAAAGTATTAAAATTGGGCAACCTTCAACAATAAACAGAAGATTTGTTATTGCAGAAAACATACAGCAAGACTATTAATCTTTGGGCAAGCTTTATTTTCAGAGAGAAACAAAATAAAAAAAAGCTTAGCAATGATCCCTTGATCGTTCTGTTTTTTGTATCCCGTGTGTTTCTTTCTTAAGACTGCATTAGCTGTTTTGTGTCGATTTTTTCTTGTGCAATGGATCACCCCTAAGGGTTGCGGAATTCAGAAGCAGCCAGGGGTGACAGTTAGGGAAGAGGATTGGAAGCCGAAAGCAAAGAAGACATTTTTGGAGGACAGTCAGCAGTTCAAAAAAAAAATAACTTCAACATAAATTGCCCAACTCCAACCCCTTAGGGCATAGAATGGGCGATCATGCTGGTTGCATTGTCCAGAGCCCTTTAGAGTAAAGGAACATTGGACCTATCCCTGCACCCAGCGTTGCATCTGCAGCATCTTGAGCTCTGCTCACGCGTGGAATGGTCTGATCGGTCTTAAAAAAGGTCCCTCATAGGTGGAGTGCTGAGAAGATTCTCACAAAGTATTGGCGGACTGAAGGACAGTCCTAGAGTTGGATGATAACTGTATGGATGAACTAAGAAATACATATTCCAATAAAAGAAGTTTTTATATTAAATTGAACTCTTTTTGTCCTTCGACAATTTTCAAATCAAAACTATCAAACCTAGTGTCCTTCATGATCAAGATCGTCAGCGATCGAGGATCTAATTAAAAGCAAGATCCTTTTGTGAGCATTCAATTCGAATGCTTTGTTGAATGAAATCTCGCTTTTCAGCGTGATAGAAAGGAAACTCTTGAGAGTCTTTTTTTCCCAAGTAGGTTCCTTGTGGTCCTTTCTCTGGCCTCCCGAAAGGCCACTTCAGTTCTATGGATCAGCAACAACATTAACAAAAAGCAGACTCCTTTCTTTCTGCTGTTTACCAATCACGCGAGCTAACCTAGATTAAACCACATTTATTCACTCAAAAATGTGAAGCAAAAAGAATGAAAAAAATCGCCCCAGATGCTGAGTCCGTTATTAGAAAGAAGGTCGAATAGGAGGGTAAAAAAGCGCGCACACACACACACATTAATACCGTTGTACCACGACGGGATGGACGCAGCAGCGTGGGACACCGAACGGAAGGTCCTTTTTTTTCGTGTGTGTGCTACCTGATATCGTAGGCCCACGGACGCCGAAATCGGGAGCAAATTTTACGGGAGCTAAAACGCGTATAAACTTCATTCCACCCGATCAAATGGGACGATCCCGAATGGGAGGATCCCGGTGCCAGCAGGTTCATCCGTGTGCGGATGGACGCGCATACTTTTCTCATGTTATCCGTTCATCCCAGATGCGTTTATTTGATGATTTCGACCGTCGATCCAACCCACCAAAATCTCGTTTCGCTTCGTTTCAACGGTCATACGGCCACGTGAAATATCACGCAGGCAGAGAGGGCAACAAGCAATAGAAGGATCTGATGGGAAAGCGCAAACGGATGCGCGAAGGATTCGCTTCGGTGCGTTGGGATGAGTTTTTTTTTTGGTTTTGTTTGTTAGGTCCGTTCCGTTTCAAAGTTTGGGCATGGTTGTACCGTTAGTCCGTGGGGTACTTGGATTGAATTTCATGACGAATCAGATGTGTGCATTCGCTCAGGTGTTTTTTTCCATCTTGTGAAATTTATTTAACGATGAAAAAAGCGGACAATTTGTTGCACAAAAGATTGCCCCGAAGTGAGGGAATGGAACGGTGAATGGACATAGGTTGGCATTGAAAGGTGGGTAGTGCGTGAAGGAATGTGTGCAGGTTGAAGTTCGAGATCGCAACGGGACGGATGCAAGAGAAGGTGATAAAGCGAAATTAAAACCTCTTTTCCGATTAAATAAAAGCTCCAGATGGTATCCGATCAGGAGGACGAGCTTGGGAAGCGGACTCTCGCAAGTGGAGTAGGTTTTGGGCTAAATGTTGAGCTAAAAATCGTTACGATTTGAAAGCGTTTTGTTTTGGGCAAGTTCTGTTCTTTTTATATCGCGCAATGGAATAAATCGTGTAACGTAGAATGCATAGGATAACGTACAGGCTTTCTTGGAGACGATCGCTCAATTTCCTCAACGAATAAGGATAGATAGAAAACACCTATCACAACGTACGCACAATGTCATGCGCCACGACAACTGTCTCTTGTCACGGTGAGAAGTTTTTCCCCTGCTCGATGCATAAAAACTTCCTTCCGTTTTTTTACGGTTGCTCAGTGGCCTAATGCCAGTGGTGATCTCATTTTCTCCCGGGGGTCATACTCGCTTCAACTACCGGGAAGATGCATCGCTATGCGCAATCGAATTCCCTCGGACAGATACAACAAAAAAACAGCCCAAACAGGACAAGAGGGAACCCTCCTGTTTTGCGCTTCGAAAGAAGATCCATCAGGGAAAATAGTCCTGCAGCCGATAAAAAAATAACGATTTTTTGTACCGTTTCTCACGCGTTGGTAAATGAATCTGTGCTGCAGGGGAGAAGACAGCAGAAAAGCAAGAACTAGCTGATAGATTAGTTTTTTTTGTTCCTTTTTGTAGAGCTTCTTGTGAGTGACTGTTACGCACCCGTAGGGAGGGGTAGCTTTTTTTTCTAACGTTAGCTTCTTTGCCTAGTCGCGATCAGTGAGAAGGGAGAAAACGGGAACGATTCCGTTTCCGTCCACGTCCATCCGGTGTTGCATCTTTGCAGCTTTGGCAAAAACTACACACGCACCATGGACGATGCTTCTGGAAGACGTGGAATGGTAATTTTTTTTGCTTATCCCCCTCGGCCTGCCGATTGGGAAATGTAACGCAGTGGAAAGAAAATTGATGACAAACTAAAAAAAAAAGAAATCATCTAAAAGGACCAAAGGTACGATTGACAAAAAAGGTAGATTTGCAAATCAAAGTGCGTCCTTCGATTTTAGGCGAAGGGACGTACAGGTCCGAAAAAGATGTGTTTTGTTGATTGGAAATTAGCTGCAGATTCGGTTCACCTGGATAAACCTGGGGCCTCACCTTTTGCAGGACGTGATCGTGGGAATTTGTATACAGTTTTTGGTCATTTGCAAAGTTTGTTTGTGCGAGATTTTATGTTTTGTGACCGAAGGTATTGGTGGAATATATATATATATATATATATATATATTATGTTCATACACTGCGCGATATAAAACTGAAATCACCATAGTTTTTGGCAATAACTTTGGAATTACCAATCCAGTTGGTACCAATTTTAGTTGAGAAAGTTAGTAATATGCTTATAAACTTATTATTAATTATTATGATAATAAGTTGCTTATAAACGTGTTTTGAGGACCATTTAATCCATGAAAAACTGTGCGAAATAAGATTAGCATAAATAAAGCATTAGAGTAACGTTATATTATGTGTGTAGTGAATGTATTAAGAAAACACACACACACACACATTTTAATAAACACGACGAGCAAGAATTGTCCAGATGTTTGTTTTATGATTGAAATCATGCGAGCATACTGGCCCTTCTAGAACATCTTTTTGTCACAAAACCAAGCTTTAGTCAGATTCAAATTGTAAATCGCTGCGATACCCTTCTTAAAAACAATGTCAGAGCATATCCAGGGGTGGATATAACGGTGAGTGGAGTAGACGATCGCCTAGGACCTCATCGTAAGGGGGGCCCCGAAAAAAGGTATGTAGGAAAAAGTGTATGAATTATGCCAAAAAAGCGACGCTTTAATCTTCTTCGTGTGATGGAAGGGCCCAAAAGAGTACCACAATTGGCCTCTAGAGTAAATTGGTGTTGTTGTGAGCCGCATCTGACTATGCTTTTTGCATCGTCTCATTGGAGAGTTACCAAGTTACCTCCTGCCCTCCCTGCAATTTCCGAAATTTGATCATGAACCTTCCTCCCCCCTCCCCCCCACTATAAATTTTTTGGGACCCCGGGTCTCGGCATTTTCGAACTAGATAGAACATTATCATTCTAACCGTTGATACAATATTTTTTCGGGTAATTTCAAACATATTCCCGAAAATAAGACATTGCCGGGCTATTCTTATTTCACGCAGTGTACTAAAATTTTTAGGAATAGTCGCTATGTTTTGGCAACTATTCAAATTTCTCTTGCAGGCCGTCTAGTCATGTTTATGTATTAGCTTTGGGTTTTCTTCTCTCTTACCCATCATCTTCCTTCTTTTCTATTTTTATCATTACAATCTGAGTTAAATGGAAATAAATGGCATTATTCCGTCCAAAAGAGCATCAAACCTCACGGTGCACTACAGTTTTAGTGACTAAGCACCCTTTTTTGGTTGCTTCGCTAATTGATAAGTGTAAAAAAAACCTCTCGCATAACGCATATTGTTGAGGTAGGGTCGTAAAGAAGCCAGCTGAAGGAATGAAAAAATCTCACCATCGTTCTATGGACACTCCCTTGAAAATAAAAAAAAAACAAATCTTAACACGTTAACGGTCTTTGGTGCATCGTCGGTTTGTTGGTGGTTCGATGTGTTTTTTTGTTTCGTTTAATTTCATTACACCATAGTTGTTTTGTTCCGAAACGTTTTAATTTCCGACAATTTTCCAACCATGGGGGCTCGCTAGTCGTAAACGGGCGTTATACGGTTCGGATGGAAATTCCTGTTTTTTTGTTTTTCGCGACTGTACCACCGTTTCGATCGGCACCGGTCCAATGGAAGATCACAAGAATCGCTTTTTGTGTGTACATTTTTCAGCATTAACTGAAAAAGAGTTCCATCCCGGTAGTGACATCCACAGGAAGGGTATCTTTCAATCATTTGCTGACGAAGGACCGCAGAGTGTAGGGAAAACACGCACAAATGCGTACATGATTTAGGCGCATCTTTGCACACCGAAAGGGGGAAAAAATCGAACAACCAGCATAAAAAAGCTGGGCAATCTGAGCGCGAGGATATTAATATGTTTAGAGGAAGTAAACGTACATCTAGTTACACACCGCTCGCAAGGGGTCACGAACATTAAAAAAAATGCGTAAGACCCATCAGTAACCACCGGGAGGAGTTTTTTTGTGGAATCATTTTTTCACAGATTGAACGTTGTTTTATTTTCCAACTTTTAAAACAGCTCGTTTATTCCCGCGAGTGCGTTCATGTGTGTGTCTGTGTGTGAGCTCTTTTTTTCTTCACCCCGTTTTTTTTCGATGCTGCTACCGTCATTGTCAGGGGTCCGTTTACGCATTACCCTCAGCATTCCCGGTCGGCCATTGCTTCCACCGGGGACACAGGATCACCAGCTTCCCGGATACATCTGCATCTGCTTTACATAATGAATCATTCGGAAAACGGATCGCTTTTCGCTTGCCTGATGCCCGTGCCCTGCCTACCCGGGACCCACGACGGGGCTATGGTCACGATGCGTGACAGTTTGGATTTCTGTTTTTTAAATTAAAGTTCCATCCCAAACGGCGAATCGCAAAAGGGGTAAACCGGGTGTGACAGGACACAGCTCGCTATTCGTTATGGAAAATCAATAATTCTGGTCGGACCCCGGGGCCGGGGGTATACGTGCTGGCTGTGACCCGACCCGGGCAGAAAGCCATTGTCCTCGCTTGTGACCCCGTGCGAGGAGATGCCGATTTTTAGCAGGAAAGTAGGTACGCTACTTCGACGAGGGTCTTTGCATAATTCGAAATTTTAAAGCTTAGCCAAACGATGTGTTCTTTTGTGGACACATATGCAACGGATCTCTCGAAGGAGATCGAACGTGTGAAAATGTTAATATAGCATCATTTACGGTTTTATTTCTTCAGAGAGAGAGAGAGGATAGCATGGCAGAGCTGTGAAAATGAAAACACATCTAATATAAATATGAAAACTTTCTTGAGAAAGCCTACACTTTCATCTTGTAGAACTGTTGTATAACTTAGTTTGTTATATACCGTGATCAACAAGTATAAATAAATTTTTCAAAATGTTTTGATTAAACTAAATATTATTTTTTGTTTTTGAGTTTTGCCATTAGAAGATATGTTTATGTAGTATGTAAACGTATCAACGATGCTCGAGTCAGAAGTAAGTGGTATGCACGACTTGTATAGGAATTTTGTCCGAGATGTGAACAATGAACCCGTTTTGAGCTGGTCTTATATTCGTTGAGAATCGACATCATATAGAACCAAACAAAAATTTGTGGTGGTGGGAGTCCCTATAGTCGGTTAAATTGTTCAGAAATTATATTTGGACCAATTTTCCCTGTGCTATGGTTGGCTGTTCTGTTGGAACTCGTAGTGCTCTTAGGTACTTACCTAAAGGAGTCGAAGGCTGGCAAAAACCTGCACCAAGAGCTGAGTGTTAAGGTACACAATACTAAACTTGGCATTATTTTTCCAAAGAATACCATGAAAGGTGTCCATTTTCAGGTGTTTATGCCCCCCAAACCGTCATGGACGATGAATTTTAGGAGAGTGAGATATTCATTTCGAGTTCAGAACTGCTGTTCCATGTTTAAGTCTACAACCTGGTCATGTTGCACGTCACGTGGCCGCTGCAGTTTTAAGTGTTCCTCGTATTTTGCGTTAAATATTAACTTAAATCTGCGTCGTATATAAGTATTTAATAGCTATTAAGTGTGTAGGAGGCATGGGTACGTCAGAATTTGAAATCAAAAGCTGCAGGACTTTTAATTCTGGATTACTGGCAACAACTTACTTGCACGAATTTGACAACTGACGACATATTGGAAAAACATTTCTTTTTGTTAGTTCATTGTATTTTTGTGTTATCGACATCGTTGAAAGTACTTCCTGTTACACGTTGTGGTTAACTGAATATTCCTGACCATCACCCGCAATGTTTTTGTTTTTTGATGTTAACGCTGACATTGATGGGCGTAACACGCCTCTCCTCCATTCGTCACCTACCATCAGAACCTCCATGCGTCGAGTTTTGTGGCTCAAAAATACTGCTGGTTGGACAATGCTACGCATCAGCCCGGTTTTATCCATTTGCAGTAATGTCACTCTGTGTGAGTGTGTGAGTGCGTGTACGTTTTTTTAACTATTATTCCTACCCCTTTCCTTGTGCCGACGATCGCCATGATCACCAGCCAGTCTCTAGGCATTGATCCAATTGCATACAAATTAGCCTACCATCATAAATTATCGGCAACACCGCACCGAGCACGGGTATGACACGGTTTTTTTTAGCTGCCCCCATACCTAGCGCTGGAACCGTTGGCCCATCGAAGGCCTCGGCCAAACGAACACCCTTGGGTTGGCTGGATTGCCACCGCGCTTTTGGTTCCGACCGTGTTTTATTGATCCGCCGGGGAGGTTTTCGCAACCGCGGAGGTGACTGATTCATCCCTTCGCGGTGATCGTTAGCAGCGCAGCCCAACGGTTGCAAGTAATTTGCAGCATGAAGGGATTTCGGTTAGCCCCGCGCTATGGAACGCAAGTCTGTGTCACCAGGAGGTGTGGCCAAATTGTCAACCCGGCATCGCTCATAAACCGCGGCAGGCAACCACGACGACGTCGTCAAACGACGAGATGAATGAATAATTTATCCTCCACGATCGACGATGCACACCACCGTCAAGCCACCGGACAGGCGAGCAGGATCGTCCCAGCATAAGGGTGCGAACCGTGTTGTTGGCCACGAATTCGCGGGCGTCACGCACGCCTTCGCGCAAAACCCGCCGTCACAGTGCAATGGTGCAACCGCGCGCACACCGGATGGGAGTGTTTGCAAACCGACGGAACGTCCCTCCCGGGCGAAAGCACCACTTTCCCTTTTAGGGTTGTACCCGGGAGGGGGGATGGGAAACTGCTGTAGAACGGAGCGAAGAACCCCAAAGTTGTTTCCACGGTGTGGCGGGTAAAAATGTGCAAAAAATACGTTCGCAGACTAACGATGATCGTTGATCATTTATCCCGTGGTGCGCGAGGGTTGACGATTAATTAAGTTTCTTGGGCTTTCCCACCCCCCGCTTTTGTAATGCATCCATCGGTGCATCTTCTGACCCGGTGAGGGAGCATGTTTGTGGGTCTTAGTCTGAGCATTACTCACCCCCGCATAAGCTTGTGGAGGGAATATTTCCGAACAAAGCATGGATCGTCGTCGAGATTGAGTCCTTACAAGCAACCATCAAGAACGGGGCTGTGGTGGGTCAGAGCGACGAAGGATGGAAAACAATTATTACAGTTAATCACATCACCACGCGGGACGATGAAGCTTGTTGGCGAAACTGTAATTAAGGATTTGATAAAGCGTCTCAAAAGTAAAGCGAACGGACATCGAGTCGAGACAATGGATGCAGCCAATGTCTATTCCGAATCCTCCTAGAGAGAACACATCGGCTATTCTTACATTGGGGATGATGTTTTTGAACCACATTTTGTTGTTCCTCAACAAAATGGAGTCGTTTAAATATAAACGATTTCATCACCGTTTCGTCCTCTTTTCCATGTCCAAAGATGCAAACAAAAATTATCGTTAAGTAGAATGGTTGAAGCATGACTTCAGCATAATGCTTAAGTGCCATCATTTCCCATATCCCCACACTCGCCATGTGGGAGTACGGTAATAAGACCATAAAACGTTCCCCGTAGGTGAACGAGTTGGACCTGGACGAGATGAATTGAGTTGTTCCAGTGCTGTCCGATGCGATACAGCGCAAGCAACGGGTATGGGGTGAGGCAACAGAACATGACTTCCAAGGGCTTCCAGGGCTCGCCCAACCTTAACCAGGCTCATGGTGGTCAAACGGCTTGTTTCTTAGGATCGTACCAGCCATGAATCATAAACCTGAGGAGTAAATTCTGATGACAAAAAAAAAAACAACAACATAACAGCAACATATCGAGCAATTGGGTAGGTTTGTCATTATTTAGCTGGAAGGTACACGCTCCAAATAGTTCGTTACATAATTATCGAAGCGGGTGGACATCGGTTTGAACGTACCGAATGAACCCCGTAAGGAGGTGGCCCACCCAGTTTCGCGATGGGCGCTGTTGAAGAACGCTACTGACGTGTGGTGATCGCGAGCCTTCCCCGAGAGAGCAACAACTGGAGCGGTGGTTGCTTAGACAAGCGAAACAAGTCAAATTGGCCGTGTGGACACGACTTTTCCAGACGGAAAACACTCACCAACATCGTCTGACACCGTCTTAATGACATGTTTCTTGTGGTGCTTAGAAGCGGTTAGGAAGCGAAAGAAAGAAGGAAAAGGAGAGGTCAACCGTCTCGATGGGAAGTGGCATGTTCCAGGTGTGTTGCACGATGCTGCTGGAAGTTACCACGCGGGAGACAATACTCCCGCACCGACCCGTGCATATGTTGTCCGGCATTGGAAACGAAGGGTGGGACAGGTTCTAGCCACACAACGGAACACTGATCGCGGAAGAACAGTGCACGACCTACACCCGGGTTAATGTGTGATGCGCTTTGGTTTAGGTGGAACTCCACCAGTTCCAGCACGCAAGGTTCCGGTTTGCAGGTTTGCTGACCTTTTCGACTCTTGGAACGTTGAGGTGGGTGGGTGTTAGGCTTACAATGTTGCAATGCAGCATCACGGAAGCAGCGCGTCGGGAAATTCCTCACGTGATGTGAAATTCTAACCTTAATTCCAGCACCAACGGTATGTTGCATGTTGCGCAATGCTGGTGAACATAGGATTGCGTCCCGCGTTATGACTCCATTTGCAGCACCAGCAATATCCACTGACATGGTTATCATGCGCCTCACTTTTTTTTTTCATTCCACAATATTGCAATTAAATCATGGCAGCTAATGAGAAACCGGACCACAATTCGTCCCTGTCACGGGTTTGGAACAGGGCAGGCAAACCGACAGGTTGGTGCTGGTGCATTGCAACAGAAAGTCAAATGTAAGTGCATTGTCGTGACGCGATTAGTGTCCGCCCGCGGTAATTAGTATTGCCTTCACTTTCGCATTTCGCACGAGATGAAGAAAAGATGCGGAAAGGATCGGTGGGAAAAGGAGTTGGTAGTGTGCATTACTTGGCCCACCAAAGTCGATGGAGTTAATTTGGTGAAGGGAGTAGCACACATTTAGAAGTTTTTCTTCCTCTAAGACACCAAAACATGCTGCGATGTGTAACACTTTTTTTAAATATTGTTGAAGAATGGAACTCCTCCTCGTATGCCATTTGATCCAGATTAAATGACGTACATTGACCCAACGATCGAGTGATTTCTAGTGACTTCTAACGTACCATCTTCAATGGTCTCTTCCATTGTGGTCGCACTTGTGAAAAGGGTAGAGAATTTTAAATCAAATCACGAAGTTAATGTTTTTCCACCCAGCGTACTACGTGGATTTCGGTGGGGGACAGTTGTGGTGCAATCGAGGCTCGTCGAGATGATGCTCCAGATCGCTAGTGAAAAAAAAAACGTATGCGAAGTGCATGGGAAAATGCACCCAAAGTACCTGGGATGCTCCAAATTCAGACCTCCATCTGGTCGTGCTGTCGGAAGGGTGCAGAACAGCAACTGGAGGCATTGGTCCAATTCTGCAATACTCCCGGCTGGTCTCGTGATCTTTCCATTCTTGTTGGGGCATTTTCATTTCTGCTTGACTGGTACCTTTACGAGAAGGCATAGATCGCCTTCAAACGTTGAAAGTCGTTACGATCACGTCTAGCGCCAAGGTGGCGTTCTTCGTCCGTGAATGGTTAAGAAGAAGATGCTACACGTAATATGGAATTGATTTTGTTACTCCGTATGTACTAAAGCAATAAATGTGATGCATTACTTGCGAAACAATGTATTACTTTCTCCTTAACCTCAAGAAAGCTATACTCGTTAAGGATTTGATAAGCCCACCTTTAGCTTCCAAGGTTTTTTCGTCCAATTCCCAAGGAACCTCGTTCAAGAAGCTGTATACTCTGTGGCAAACGATCGATTTGCTTTGGAAGAAGACAAATGTCTAATATATAATTGCCCTCCACCCACGATACCATTGTATTCTTTGGCTTCCTTCGCCATCTTCATTCCGCTCCACCCTACCGTGGTACAGCGATCTCGATCGTTCGAACAGGCCGCCCTCCATCATCGTGAAGGCAGCGAACGGGAAGCAAAGGGTGAAAAAAGGTGAAATTGCAGAATCACAACAAAACACGATTTAGTTTTTATTTTATTTTAACAAGTTTGCACCCGTTTTGGGTATTGGATTGGTTTGGTTTGTTTCGGATGTGCTTGGGAGGTTGCGCATTAATGGAGGCAACCGGTGCGACGACGACCGTCGGTCGAGCGACGAAGGAAAAACGACAAACAACATAATAAAATTGTTTTACCATTTCGGAAAAATCGGCTGCTTTCGTCTCGGCGTGAAGCTGCGCAGGAGGATGCACCGAAGCGACGAACGTAAGCCAACATAACATTTACCTTTCCACAGTTTCCACGCCCTCCGCGACGGAGCGAGTAACAAAACACAAACCTGGCAAAGCAAAACGGACGAGATCGGTGTTTAATTTGCATAAACACCGTGCCGTGGCGGCGATAGGTGGTAGCATTTGTTTTGGTGTTGTTGTTTGGGGTTGTTGTGTTGGTGTACCGGGTCGCGTAGAACGGTCACAGAGTTTTGCTGGGTGGCAGTTGTATCGGTGGGAACGTAGCTTTTCTCCGGACGAGAACTGGCCCCAAACGGATGAGGGGTGGTACACGTGCATGGACATTGCTCCTTACATGTCGCGGCAGGATCGAGTACATCCCGGTTCTGCAGCCGTTGTTCCCCTCGGGAAGACAAAAATGTTAACAGATCGTGTACGGTGGAAATGTTAACAGATTAGAAAGATGCCACTGGATTGTGGCTGTGGAGTGGACCAGCGGGTTGAAGATCGTCTCCGGTTCCTTAATTGGGTTATACTGGATTTTCATCCGCAAACAGTCGGAACAGAGCGGGAGGTTCTAGATGGTACCAAATGTTTTATGCTCATTGTTTTCCTCTACGATAGTTTATTATTAAATCTTAATGCAAAATATTAAACTGTTACAATTATATTTCCTTAGCCATCTGTGCTATTCATATTAATCTTTCATTCCTTAAAATGATCCCATTAATTACTACGAGCTTAGATAAACCGATTCTTAATAGAAACCATATGCAGAGTGTGTGGGGTAAATTTGTGAGTTGCGCTAGGAAAATCTTCTTTGTACTTATTATACTTCATGGATTGACAAAAAAACAGAAGGTAGAATTTCAGTGTAATCAATATTTTTTATTCAAATCAACCTCCATCAGATTCCAAATTATGCTGTTTATTTACACTAAAAACTTTAAAACATCGAAAAGAGCACGTTGCGACCACGAACCGTTAAACATAAATAAACGGTAGGAAAATGTTAAAGTTAGCCCCTGTATCGTGATGATCTTGTCCTTCCCATCATTGAAATCTTTCCACATCTGTCAAAACAATCATAACACATCTTTCGATCACTATTAACCGGACCCATTTGCAATCGATCCAAATCGCACATGGATCGCGCACGATTATCACTAGAAGCTACCGCTATTCATCTACACCACGGTGTTCGCTTTTCAATGCCCAGCAGGATACCACACAAATGGGACAGCCAATTGTCGTTGAATATTTATTGCCCACTGCTCGATCGAACGAGCCGCACACCATCGGTACACCCTCTGAACGATCGGTGTGGATTTTTTGCTTTCGCGTGAACGCAAGAAATAACAAATCGTTTAACACCTTGCCTTACGCGGTACGAAGGCAACGGGGTTTTTTTTCCGGTGGTAAGGGTCTAAGATATGTTCCGCACAGCGTCCCACGAATCATTCAACCGTTTGACCCTTGGCCGCCTGATCGGCTTGTTAAGTTCGTGTTGCGTGTTGCATTTGCTGTTACTTTCGCACCGCCAGACAGCCGGAACGATTTCATTCAAGAATCGCGTCATGTACTTACCATTTACGTGTACCCATTCCGAGCATGAGGGAGTTTTGTGTCGGAGCATGAGAACACGAGAACACTGTCCGCTTGCTTCCCCCCCCCCCCCCCCCCCACACACACACCCGGTGTGCTCGCGATGGGATGCGATTTCGCACGAACATTGACGACGAGTATGGATTTTGGATTTGGACTCCCTTTGGGACCGCGGCACGCAGCTTGTTGCGACAATCGACAAAAGCGTTCACGGGGCGGCAGGCCAAGGGTTGGCGTTGGGGGTGATTTTTTGTTCGTCTCTTTCGTCCCATCCTCGTGATGCTCGATCCCGAAAAAATACGGTACCAAGCGCTCCCCGTGTGCGCGTAACTCGTGAATAACTCAATTCTGCCACGAGCCTCGGAATGTGTGTAGCTTTCAAAGGCCTCCAAAAAGCTCTCTTCAAACAGGGATCGGTTCGGTTTCGAGGACGAAACAAAAAGGGCAGAAACGTGGAATGTGACCCATCCTCCGGACGGGTTCGAGGAATGAAAGGGGAGGGGGCTAGCTGGCACACTGCGCGTACTAAGCACGGTGACATTCTCCATTTGTGTAGCACACAACCGTGCCTTCGTGGGGGTTTTCCCCCCTTATATGTTGCCTCTTCTTCCAAAAACCGTCAAAGAATGCATCCATCAACGGCTTGGTAATGGATCGCGCATCGTTTGGGAAGCAACAACAATTTTCGCACAGAATCCGTACCAATGGGCTGGACATGAACGATCCCGCACGCCAGTGGAAGAGGACATGATTAATTGTCCGCGCTTCGGTGTTGGCTAGTTGGATGGTGAAAAGTCACTTCAATTTGTGAGTGATTGCACCAGCACCGGAGCACCAGTCATTAGTCGCGAGGTTGAAATTTATTTGTCATTGCACCGTGTGCCGTGCCGTGGACAAATCACACGCGACAGCACTGGTGTGACTGGCGGGCACTACACAATCACCCGTCGGTCGCCAACATTCGGAAGACATCTTCAACGGTACGGCCATCGGTACGAGCGGGACCATCTAATGGGCAGTTCGTGCCATGGACCATGGACTCGTGCAGATTTCAATTAATTTGACACCGCCAGCGCAAACCAGTGATGGCCCACACAAACACACACACATACACACGTACAACAGCATGACCAAGAGACCCAGATTCATGCATGTTTAGTCCAAATTATCATAACAAATTCAATCCCAATCCCACGAGCTAAATCCTTCTGCCTCGGGTTCGTCTTCTGCCGGCTGGGACAAGCGGTGGAGCGGTCGAAGTACGGCGGACGGGAGTTTTCTGCACAGTTGTGGCGGGGTTGGCCCACGCCACAGCACCAACGTGAGGTGATTGTGACGTGAGAATGAAAAAACTTCGGCAGAAGCGGTGAACAAACAGTTAGATAGCGGTGTTGGAATAGTGCCCTATTAGAACTGGGCGTCCGGGAACTATGGGATGAGCGTGAAGTAACACGTGATTGTTTTTTTTTACTCGCGTCGCTCTACCATACTTGGGTAAGGCGGGTTTAATAAAAGAGGAAGATGGCTCTTTCACACAAATGAGATTAAACAACGAGCAAATTAATGATTTTGATCTTGTCTAACCAAATCTAAATCATTTCAAGCTTGGAGTCATAGAGAAGTCTCTAAAAAAACTAGATCATTTAATAGACTTAACAGGTTTACATTGAACAACAACATGTCCAATCACATAAAACCCCGAGCCCAGTGTGTTCGATGTCCGTGCCTTACCGTTAGTCCCTTATGTTGCTGCACGAATTTCATGACTCGAGCTTCGGCTGTACCGACGATCTGTCACACCGCCAACAGCCGGTTGTGCAGGAAAGTGAAAAGGAAGCGTCTTGCATCAACGCAACCGTGCTCAGAAGACTCCGTCCGTGGCTGCTTGCAGAACTTCCCCCAAATGGCTCGGCCGTGCCGAGTGGATGGTGTTCATCTTCCGCTCGCGGACCGTCGGAAATCGTGCCAATTCAATATTTATACCGTGTGTATGATTTCGCCGTGTGCGACGGTGTGTAACAATAATAATGTAGGATTTTTTCCTCTCTCGCTCCTCACACACGTGTGATATGTGTTCAACGGTGGGGCGAGTTTAACGTGGGCGCATGGAGTCGATTAGATACCGTCGATGCACAATACGGCGAATGTGACGAACATAACGAAACGGTACAAAAGACTTCAACGAGCGATCGTACGGGAAAAGGTTGCAGAAAAAAAAGAACAAAACGGGGCTGAACGATCGTAACCAAGGGATGAGGGTTTGCCCTACCACCTACTCGATCAGTGTCGATGCAGTATGGAAGATGCACCACGCGCAAAGAGATGATCGATGCAATCGGGTCCCTTTTACCTTTGCGATATCTTCTGTTGAAGAACTGCCACGCGAAAAGCCCCTCAAGGTGCTGCATTTCATTCACGAGCAGGGCTCATTGAGAAGGTTTTATGGACTTATTATTTGTCTTGATTGCGAAGCAGTGGATGTTAATAAACGCAGGTAAAACAATAAACGATGAATAAAAGTGACGTTAAAATAATTGCGCTTAACAAGCAGTCCGATAACTTCGGAAACAGGAAAATAATATAATTAGTTCTACATGTAAAACTTGATTTATAAACACAAAAATTCCCTTCATCAAAACATTATCACCATTACAAATTCTGCAACTAGTCCTTCCCATTGTGTACACGAATAATGATGAAACTTTCCGGTCTTTCCTGGCTTTCCTGAGGGACAACTTTGTTCTTTGGTCTACTTAACTTTAATTAAAACACCGCACTGATGTGTGCGTACGATACAGCAAAACTTTCACTACAAACTGGCCCCCACCGTAACTCCTGCTGCCGGCACACTTTCATACATCTGGACGTGATAAAAACTTTCCTTCTTAAGAGCATTCTTGAAACAAAACAAAAAAAATGAACCGAAACAGGTGTACGTTTCGTTAGGGAAAAAGTTTACCGCACGAAAGAATTGTAAAGAAACTGCTCCGCCCGGGATCAAAAAGCCTTTAACCGATGTCCTTTTTTATCATGCGACACTTATCGGCGGACCGATCAGCCAAAACTTTAACTCTTCCGTGACACCGTGGCCGTACTTTGATGAGCAGTGCGCAACCCTTATGCTTTTGAAACAGGCTTGTAAACGTTCCCCACAGAAGGGCAATGGGCATATACCTCCATTTGTGATTACTTTCATCGCGTTGGACAGACAGTGATATAAGTTTCGGAATTCTTTCGGAATATTTTCCATCGCCAGCAGAAGCATGAAGGGAGCGTTATGGATTTCAATTGCAAACCATCCGTGCTGTTGTCTATTATGGAACGGGCATGCAAAAGCAGGTCCAACTTCTGTCGGTTCACTTCAAACGGTTGCAAGCGTACTTGAAGCGCCACTTCAACGGACCATTCTCCCGCGCGGGTGAACTAATCTTGGCTGCCAAATAAATTGTGAACCTGTTCGCGCACAGTTCACGGGGTCCGCCGCGATAAGCCGCTGATGATGCAAATCGTCCGATAAGCGAACGCGAGCCTTCCCTTCGGCGAGGTTTGGGTCGCATTTTCCATTTCCCGTCAGCTCTGGTCATGCAATGTGACGCAGGCCCTAGAATTGGGCCTTCTCAGTTTGCAATACGAATCATTAATCTTGCGCACCGCTAGTGAAAGGAATACCCCGGTGCACGGTGCAATACTCGCACCAAAGTTTTGCTCAACACTCGCCAGCACCCGGTGGATGTGACCGTTCGCCAGGGCATGGGGAGTGTAGCGGTGCGGACGGACGAGGATCATGGCAGAATCCGCCGTCGACACTGTGGGTGTCGCTGGTGATTGCGAGTGGGCAGCTGCAAAACCGTGACGCCGTGGGATGTGACACCCTCCTAGGTTGACACCCCACCCTGAGATGGGGTCGAATCAGCCACTGAAGAAGACGTACCGTATCGAATGGCAACTTCAACTGAGACGGTTTTTTTTTTTTAAACTGTGTTATAAGACGATGATGTTCCTTGTGAAGTGGCGGTGGCTTTAATTGGGACCGCGTGTGGCTTGGGTGCTTCACGGCGAACGGAGCCAATTAAGGGGGGGGATGTGGCACAGGAATAGACGCCGTGGCTCAATACCGTGCGGGACCTATCGCAATAATTGCTGTCCATGATCGATGATAGAACAGTGGTAATGCGACAGTGGAAATGGATAATCGAAGCCGATCCCATGACGAGTGGGATCATTTTTTTTGTGGTCGTAGAAAATTGAATTCAGATGGTACAGGAAGAATGGTCAAGAAGAAGGAAACGGAACAAAGGAAAATGCTAAAGAAATAAATTCAGTTAAAGTGATCTTTCAGTTCAATATTTAATAATACTTTTCATGAAACACCTTCGAGTCTAATTAAATTATGTCTTCTATTTCAGCCATAGCTGCAAAGCTCGGTCGAGTAATTAACGTAAGAAAGGGATGGTTTATAACGTAATTAACAACCCAGCCTGCCTGCCCGATCTGACAATTGAACCTAAGCGCATTGTTATCTCAGCGTTCCCTTTTTCGCACACAGTCACAATCCCAACTGTCATTAGCAAACAAATGGACCCAATTCGCTCGTGTGCAGAAGCATTTTCACCTTTTGCCACCCCGTCCATCGCGGTGATTATGCGAGTGGGGAAAAACCAAAAACTCTCCCACGCCTCCGTAAAGTCCAAAGTCATGACCTTTCATTCAGCACAATCCCGACCCGGACCCGTCCGGACCACCATCTCATTATGTCCAGTCCAATTAAGCGCGGTCGAAACCGAAACCACCGAACGGATCGAGGATGCTCCGACTGCATCGAAATGTCGACTACCGCCGCGGAAATGAGTCACCCTGAAGGAGAGGGTGCCCCGCAAGCGGGAGTGCTCTCGCGGGGGAAATGGGAAGCAATGGAGCCTAGTCCCGAAATCACGGATTAGCTACCAGTCAGACGACCGTCTGGCAATTGTTTCATATTTTCCACCCACGGGCACAACATAAAGGGCCCAGGCAAAGGATTCGGCGTTTTACCCTTGCTTTGCCCTATTTCTTACGCTTGCCACTACGGTGCATAGACACCGCTCCTGGAGGTGACTAACTTTCGCGAAACGGTACGCCGGAGGTTTACTTTTGTTTTCAAAAAACAGTTGCACACCGCACCGCAGCTACGATGCCATTTGGTGAACTGGTTTCCCGGACGGTTTGCTGCATTTGCTCGTGAGTCTAATACCCAACCTGGAGTAAGCCGAGCTGACACATTGTTCAGGTAGTGTGCTTATCAAAAGTCAATATCTTCTTCTGCTGCTGCTAGTCGCTAAATGAAAGCGAACTAAGCTGCGAACCGGGTGGGATGTACTGCGGGCAGTAGTGCTGATGCATACCGTCGCAAACATCAGCCCGCCGCAAGGTGAAAAAATCGTGATGCGGTATGAAATTTAAGCTAATAATAAAAGTAAACACAAATATTCAATGCACCATCAAACCCCCACCTTCACCGTGAGAATTCTCTCCAGCTGGCAATGGACTGGAGAGCCATCCCAACAGCGGATAGGAAAACAGACCTCGTCCCCCCCCTTAGAAATGTTCGCCACCGATGGTCACGGGTGATGGTGATGCCCTTTCGCTGGGTGACTGTCCGGTGCGAAGCGGTAATAATAGGCGTCCTTTGTACCACCACGCTCCACCACGACCGCGACCCGTACTAGGCGGGCGAAACCTGCCAGGAATCCGCACGCCCCGAGCTCACGCGAAAGTAGTGCCAGTTTTCGCGCGCCGAGAAAAGTTCAACACGCGCACGAACTGCAGCACGGAAAAGCACGCCAGACAGCAAAACCATGGCCCATCCCGATTGGTGCGAGTTTCGGGGGGGTTATGGTGGATCGGGCATCTCGATACTGTGCTGCAGGTGATTACATATGCAACTGCTCAGGCTGCTGTGGCTAATTTTATTTACCTTCCCGTGCACCAAATGGGCCCGGCACGACCACCGGTGGTGGGTTGTTGTTTGCGAGCGGTTTGCTCGTCCGACGCGGTGACGACTTCCTAAGGTTGAGTGATTATTGCGTTTGGAGCGTGATTTCGGCCACAAGGTGATGCCATCTTTGTGGCATATTGGGAAAATTAGAGACAATTTGCATCCAGGTGTTGTTTTCCCTTTCATTTGTCATCGAGTTTCTAATGAAGAAATTGAAGCAACAATCTATCCTTATTATTCTAAGATGACTTTATTCTAAGATGTCCAATGAGCTCCACGCTTGTTAATTAATCTATCTGAACACATGCAGCATTTGCTATTAATATGAAGAATAAAGATCTCAGCTCTTCCGTATAGCATGATTCAGAAGACTTAAGCAACTTAGTAACACCTCTTTCACACATGAGCTTAAAATTGAACCAATAAATAAAGTCCCAGCTCGAACCGAAACTGTGCCTATCAATTACGAAGGGATGATTATCAATTTCATGCTTTATTACACCTTTCACCTGACCATTTGCTACCTCATTTTTCATTATTGATAGTGCACGATAATGTGGCCGGTAATTGCTGTTCTAACTTGCTATTTGAAATTAATTTGCAAGCGAGTTTGATCGCGTCCGCATGATCAAGTTGTTATTCATTCCTGACTGATTTGAGGTATTTATTAAAAACTACTGACACAATTTAACTGTTTTACTGCTTTAAAGAATGCTTTATTTAATCGTTAAAGCGCAAGTAAGGTATTGAATTTGTAAATCATAACTGTTATGCTCTTGATACCGTTGTTTCTAATTTTATGCTTCTGCCCTTGGTCTTCCCTTCAACCGATGTCCAGAACAGTGCACGACGGTTTACTGCAGGTCAGGTGCAGGCAAACCATTGTGCACCGCAACATGGAGCAAAACAAAAAAGAAAAGCTTGCAACTGGCATCTTCCCGATGGTGTGCAAAAGATCAAACGACCAGCATCAAGTAGCGATCGGTGTAGCGCGAACGCCTCAAGGATTGGCGCTGCAAATTGATAAATTCCGTCGATCCAGTGGGAACAAAGTAGCAACACCAACCGCCGGCTAGGGCAACGTCCTCCCCGTGGTACATCTATCCTAATGCTCTGGATGCATTTTCAATAACCTCCGTGTGCTGCACCATTTTCCCGCGTGGGGAATGGGCATGGCAGGCGAAAGAGTCGGGCCCCGTCTGAATTATGGTAGATTTTTATCGCAAGTGTTAAATATTGCACACCTTCACAGCTGTTCGGGCCCCCGGAAAGCCCATCATTATCACATTAAATTTATAGTTCCTCCACGACCCCTCCCTTTCTGGGTGGGTGATCCCCACGCTGCACGCTAAACGTTTCGCGCGGTTCGTACCGCAACCGTAATTGACGCCCGGTTGGCTAGCAGGTAACCAGGCCGGATACGGTGAGGACCGCTCCCGAATCCCGAGCTGCTCTCGGTGCGGCAGCCAGAAACCGGCAGCGTTCGTTCCGGCAACGATCCGATCCGATAGTGCGGAATAGCGTGACCGCAACTGTTGCTAGATATCGACCGATGCCTCCGAATCGTTGGTATAGGGGCGAAAGATAATCGAATTGATTGCTCCGACCTCGGGGTCTCCCCTTTTCGGGCGACGCCGGTCAGTGTGTGCACGTTCAAGTCACCTTACCCGTGCCAAACCAACAGTGCCTGGTTGCGAGCGACGAACCGGTGCCTGGTGCGCATGGACACCACAAATACACTTCGTAATCATCATCGTCGTTGGATGCGTGGCTTGACTGTCTCGGGAGCTCTGATGCACCGATCAGTGCGCGATCCGCTTTGGCGCTTAAAGTGTTGGCCGAGGCATCGCTCGAGCACCCATCGAGCTGCCATTTTGAGCAGCGCTCTCGTTTGCTATTATTATTGTTATTACCGATATAGGCTAACGGTTTCACTAATTTTAACGGTCGTGGCATCTTGGATGAAGGGTGATTTACTGGACTCGCGTCTCGTTTTCGACCGCCGCGTTTGATAGCGAATCTGTTCCCCATCCTGCAACGGAATGGCAGGTGAACACGGTTTCTGGGAAGGATTAGCGGGGTGTGAAGCCATAGCAGAGGGACTCGAGGGACCTATCTAAAGTCTATCTAAACCTATCTAAACCTATGCTGGTACAGCACTAAAGTGTTAAAATAATATTGTACATTAGCAAAAGCTGGAATGGAAATGGAACGTTAAAGGAAACATTTCATTTTTCTTTTAAAATTAGACAACTTGACGGTTTTTTGGACTTGTGTGTTCTTTGGATGTAAAATAGCTAATTACTGGAATATCAAAACACAAGATAGAACAAACAATCCCGACAGTTTATACATCAAAATCAAAGGATCAGATCGTTTATAGATCGAGTACGTGCGAACTATTTGTCTAGTTTAACCTACTAGATCATGCAATCGAATTGCGCGGCTGAGAACGCCGAAGTTTACAACTACCATTTATGTTTAATAGAGCCATGTTCATCAACAATGTTTTAAATATTCTATAAATAATAAGCATTCTCCGAGATGGATTTGTTTTTAATTAGCTGAGTTATTTTATGGCACAAAACTCTAAGCCAAAAAGCAAAACAGTTGGTTGAACATGCCTTTTATTTTTATTTAAAACATTTATTTTCAATTTTTTTAGATGCAAAGTCCTCTGGAACCGAAGCTGTTGATTAAATAAAGAGCAGAGAAGAAAGGCCACTCTATAACATTGAAATATAAATAAAATGAGGCACCAGAATTCGTGGATTATAAGGGTCCGCTATAACAGTGTTTCTCAAGGACTGTCTGCATTGGAACAATATAGAAATTGTTAAATTAATTTGATATATTCCAGTATGGTGGCAATTGCTGTATTGTATTATAGTATTTTAATGAAAATAATCTATATCCCATGCTAACCTCATCATTTTATACAAATTGGAAAAAGACGAAAATTGAACCCCATTAGCCAACAATTTCCTTCAAACGGGTTATGCAAGATTTTACCAAAAACTCACCCAATCGTGCGTCATGTTTTTTTCCAACACATTAATTTTTACCCGGCAATACATCCACTGTCGGCTGGTTCGGTCCATCCCTTTCATAAAACCCCAATTCAAAATGCGCAAACAACCTATTGCGTGTTGTAAAACACACGGACGAGCAAAACGCGAGCAAAAAGACACACGGCCTGGGCCTGGAAGAAAGTGGGCAATCATTGTTTGACGCGTGGCCTCGCCAACTCTTTCGGCCCGGGTACGGTCCGTCCAATTTCATTCATAGCCATCCATCCGACCACACGCACACCCTCCGCCAATGCACAAGGTGGCCGCGTTTCTTCAAGGAACATAGGGTACAACTCGAACAGGCACCACGGGCCGCAAAAATGGGGAGAAAAAATCGGAAAAAACATGTACGCATATACATGAAAGGTAATAATAACAAGCCCCAGTGCGACCCCAAACCCCAAGTGCTAAAGGGGGTTGGTGTTTGAAAGGAAAAAAAAAACCCGAAACGAATGAGCGAGAGAATGGGCATGGGATGGAGAAAAATAGACGGTTTTATAGGAAATGACACAATGAAGTCAGATGTCCATTGTATGTAAAATAATGTGATTAAAGAGCCGGGTAACCTGTGGTCCCCGGACGCAATAGAAGGGGGGGGGGATGGGAATCAATGGTGAGCTGGCGAGTGTCGCGCACACAACCCGTACCGCTTCGCCGTTTGACATCGACGACGCTGGTGATGTTGAAGATGATGAAGACGATGATCGCGTCCCGTGCGCGAACGCGACCAGAAATTGAAGGGAGTGGACCGATGCCGAACGCACGGTGGAACATTGTGCCGAGATTGCGCACGGTACGAACGGCAAACCAATCCATATCGTACCACCGGCCTGTGTGTCCATGGTCCGGCATTCGGGAAGGAGCTCGAACACACAACATAATCGACTGTCGACGGACCCAACCCCGTTCCGATGCACGTGGGTGGAAGGCACAGCAACAGGGAGGTCAGAGGGCATCGAGTGGAAACAAAAGCGATCGGAAAGGCAGCGGTTAGAACTTTCGTAAGCAAGACGTAGGCGTTCAATGGGCTTCGAGGTGCTGGTAGGGTCTCGCCGACGGGCAACAGAAGAAGGAGAGCGAAAGGGGTGGAAAAGCATCTCCAGAACAGCGGTGGACGATGCAGGAAGCGAGGCAGGAGGCTGGAGGTCCAGTGGAATGAGAACAAGACATCGGAACATCATGTCCGTCCCTTTGGTGCCCCTCCGAAGATGAATGGGCACTTCACTTGACTTCAATGGGTGTGTTCGACGCCATTTGGATACACTTTGTTTTGCTTTCTCGTCATTGTGATTGCCGCAATTGCGCTGTCTGCGTTGGAAGGATCGCGAGAGGTTGAAGAAAATGTCGTCTCCAAGCGGAAGATGCTCGGGAACTGGTGTTTCCGTTGGTGATCTTAATGAATGAATGATGGCACTGCTCAAAACTAAAGAACCTTGCTTATGGGATCAGAAACATCTCAAATGTCTCACGTGGACTACGAGTTCGATAAGGATCTCCGATGGGACGAGTCGAATAGAACTCCCACTTCTAATCCCAGCACACGATTTAGTCAACAAACAATGGTCAAAATCCGTTTTATATCAGTGCATCTGTGCCATCGGATCGGAACGGAGTTGTTTGCAAACATTGGAACCCAGATCGGTCGCAACAGCATCCAATAGAACGGCCTCAGCCCGCCTATCAGCTTGGGAACATCGGTACTCCCTGATGCTGGCGATGCCTGGTGGCATAATGTTGCAACCCAAAGCTCGCTCCCAGGAACACGTAATTCTTCTCGCAACTTCCCAGTTGTCCTTGGGCTTCGCAAAGCAATAATCGCAATCCATCATCACGCTCATGAACCGCTGTCACTAAACTCATTGAACTGCATTCTGTCCATCCCGCCGGAGCACATTCATTTACATTCGCCCATACAGTGCAGCTCATGCGCGCTCATGCGCAGGTAAAATGCAGCGCACGCTTCTTTACCCCGACCGTGCATGACAAGGATCCAGCCGTGGTGCTATTGTAGGAGCATGGTTGTGTTGCAATAGAACACAGGATTCCCTTTCTTTTGCCGTGCTGCCCAAAGTCTCGGCGACATTCCTTTGTTGGTTGAGTCGGTCTCGTCGAGTGCCACTTTTCTCGACTAATAAGCGTAATTTTCGTCTGCCTGTTTCGTCCGTCCACCCGCAAAACCCTCCATGACTGTCGAGGACCCTCACGTAAGGACCTCTTTCAACTGATGCTTATCGATCTTTGGGTATTTTATGTTTCTGTGTGTGTGTGTTTTTTTTTCTCCGCCAATACATGGCATCAGTGGATTACTTATTTCTTGCGAGCTGGAAAGACGGTACTGCTCGCCCTTTTTTGCCGGAACCTTGATTGGACAATTTTGGTGACAAAGAGCATTTTTCTCCAATTTCACATCCATCCATTGGAGAGGCGAAGAAAAAATCGCATGCGAAGGTTAAGCCTTGGGACAATTATTTACTCCTTACAGGATGGATGCGAACGACGCACAATCCCACCATCCACCTTCACACGAACTTCGTGGTACGTTTGTTTTCACAAGCAGAGTGTCATTATGCCGGCTAATAAGGACAACGATAATAAGGATTATCCTCTCCGGTGCGATGCGATACCGTGACGCGGGAACTGTCGAAGGTTTTGCTTCGGCACATTGCGTGAGGGCATTGTGACTGGCCGGTGGTCTACCGAGCGGACCTTTTTGCGTGACACAAGCACCGGTGGACGTTGATGATGAGCGAAAATGATTGAACAGTTCCATTGCACAAACCATGCTCAATGTGTCACCGGTGTTCGATTGTACGCAGGCGGGTATCATCAATCATGAGAATTATTGTATCGGCGTGCGATTTCCCTGACAACCGATGCTGACCAGAGACCTTGACTGGATATCCTGGACACTGCCAACGCAATTGTCGTTCGGCTAACAAAAGAAACGCAATCCAATGGTGCACAGCGCTTGGCACACAGCGGGACGAATACTTTCTGCTCCACAATCCGCTACGATGACGGGGTGAAATTTTTCCGATTCTTCTCAACCCCCGGGCGTCCTTATAACCGTGTGGAACTAACGGAAATTAATGGAAAAAAATAACAGCAGAAACGCTCACCTCACACAGTTTGTCCGGCAATCGGCCGATCATCGATCGGTGTACGGTTATCCCTAAACGAGCGAAAGCAAATATTTCGGACCAGCCTTGCCGTGGACAGGAGTGTAAGGATGCGCCAAGGCACGGTTTAGATCCTTTGCCCGATGATATTCGATCGGTGCGATGACTTGCAGCAATTTCTTCGTTGGCATCCAATTTCGGCCGTCTCCTTTCGCTTCCCTATTGCAGATGCGGCCCAATATTCATTACGAGTTCTCGCACCGAACTCCGATCTTTCAGGCCGCTCCGAAATGGTTGAGCGGTAGAATGTTGCCAAAGGTAGCCACGGGATGAATACATCCGTATCGGTTGAGTGAAAATATTTATTCAACCCAGATTCTTTAAGCAATCGCCGCCAGATTTATCCCGAAGAAAAAAAAAAACTTTCATTAATCAAACCGGCCGAAACGTTAGCTGCGCTTTGGGATCGATTCCCGTCACGGTTACAACGTTTCGCATCAAACAATCGGTGCGTTTCAGGAACTTGATCGCAAACATTTTGACCCAGCTTTCCACCACGGCACAGATCAATTGCTATCAGCACCACCACCAGCTTTATCGTTTCATCTCCTCGGCCCGATAAACGGTCGTATCGGCAGCTTCACCTCATCGCCGCATTATGCTGCCGCACTGCAAGTTCAATCTGGCTTGGGGACACGGTTTTTGTGGCTTTTTGCCGAAGTGTTTCCCTTGGCCTGGGATCGGTTGGCGTTCGTGCTGGACTCGCGGGCAGACAGTAATGAGTTATTATGCTAAATTGAACACTTTGGTGGTTTTCTCGGTGGCGGCACGGCCCGGCTGTTGGCTACCCGTGGATTACCATAATCTGTGCCGTGGTGGTGGTGGTGAAAGAATCCATGCTGCCGGTTTTGCTGCTGTAACGCGTTCGGTGTGCACGGAACCACGCCGGAACACATGATGCTGCAGCATTGAACGGTGATGACGGTTCGGAAGAAATGGTAAATAAATCAACCGAACTATAAACTATCGATCTTATGGCCGGTGGCAGTTTGTGGCCGGCAGCTTCTTTCGTCGACCGTCTGACTGACCGCGATGCAGTTTAAGCAGAATGTGGGATAATAGGATTTACTACCGCTTCTTACCACACTACGGGGTAGGCTGGAATCGTAAATGGTGGCTGCAAAAGGCTAGGAAAGATTTAAATATGATTGAGGCAAACAGGCAACGTGTCCATTGAGGCATGGGTAAATTGAATGCTTTATCAATTTGTGAATGTGGTCTCTTGAGGAAGAACACTAAACATGTCGAAACTAAAATAAAAGAATAATAAAAAAAAATCACCATACGATTGGATAAATTACTATCTTTAGATTATTATCCTTTAAGCTTATTACTTCCTATATTCAATTTTTTTTTTACTTTGTCTAAAATCTTTTACAATTTGTTGAAACTTTTTGTGGCTTTTGATGTACGTTCTTTTACTTACATAAACTTTTTAATAATAAGCTTGTTCATTTCAGATAAAACACATTATTTTATTAAGCACATATATACTTTTGTAGATAAAACAATTTTGTGTTCACTGTTTTTTATATTTGTGCTTTAATTATTTATAGTCAATTAATCATGGAGTTTATTGAGAAAAAAACATTAGTTTCAAATACGTTCTGACAAATACCTATAGAGCTTTTTCTATAGATTTTGGTTTTAGATGTTTTATTTCCATGGCATCAGTAACTTCACAAGTTGTTCGAGGAATTCGTGGGAATTCTTCGAAATGCGAGGTTAGGAGCTATTGGATATAATTACTTTGAATTCAAGGCATATAAGCATATTAACTGATCACTCATTAATGGTTCTCTGATGGCATTGATGTAAACAAATTCTGAATTCGGTACTGAAAAAGAATTCGAATAATATAAATCCTATAAAACCTTTGTTTGTTTGTTTGTTTTAGAAGGTCACATTTAATTTTAGGCTCATTTTGCGCAATACTCGATAATGACGGTACTGACTATGAACAGTATGTCTAAATAAACTTCTTTTACGCGGATTCGGACACGATTAAAATTTGACATCTTAGTAAATATGTAGCTCAAAATTCAAGCATAAGGTATTCGATAAAAAAGTTTCGATAATGCTTCGTTATTCGATGAAATACATTTGAAATAAATTATTATTGTTTTTGTTTTCATGCAAAAAGTCACCTGAAATGTTGATTTACTCGCATACATAATAAAATAACATAATAGCTTTGTTCTCGCAGACTGACTATAATTAGGATGAGTATTAAGCTTTGTAAAGAGTTCTTATTTACAAGGAATTTTTTTAGTGGATTTAATAAAGTTATTAAACATAACGGTAAAGAAAAAAAATCTCTGTAAACATCATTTTGCGATTGAAGACCATTCAGGTAGAAGACAAATTATTCTTCTAACTTCTTTGACAATGTGAGAAAAATCGACAAAAAACACCGGTCTGAAACACGCTACCAGATGTTTTTAACACCTTCCTTCCATCCACAGCTTTCCCCGCTTTGCGAAGCAAACAAATCAGTTCATTGTGCAACATCACGTTTATTGATCCAATTTGTCACATTCTGTCAAACGGCTGATCAGTGGAAGTGATGCTTTTTTTCTCCCGTAGCAGCACGCGTATGCAGCTATGTAGTAATTATCTGCAACCGTCCGATCTAGACGCGACCTGTCAAAACTCTATCCTGCCAACACTGACGATGTATCGAATAACGAAGATCAATCGTAACCTTGGCCGGTCGATTTTATCGCAACTGCACCCAGCTACTATTCCTTAAAAAAACCGTTTCTCTCCACAAAAAACCAGATGCAATAGAAGCATGCAGCACGAAGGACCATCCGAGACGCACCGAATTTCCACGTCATCCTCCAGCCGGTGTGTTGAGTGACAGCGTACGAACAAAAGAGCGTCTCCGATCGGTGCAGTCTTGCCGGTTGGTGTCGAATGGGAATGTAAGGCCGTCTGTACAACAACAACAGAAAAAAAACCCCAGCCTAGCAAAGCATACCGTTGCAAATTCCTTGCACACATTGCCTTTCACCGTAAAGGTGCATACGCGTTGCAGAGGCGTCGTGCATTTGAATTCATCAACGACGCACGGTTGCGCACGTGTATGCGCGACGTTGTCTGTTCGAGCCGATAATCACGACAACTGGAAAACCGTCAAAATGTTGCAGCTTCTGTCACCTTCGCCCTCGTTCGGTTGTGGGCTTTACGGTTCCGCGGGGAAAACAGCTGAGCGCCACCGTCTCTGATGCGCTGAAGATGCGCACCCCAGCCTGAATGCGACCTTTTGCGAAAAGAAAGAAAAAAACAAACGCGCTGGTCGGGAAAAATCGAACACGTAACGCAGAAATCAGTGTGGTCTCGGTTCGATCGTGTCCTTTCGTGGTAGGGAACAAACGGTCCCGACGCTTCGTTCACGCTTACCGGCGACCAGCGTCAATTTGTACTCGCGAAAGTATTCAGCTTCTGCACGCCGATGTCATCGTTGTCGGCTTTTCGTGTGTTTCTTTTTTTTGTTGCTCGAATATTGCTCGATGTTTTTGCGCCTCAAAGTGCTGTCATTCCGGGGACGATCGGTGGAAGATGACGCTCACGCTTGACACCGAGGCGCTGCTCGTGCGATCGATGATGTAACGGAATGGATGGCGGCGCGGTGGATGTCGGCTGTAGGTCGAAGTCAAGAATTTTTCCATCGGGCTCTGCTGGACTGAACTTGGCGCGCAGGCAACGTGGCGCTCCCGGTTGCGGTGGGAGATTGTCGAATGACCCTCCTTGACACTGTCTTTCGCTGCGGAGATACCAGATGTGCGATTCTCGTCTACTGCAGCCGATTTTCGTGTGTGGGGTTGGTATGGCCTACAGGGCTTGCACCTTGCACTGATTGCCATTTCTACATTTGGGCTTGTTTGATTTCGCTCGCTCCAAGCCCCGCTCGGTCACGTACCCATCGCGAAAGGGCAATAGTACCCAGTTCAAAACCTTTCTAATTCGCCAGAAGGTGACATCAGTTATCAACGGCGTCTCGTACACATGATCGCAGCAGACAAGAAACAGATTGTTCGGGAACAGAAAGTGATGCACCCGAGCAGAATGCAAACGCAATGTCATAACCGTTTGTATTGCGCGATACTGATGGGGTTGCATTTGTTGTTTTTGGCTTTTGCGACATGTCGAATCCATTTCCAATAAAATGTCGCGTTCGGGACGTTCACCGTCGTGGGCTTGTTCGGAATGTCGTGCCCCGGCGTCAGCAATCGGTTTGGCAAACCATTCCCCCGCTCACCGAAACCCCAAACGCTCGTCCAAAGTCAGAGGGAAAAGGTCACCCAAGAAGCGTAGTCAATTTCAAGCCTCAGTACCTTAGCGAGGTTTGCTGTAGGTCGTCTTCATACAATTCGTCCAATTATCTGACAGTACTTAGCCTTCACCGTTCGACGTAGACTGGCGATATGACTGGAGCTGGATTTGATTCCGATTTGCCTGCGGATCGCGCACTCGCTGCGCTTAATGTCCGCTAAATCTCAGAAGCCTCATCAGCGGACGAGCAAACGCAGGGCCGGTAGCGCACCGGAACGCAATCCGTACTGTCATCATAATTATGTCCGTCACCGCAGAAGAGCTGGGGCTTTTTTTTTACTTCTTGCCATTACCGTACCCTTGCGGTGGTGGTTGTTCGCGCTTCAGATAAAACCACTCACTATGAACGGCGGAAAGTGGAATAGAAAAGCGTCCCGTGTCCACGGCTTGAGCAGTCTAGCAGTAAGAAAATGTTGCGCCTTCTTCAACTCTCTCCCGAGGCTCCCCCTCGCCCCGGGGGAGCTACAATTCCCGGTCTGGACTTGTTCCGATGACAATCGGTCGCTGCGTGTCGCTAAAGCGCGCTCGCGCACACGCTCGCACGGTGCGCTATGGTCGGGCACACTTAGCGTGACCACAAAGCCGGAACACGGACCAATTATGATGAGGAACGGAAACGGAAAGCGGGCCTTAAGACGCTAAATCGACCTGCGGCTGGAGGGTCCGCTGACGCTTTACCTGGTGAAGAATGGACAAATTGTACTTGGCTCGAAGCTAAGGAAGTTGAAGAAGTTGTCCAGCTATTGGTGAGCTGTATGGAACATCTGCCTGGACAGTGGAATAATCTCCCGCTGGAGTGGCAGCGAATTGGTCACAACATTAACCTACGACACGTCAAGTAACTCTTAAAAATTGTTGTAAAGCACTGTTACGATACTAATTGAATCGGTAGTTGAAGCGATTTAAAAAAGCTCTGTACGCAAAAACAAACTAAATAAACAGTTAGGATAATGTTTACCCAGTTTGGTCCTATTCGTGAAGTTTTCCCCCTATGTTTACCATTGTCTTTATTCTGGGCATCTTCATTCCCGAGCATTACCCCGGTACAACCGCTTCATGGCCTATAGTTCCGTTGCTTTTCACCGATGCCGAGCTTTGGGAAATTAAGTGGAAAATAACCGCACGACAACTGTCACGTTGTCTTCCGTCGGGGTTTACCCAGTTTTTCTTCCCGACCGCGCAAAACCATCTTCCGATCCACGAGGGGCTTTCGCTGGGCCGAGGTCAGTCAGGTGCGAACGGGTTGATGTCGCCGGCCGATACACACGCCACGAGCACCGGAGTATCTACAGTGTGTGTGTGTGTGTGTGCCGTCAGGCGTTGCAACAGTGGAAAAACCTCTTCCGTTCCGAATCAAAACAAACCCTCCTCGGGGGGGGTAGGAGTGCAAGACATAATAGAATGTCATATCGATGTGTGTGCGCGCGTGCTCGCACAGCGCATCCGCAACACCTAGGCGAGGTAGAGGCGAGACCTGAGCAATTCAATCGCTGTAATTACCGGTGATTGGAGTCCTCCAAACCGTCCCTCTGTCAGCCATTCTGCTTTGCCATCTTCGCCCGACGGGAGCGGCAAGTGATGACATGGTGACGGTTTTGCCACCATCCACTCCACTGGACGAATTCGACTCAAAACACTGATGATGATTGCCCCTGCCGATGCCGTTGGATTTAAGCTATTTGTTCGCACTCTGTAACGCTTATCTGCATTCGTCTACGCTAGAGGGCGCCACTGACGGCCAACGGATGATGACAGGTGACAGGAGATGGCGCACCGAAAACATACAAACTGGCACACATTGGCAGATTCATCGCAAACCCATTAAGCCATCTGCAGTGTTGGAGCAAACCACTCAAAAGGAACCCAAGCCCACAAGCCTTAATCGCAGCTCGTTTCTGGACGAACGGATTTTGAGGCCTCGTGTGTGTGCGCGCGCACGCTAATACAAGGAACCACCCCTCTGTGGGGTCTTTAAAATTGGGGTGAGTTTTGGAAGCTTTCCCAGCGCAGACAGCCACCGATTTTCCGGTCAATTTCCCGCCGGCACCTTAGACAGGTGGTGTCTTGCGTAAAGTTACCGCTAGTCCAACAGCGCACCGAGGGTGCTCTATGGAACCGTACCAACCTGAACGACATCATCATCACCATCATCTTCTTCTGCCAGTAGTTCTGCCTAGTCCGTAGCGTGTCGGGTGAGTCATTGTCCCCGGTGGCTTCAGCCCACGGCTGGCAAACGGCTTTTAATTGACCACGCAAATTGTAGGCAGCTTGGTGTCGGGTAATGATCTATTACGTAGAACGGTGAGTAGCTTCTCTTCCCGTGTGGCCCGGTGGCCACACGGTGGTTGCGATAGGTTTGCAGCTGCACGGTGCGTTAGCTAGCCTACCCCACATCGCAAACGGGGCTCGCCCGTTTGGACGGGTGCCAACGCGGATGACAGCATTCGGCGAGGCGTTCTGCTGGCGTTGTCGTCTGTACGATTTCGAGGACAGAATCTGCACGGGACCATCAATAATAACCTTTCCGTTTTGCACACACAGAACGAAAAATATCAAACGATCAGATCGGATCGGGTTTTTGAAGGACCGACAGGACGGTGGGAAGCAGTCACGATGCGAAACAGTCAACAGCAATACCTTCTTCACTGATCATCCTCCCGCGCAATCGAACGCGAAATTCAGCGTGCCCGTCGGGTCTAGTTAGATCGAGCGTATCATTATGGTTGTTGTTGGCTGTTTTTTTTTTCCTTGAGTCATCATCGTCTGCCCCTGTTTTCGGGATGGTAGGGCTCCACACCAACTCGCTGATCACGATGCCGATCATCAGCCACGATCCTGTCGTCGCAATGAGGCTCCCTGGTTGCTTCCTCCGGCGACACGTTTCGACCCGGGTCCATCAACTGCGAATGTAGTCACTCTCAAGGGGAATTTAACCATTACAGAGGTAACGTCTAGAAGGATCGTTCACTACTGTTTGTAACCGTGCCTCAGGTAGAGTCGGTTAGTGTAAATGTATGAAATTTATTTCCAATACGTATCCATCCAAATACATTTGTCATTGTAATACTCACCGGTCAAAGTCACGTAGCAGATTTTATTTCGTTTTCTATCTAATCGGGACCACAAATCTTCAGCGATGAACGATGATAAATGAATCTTGGTCGATCGGTACCCATAAACGACGGTTTTGTTTACCCAATTGCAACAATCGATTAATGGTGGTACCTTTTTTACCGGCAGACATTCCGATGGCGTAAGCTCGGTAAACTGCGGCTGAGGCGATTTATAAGCAGGGACTGTTTTCGGTTGCTTAATTTGCACCCATAAATGGGGAATAGATAGGAACTTTTACAATTTATCTTTAAGCAATCGTCTCAAACACCATGTTGTGCTTTGCAATGAAAAATGATATTTTTGAATTTCAAAATAGTTTTTACCTTTCGTCCCTTATAGCCGAACATTTGTAATGACATTTAATAGCTTTTCGTAACATTTTGCCAATTAATTGCATTATTCAAAGAGATTGAACAATGTAAATTATATTAGCGAGTTGATCTAACAGTTTTACCAAAAAAACTATTGTAAACTTCTAACCGTGCACCAGATGCTGTTGTGTTAGGCTGGGGCAATGCATTATTTTTGAGTGAAATTCATGAATAAATTAATCAGGTTGTCCCAGGAAGTTTTGCAATACCGTCAAAAAGATGACAATCGCTAGATGACAAGTCCGGACTGTATAGAAGACGCGGTAAAAATGTTTCAACCAAGCTCCCTGAGTTCCTGGCTCGACACTAAAGAAGCGTGTGCCACAACAGCATCGTTTCAGTTAGTCAATTCTAATCGCGTCTGGTCAATCAATAGACTACAGCAGTCCAGTTTTTGACAGAAGAGATCTCAACGTGTTGTTATGCTGTACGGCAGCAACTCATAACCTTCCAGTCCGTCACTCTGCCAGTTGAGCTGCTTCAGAATGTTCATATTGTCATAATCGACACATGCATCATCCACAGACATCATATATTTGTGAAATACATCGGTGTGATGCCGTTTGGCCTAGCCTTTGCAAGGAAAATTAGTTCTCTTTGATTATTTGATATAAATCGTAGTGACATTCAAATATTAAGCATCTTCTTGAATGTAATCTTAAGGAAATGGGTTGATGATGGACGGTAAACACACGGAAACATTTTTAAACAATCAGCATAATTTGCCCTCATTGATTCGATTTACGTAGGTTTTTGCTAACATAATCAGTTTTAGCAACAACAAAAAACGAAACCCATAAACTTTTGCTGCACGAAATGATTATTTTGAGGTACCGTAAACATTTGTCCGAATCAAACACCATTTCTGTCTCGCCGTGAAACATAAACAATACTGCCACACGGTCACTCATTCATTCTACGCCAGATATTCATTCATGGTCCATCCGTTAGACATCAGCATATTTCATTCACCAAAAGACAGGCACATTGAATGAGAAAATGCAGCAGAAAAAAAAACACCTCAATCCAATTTTAAGTAGGTTCCAATCCGCTATCGATGCATTAAACCCATATTTGACCGAAGCAAACCACACGGGCGCGCGCGTATAAACACAACAAAATCTCAGAAATCGCCCTCGATTCTTGCACCGTTTGTGCCGATTAATTTACGCCATCGTCATAAATTTCTAAATAATAACGATCATCAACCCGATCATGATCACAGCCGCCCGGTCCCACAGCACTAAATGATCATTACCGGAACGGGACTCGTGCGTCGTTCGTCGGTCTTTGGCTAAGTGAATCCCGTGCACACACTGCCCTCCCCTCGCTGGGGGTAGTGTTTGGATGCGCTCACATGCGCACACCCTTGCCGATCACATATCTCGCCCGGACTCATGAGTATGCGTGGTTTTTTTTTTCTCCTGATTCCTTAGCTTACTGCTAACTTTTCAGCCTTTTTTCCGTTAGAGAAGGCCTCGCACACACTCCGGACAAGTGTGTTGGTGGTAATGATTATTGCTAATGGTATCCGTCGGTCGGGCCTCGGGAAAAGGCCTCTGCCATTGCCAAATACACACGGATGCCCTAGCGCGTTGGCTGGGTCGGTGCGGGTTTTGCGAAAGAGGGATTAAGATTCTACTCCGCATGTTTGCTAGCCATATATCACTCTCGGCGCACTCGGCAGTAAAGGGTTCCACGGCTCGGGCGTCAAATGTACTGCACTGCATCATCCGCAGTCACGGATGCGTCCGGGCATTGCATTCGATCGTATGCTGTACCTTTGTTGCGGTGCAATTGAACAAAGTTTTTTTTCTTTGCGAAGGAAAAAGTGCAACACACATCGTCCCACCGGGGTTCGGTTGCGACCCCATACCGAGTCCGAGAATGGGGAGTGAAATGGAAATCGGTTTCTCCAGCAGATGTAACGCGGTGGTGGACGATCGTGAAACAGCAACAACATACAACCAACGCAACTCATTACACGGACCTCAAATTACCTCCCCCGGAGTCCAAAGGTGGGGACTTCTCGTGGAAGTAAAGAGAGAGAGAGAGTCTCATAGCTCATCCTGTGCTTCGAAGTGATCGAAGAACTGATTACGAATTTTATTTGTGCGAATATTTTTGACATTTTAAATTTAGGAAATTTTAGAATCGTTTAAATAAAATAGAGTAGAGATCACAAAGACGATCATGGTATCCCTAATGGCAAACAAACAAACATTACAGCCTCACTTTCGCTAACGTATGCAACAACAAATTTTCTGCAATTTTTCATGCAAGTTCTTTGTCAGCTATTAGCTCAAGCGAACTAAACACAGTCTAAAAATAACAAAAATACCAGCTAAAATACAATGACCACTATGAAAATAGTAAGGCAACTGCATCCGATCTGTTGTTCAACTGAAGTCTGAAGTTGATATGAAGGTGCAACAATCGGTGCCAAACAGGGAAGAAGTACCTGTACCAGATGGTCTAATCTGAGCTGCAGGCAATCTCCCAGAAGTAGCGAATAATAGAAATTATAATTCGAATGGTTAAATATAACGTTTTACTGAAGACAGCTTACGCTACAAAAGGTACTCTGAATGGATGAACAGAATATATCAGGGCAAATCTTCATCAGAGCATCAATTCCAATACCTTCGAGGCTAACTCAGAGTAACTATCTACACGAGCGACGAACGAAACTGGAATTATATAGAACTTATAAGATTCTAGCATTCACTCGATGACATGAACTTTGACATGAGAAAAATGATCAGAAGGTTTTTAGACCACAATTACGAAGAACTCTATGTGCTGTGTGATGAAATCGCTATCGTACAGCAGATTAAAAATATCAGGCTCCAGTGGGCTGGTCACGTCATGAGAATGACTCCGGACACGGACATGGACAGAGGAGGCGTGGAAGATCCATACTGAGATGGAGTGATGGTGTTGATGCGTTCGTCAGAATGGCTAGGATAGTAAATTGACTGAAGACGGCGCTCGACTGTGAGCGGTTTTAGAGGACTACTGAACTAATCTGCAAAGTGATTGTAGTGCCTGGTAAGTAACAAAGGTTGACAGTTGATAGCCAAGGCCTTGAAAATGTTAAAAGAAACTAACCTTTTTGTAATGGGTGACGCCAATTAAGGATTTATACGAGTTGGCATATGACCGCCCAGAAGGGCTTTGCGGCATTTTTGCTGAATGCTTCATAAACATAAGATTTAAGCAAGTTTTATGGCATGCATTTATCTTTAACGGCTTTCCAATAATTTGCGTTAAAAATTGTTCCATTCAATTTGAAATGCATACGTTAATCTACTCATATCAGTAGCTTAGATTCTTACACATTGGAAGCTGTTTTCCCGCAACTACTTTGAGAAAATGTTTTCCACCCTACCGTATCCTTTGAAACCCTTTTCCCAAAAACAAAGCTTTTGGCAGGCAATATTACAGGACCCATTTCAAAACATTACGAACGTGTCCGAGCAAATGGGCAGGGTAGGGAAAGCTGTGTGCATCATTTAATCATGAGACGATATGGACCGAATGTGGACATCATTCAATGTTAATGTGCCCGCTCACTGGCAGCCTATCGAGTGAGCGCGTAGGAAGTTTTTCCTGCATTAGGTGCATGGTCGTTCTACGAAGCGACTTCCTTTCCTTTGCCAGAAGGACGACAGATTCGAAGGCAGCGAAACGATCCCGTAAGGGACATCGTGTAAGGCACTGGTTCATGTTTTTCGAACCTTTTTTCCATGCTCTTGCCTGACCCCACTCTCCTTCGCTCTCTCTCCCCGGAGGGAGGACAACGCACTTGCACACTGTCCAGCGCAAAGCGTTCGTCATGCATGTGTGTGCGCTACCGTTTTGTACTCGTGTTTGAGTGAGTGCATCGATGCACTTATGCACCGGTGCATTACTCGTTGCGTTTCTTGTGGCTGCTGTTTGGTTTGAACGAGGGATAAGATATAAAAATATCTTACCACACTGCGAAGGTACCGACAGCCGACGGTACGAACAGGCCGTTTTCCTTCATTTTCCTACCTTTCTTTGCACCATTGGTTTCACGCACACAAATGTCACTAGCAGAAGGCAGCAGAAGGTGGTGGTGGTGGTGGGGGTGTTGGTGACGATGGTTGCAAGGCTACCATTTGGCCCGTTGGCCCCCGGCATTGCCCGGGCACGTTCACGGGGATACGATGGAAAAGGGGGATGTGTTTTTGTTGATTTTCCCATTCGGTTGTTACCATTTTTAAACCATAATGAAGCTTGGTCCACACTGCCACGTCCGTTTAACGACACAAACATACACACACGCACACCACCTAAACGCTGTCATCGAAAACAAAACAAATGCATCCGTACGGGTGGGCATAGCTGGGCATGATGCATGGGGGGGATGAAAGGTGGAATGAGGCACTTGGAAAGGGAAAAACTGCCTTTGGACGAGTGTGTGTGTATGTGTTAGCAAGCGAGAACGAAGCGGGAAAAAATCAACCCCTACTAGGGACAGTTCGGGATGTACCAAACCCGCACAGTGCAGTTGTGGGGAGATTGTTGCAGTGTGGGGGTTGGGAAAATGGGAGTAAAGTGCATCTCGCACAGCGAAGATGCTGACTGATGCCGGGTGACTTTCAGCATCGTCCATCCATCCATCCATCCGTTCGCCTGTGGGACGTTTTCGCTGAAACCAAGTCCTTCGTCTCCCCATCCCATCCCCCCTCAAACACGGATGGACACGGAGACACACCGTGTGGTATGCAAATGCATCCGTGCATACGGCACACCATACGGAGAGCACATGTGCATTTTCATCGCTTCACTGGCCGCCAGCAGCCGTCGCCGGACGGTACGACTTCGATGGGAAAAACGCACGGATGCACTCGAAACGTTGTAAGAGAGTGGTAGAGACACAACTTCAACGCAGGAAGTGTCATCAGAACGGAAGAACGATCCCGAAACGAGAGGTTTTCTTTCCTCCCCCCCCTTCGGTTTCTGGGCACACATTTCCTTCGCGGTGCGGCTATCGGTTTCGTGCGAGGACGCGCTGAGAGACAGTTTTTCTTTTTGGGTCGATGAAATCGGAGACGTTCCCATTGTCCTGTTGGTTTTTTTGTTATTGTTGCTCTTGGTTCTTGCTCATCGCCATGCCCCGGTGATGGTGCTGGTGGTGCGCGGTTTTGGAATGCGATGTGAGCGGATCTATTCTTGAACGTCGGTGTGAATCACGGGTTCCATCTTTTCGTGACCGCTTCGAGCCGGTGGAATGCCATGCAATGAATTCAATCGGTGTGGTTCGATTGGCGACTGATTGTTGCTGCGAATTGAGTGACTCACGGATGCCGTTCTAGTTGGTACTTGATGTCCTAATTAAATATGACAATGGAGATGATGCAAGGACTTTGTAGGTATTTGACAGGTGTGTAACTTTCCGGAATGTTAATTTACATCTGTGACTCATGGAGCTAATCTAGCTAATCCTGGAAGAATTTCTTAAAACAAGCTCAGAATATCAGTAACAATCCTTTAATGCAGGGATCGGCAAACCTTTCACGAATAGTACAAATAATTATAAAGCTTCTTAATTATGATCACACGCTTTCGAATCGAGTTGTTAGATACATTAAACACATAAAACCAAAACATTTTTTTGTAAATCATCCAAGCCGATCGGTTCGGTTGACATATATTTTTTCAAATTTTTTTCAATGATTTTTATTGTTTTCATATTACTTTTCTGGCATTTCGTTCCAATATAACTTGCCTCAAAAACCGTACAATAGTTTAGGAGTGTGAATAAAAAACTCTTTGTTCTATAGTTGAATTTTGAAATGATTTACCAAACCAACAGCCATCCTATGGCCAGCCAACCCTTTTCGTATTTTATTGACAATCGTTACATTATGGAAATTATTCTCAAATGTGTGCGTGAAACAACTCTTAAGCTTTTGTTAAACAAAGGACTTTGCGTTGAAGTAACCTTTGCAAACTTTCGGACTGACTAAGAATTCAGTGGGTGGCAAAATTCTACCAAAAAAATTGTGTGAATATTATGTATTTTGTAAACAAATGTGACACTTTAGATGTCTATGACAATTTACATGCATAGATTGTTAGTGTTATGATGAGGAGGTCTCGTCTTTCAACATGTGGAACTTCATTTGGAGAGCCACATTCGATTGGTGGACCGGATTTGGCCCGTAAGCCTCACTTTACCGACCCCTGCATTAAAAGAATTACTCTGGAAACGTTTTGACAGTCATTTATGTGTCGTCTCAAACGCATTAAAGGGCACAATGAAATTAGATTTATCCTTTACTCTCCCTTACTTCTCAGTCCAATCCATGAACGTAACTAAATTGATTAAAAGAACAACTACAAACCAACGATCCTGAGCATAAGAGACCGAATACCGACCGCATAATGAAAGAAATCGTCATAAATGCCATTTTCGCGAAAACTGCATAAATTATTCCTCCATGCGAAACATGCGACAACCCAAACGACACACACACATACACATTGCCGTTGCAATACCGCCACAATGCGTGCCATTACTTGCACTTTCGGTGCACTGAACAGCTTGGCTGCACTGCGTCGCTTATTTGCTGAAGTAGCTTTGGATGAATTTCTTAAGAAATCCACCGAAACGACATGGCGGTTTTTCCAGCGACAATAAAATAAAATATGAAAAGCAAAAAAAAACCAACCCCAAACCCCGAAAGTATTAAAAACAAAGCAGGGCTTTGCGCGCAAAAAAGGGTCGCCCGATGGCTTTACTGCGCGATTCGCTTACGCGGGAAGAGTTTGCGCGTGTACTGATGTACTGCGTGCGAGGTTTGCATCTGGCCGCAATGTAGGCAACATTGGCCGGCGACTTCAGACGCCCCTGGAGGCTGCCCCGGTGCCGGTAAATCACTTCAAACGCGGGATAATCCGTTGAAATCTTAGCGGCCTGTTTATGGTGCCGCACATGTCGAACACGGCCAGTCTTCTCTCTCTTTCTCTCTCTCTATGAGAGAATAGTGGCAGGTATTTGGGGGCGGGAGGGAGGAGGTTGAACAAAAAAAGGGGTCCAACTGCTAATGCAGAGAATGGTGGGACAAGACGACAATTAACAAAACCTTAAAGTCGATCACTAAGCAAACCGACACCGTGGTGGAGCGAATCGAGCGAACGAACAGGACAGACAGGGGTTGTCCGATTTGTGGATGCCGATGCTCTATATTTAGGACCCTTCGATCCTGTGTTGTGTTGTGTATGTGTGCGCTCTCGCTTTCACACTCGTCGTCAACTGGCGCACCCTACGATCGTGCCGGTTTTCCGTTTGCCACCATTTTCCACACAGCGTCTCCCACGGCAACGCCTGTGTGCGATCTTCAAGGTTCTTTACGGCGCAGACCTCAGCAAGTCAGCGGCGTATGCAGCTCGAGATGCACGCACGGGCGCACGGTTGTTTGGCCCAAAAATAGAGCACCGATCCATAATTTCGAGTGCAAGGGCAATGCGTAACGGAAAGCGAACCCGACAGGCGGTCGGTTCTGTTGCGGATGGCTCGTAGAAGAACGCATCCTTATCTAGGTCCCGGTTGGGTACCGATGGGAACACCGACCAGTTTGGTAATTGAGATGCGTGGAAAACCATCGAAGCAGTGTCTTAGGCCAGTGTTCTACGGTGTGTTCTTCCCATTGCATGGTCTAATTTTCCTATGGGGTGTTGTCAAGACAACCCAATGGACTACGTGGTAGTCTAAATGTGCCAGCGATATCAGCGCATTTCATTTCTATAAAACAATTGTATTATTTAAAACGAATTTACTAACATAAAAACACCCTTGTAATCAACTACTTAATCACTATGGCCAGCATGGTACCCATCAGTCAGCGAATCGGCTTAAAAACCGCATATATTGTTCTACTCTCACAACCTCATAATGCACCCGTTCGTCCAACGCAGCTGAGCGTTGCATCAGTGACAAAGGATGGCGTGTTAATTGACAACGGATGAAGACTCCTAAAAGCATTTCAAGTGATGGCATCCGTGATTATGACGGTTCGTTTCTTCCCGCGGAATGACGCACCCCGGTTCTTAGGGGACCGGACTTACCAAACAGAAAAAAGTAACGGGGGGAAACAAGTTCTAGCATAAAAGATGCCGGATCTGATCGGAAATGAGCGAAGATAAAAAAATCACCTTTCAAAATGCACCCATCCGACTCATCCACAGTTTGCAGGGGTTTCAACCATGATGATGTAATGATAATTTAGTAGGAAATTGAATAATAATTTCAGAGGTCCTAAGAACGTTTAATGTTGCTAATCATGATATTCATGTCACATTTCTTTTATCTATTATTTTAGCGTTTGGCAGAAAAAAAAAACCTCTCACAGCAATTGAAAACCCCTGCCCTGATCACTGCACCGGTCGCCATATGCAATCCCGTACAATTCCATACGCCAGTTTGACGACACGGGGGATAAAAAAGATGACGCTTGCATCTTTTCACTTTTCACGGTCCCCGAAGTACACCCTCCGGCCAGCACGCTCTCCGGTGCAACGCTAGCGCTTGCAACCGGTAGCGAAGAAGACAACAACACTTACAGCGACAAAAAAAACAGTGACCGCTTGAATAATGGGAAACACATGTTGGGCTGGTATATGCAAGCCTGGGCGATAAATTATCTTCAGATCAACCACACCAGTGCACCAGCCGAGCAGAAACGGTGGGTAAAACCACCGAAAAACGAAGAACCGCGACAAGACAAAACTTCTCGGTTCCGGAGCGCATCCCTTCCTTGTGGTCTGCGGTCGGACGGTGCGTATGGGTTTTCTTTGCGAGGAAAAACTCTACACCAACCGGCCCCCGGGAGTATGGTGTCCGCTGCTTGAGATTTACCAGATCGGCTGTACCTCCCTGTGCAAGCGACACCAGGTTCCATCCAGACGCATTGCCCGCGTGTGTATGCATGGCAGTTGACATTGAATTCTTCGTTTTTGAACTAATTTACGTATCAACGCATGGTGGAAGCCACGCGTACGAGTGAGGCAGTAAGCGGAAACATTGTATGGGGAGTAGTGAAGGGGAACGCTAACCAGAGCAACGTTAGCTGGGGTTTGTTTTTCGGGTGCCAGATTGGATTTGGAATCTCGATCGTTAAGATGTACGGCGGCAAAAAAAAAATCTCCCAAACACGAAACGAATTAAGCAAGATGGGTGACGTTTTGTGCGTTGTGACCTGTACTTAAGCCACATGTGGTCCATATGTGTCCCGTCTGGCCGATGCTTGATAGAACCATGCCTGATCTGTTAGCTCCATCAATCGGGCGGGAGTCGTCAAGAAATTCCACAGAAATAAAGACTGGACTCGAACACAGGACAATGCTATAAAAATTTAATGGGATTGTTTTTATGTACTATATCAGCGAAAGATCTGCAATTTGGAGCTAAAATTATTGCTCGCGCACAGTGCTACAACTCAAGTGAATTTCATGATTTGACGTAACATCTGGAAGGTATGCAATTCGATTGATTTTGTCCCATTCAGCACCACATTCAATTTCAAAACCATCACAAAACACAAAATCCTCAAAAGAAGCAATTTCCAGAACAACAGCTCCTAACAGCATGTTCCTCGTGCGGGTGCGTTGTGATGTGCATCCACCCAGAAAACCTTGACCAACAAAACCCTTCTCAAACTCGCTCGCCGGTCTACACTCTGCTTCGCAGTCGGCAAAGGTCATTCCCAAACCTATAAAGGATGTTAGTCCACACCACCGGTTGTATGTGTCCAGCATCACCCAACCCATGCTTCGCCATGCATTTTGTAATTCCCCAAAAACCCCATTGTGTAGCCAAAGTCCCTCGTCAATCAAAACCATATCCAAAACAAGCGCGAAACGGACGAAAAGAATGTTTCTCATTTGACCCTTTTTTTCTAATCATCCTCCGAGGCTGACCTCTCGGTCTCCGGGAGGGCCTCGCCGTACGATTGTAGATTGGAAATTGGGTATTTGATTCGTTACTCGTTTTGGGATGGTCAGCATGGTGATTCGTGTATTGGGATCATCATGGGTTTTTTTTTTTCTATTTCTTCGTCCAAATGAAGGACCCCCTGGAGATGGCACGTTAATCGATTCCAGTTTGATCGGGTAGTGGAGCAGCCCCATTTTCTATTCTTGCCGTTTTTTTGCAATATCCAATAAAGATCCAACTTTTACACAATAAAAAAGCAGTGCTTTAAAAGGCTTGTGGATGTTTTGTTGTTCTGAATCTTAATCCTGCTCAATCGTAACACAAGAAGCATATGGTCGAATATGCGATCGGGCAACGGAGCCTTCCTGGAAGAGTGTGCTCACCCTTCGTCAGACAGCATTTCCGGCCAATGTTTCAGACGAAGACGATAGGATGGAGAAGAGAACCGGACAGAAGAAGCAATAAAACGATCAATCAGATCAACGTCCCGGTAAGGTGTCCGGATCACCTTCGCCCGTGATTCGTGGGGAATAATTGAATTAGTGTCTCCTGGCATCCACCACCTTCGCGCAACGAAATCCAAACTTGGCGTCCACTCATCAGGCGTTATCAAATAATGTTTCAATTATATCTGACCGGTTCGGAAACCGACCAGTCCGTAGCACGTAGCGAACGCACCGCAAAGCGAAACATGAATGAAGCATAAGCCATCCATCGGTCGGGAGAGGCAAAACATGAATGAAAACCGGGGCCGCCTCTTCACGGTACCGAGCTGCGCGTTGTGGAACGTTCACAAAAACCCTGTCCCACCGTGGCCGCTCCCATGCACACGGACTGGGTGTGTTCGTGTATCGTGGCGGGACTTGCGTGTCTTACGCTGAAGGTGTTACCGCCCGGTTCCACCCGCACGGTGCGGATCATGCAACGCGGACCCACGGCTTAGCACAATGAATCATGGAGGCAATTAATCATCTCGTTATTGAATAATGATATTTCTGCAGGCGTGTAATAATGACAAACGAAAGCGTGGCAGGGCGAATGGGAGGCTTTTACCAGGCGACCCCAGTTCCAAGTTGTCCGACGGACAACGGATTCGCTGTTGTGGTCCGTTCTGGAGAAGGTCGTACATCTCCGGAGGGTTGCCCTGTAGTACGATCACGATGCTGATGCTCCACTGACCGGTTCCGTGTCGTACCCGGTGAAACAGGGAGTGTCCCCTGCCATTGGAGAATCACTCCGAAACACTCCAATCAATGCCGATAAAGCCGCTTACGGTGCGACCTGGAAGGCTTGCCCCCTCTCCGCCAAAAGGCCATCGAAAAATAATTACACATCTTTCATCTCCATCGAAGCTCCCGAGACCTGCCCGGACCAGACGTTGGCCATCCGAGCGGGGAAAGACGTTGGACCATGTCCGATGAGTCTCGGCAAGATTCGAATTAAGAGATTAAGGCACACTGCAAACGGAACCTCGCAAAGCCGGTACGGCACGGACGCGCTCGCGATATTGACGCTCGTCCAGATTTGACCAACTTCAACCGAACTCCCCCTGGAGACATCTGGTACTGGTAGACCGTGTGGAGGTGGGCAGGCAGGCAGGAGTGTTGAACGGTGCAAGTAACGAACATAATTTGAATATCAAACCACGAGGATCGCACACCGGGGCACTTGGTTGAACGTGTCTGGACGTCGCGAAGTCTTCTGGTACGTCGACGTCCACTGATCAATCGCGCTCGCCCAAACGAGCACGCGTGCGCCGCCCGTGCGGGATGGTCCGTGCGGTATGGGCGACAGGGTGGTAGCCATCAGCAATCGATCAGCTGTAATTTGGACGTTTAATTCGAACCCCAAGCGGGTGGTACGTTTGGATCGGATTAAAGTCCAACGTTCGTATCGTGTCGTACGGGTCGAGACAAGGCGATCGCGATGCTTTTTTATTGGCGAGATTTGTTCACGAAAGAAAATAAATCCGAAAGGGAAGGAGAGTTCGGTTGGGAAAGGTCATTGGGAAATTTTAGTTGGGACATCTTTCGGGATCGTTCCTTGGTGATTGAATTTTGCTCCTCAACGGCAGCTTACTTGATATCAAAACTGTAAGGAAATAGAAACCTCTTATTACTAACAAATCTGATCCACACACATTATTTTGGGCCTATTTTACACCCAGCAAGAGTGTCCATCCCATCCCCACACATAGCGTGTCCATCTAGTGTGGTGTGCAATGTTATTGTTCTTCACTTCACAGCCGCCCTGCTTTGCGCCCTTTCAACCCGATGTGCAGAAATAAAAGCAACTCGACCCCATCTCGACCACCACGCTTACCACCTTCGCGAAAACGGAGTAGATCACCGTTCCCTGATAAGCCTTTCCCCGCACACCGAGCGTGATCGCAAACGTGCGCGAAGAAGCCAACTCGCGCCCACCGATTTCCGTCCAAAGGACCACATCCAAAGCGAACTCACGAACTGGCCGATCGAAACGCGCAGATCGCAACCGGCGTGAAGATGTTCCCCCGAAGCGTGATCGTGCTGCGCCGCGGTACGGTTGTGCCTTTCTAATGCACCCCCACGGTACACTATGCTGTTTTTTTTTGCCTTGTACCACATCACACTCCCAAAACGGGGCGACAGATTTGGACCTTACCGTGGTGAGGCAGCTCGTCCGCCATGGAACTTTGTTAGTAGCCAAAGTTTGCAGTAAAAGTTTACTAAAAGTAGTCGGGAAATGTTGAGTGGCTTCTCACAGGACAAGCTAATCAAGCAGTGCGAGTTGAACCGCGCTGCCCGTATTACGTCTACGTGCCGGTTCTGCTATCAAAACACTTCAAACGTTCGCTGCAAACAATCGTACCCGACGCGGCATCAGTTAACATCGTCTGTTTTCCCTTCGCAAAGTTCAGCCGGTCCTTTCGCGACTCGCTTCACAGCCCGCTTGAGTCAGCACACAACATTCGTCCCACCCGACCTAGCCCGATCGTCACATCGAAAGCATTTTTAATATCACATCGCAAGCTATTACAAATAAATCCTGCAAAACGTGATAAACGTGAAGTTTAATTTTTATTGCATCGCTCTATTACCGACTGCAAATGCATCACATTCACATAAGCTTCCGAGGCTGATGATGGTGATGATGATGACGGTGATGCAAACAAGCAACATATGAGCCTTGCCTCGTACAGCGTTCGAGTGGGTGCGTTTGTTCTTCGCGCGAAAGCTTAGTTCCTTTCTGCCCTGGTGTACGCATGAATGGATTGTTGGCTGGAAGTTTGGCTTGCCGTGTGCAGCAAGCATTACATTCTGCTGTAATGAAATTCTTGGTGCCATACATATTGCACTGTCGGACAATGGAACAATGCCAGTGATATGGCATATTGCAGCGAGATTGAACAGTATTTTTTCGAATAAAACCGGTTAGTACAGAAGGTGTTTGAGTTGGCTTAGAAAAGGGAAAGAAATTCTCCAACCAAATTAGAGTTCAAGTAATTATAATGTAACGTGTAACGTGCGCTCCAGATACACATCATACAACAAAACATATTTCTCTTTTAACCCATCACCAATCACCTTCGCTTAGCTGCAACATCAAGCGAACGTATTCTACTGCACCGGTGCGCTGCAGTTAAGTACTCGGAATTGCAACGGCACGACTTTCCAATCAGTGTGCACCCACTCAAACACACTCTCCTTAACGATTGCCTTTCGAAGGCGATCGCTTGGTTTATGGGATTATGGTTTTTTGGACCTGGAATGAAGCTTAATTTGCACTGAGCAGCGAGAGGCACCGCTCGAGAAGTTGCTCTTAAAACGGATGTAAGTTGCAGCTAGTTTGTGCAAGATGGGGCAGAAGGAAAAATCGCTTGAATATGATGGTTTTATTGTGCTACGCTCTGCATAAAAATAGTACTCCACAAACCTTGTTCTGGAGTTTCGTGTCGAAATTTACGTGTAACCCCGAAAAATCCCCCCCACCATCAAAGAAAAGCTTAAAGTATCAAACCTCAGGCGTCGGAGAAAAAAAATTGTTCACAGCAAAGAAAAAAGTTTCACCAATAAAACTGACCTTACTGAACGTGGTCTCGATTGGTAGCGGAACAGAACTGCCAAACCGCCTCCGAGCGGGAAGAATTACATTCACACAACAAACAAAAAATCATTTCGAAGAAAATGAGAGACCACGAAAAAAAACCAAGCCTCGATTGCCCCAAGTTCCACGAACAACAACAGCACAGGAAAAAAATGAATCCACGCAAAACTCATCCGCTCGTTCCGTTGTGACGGGAGGGGAGCGGGGGGAGCCCAGTCAGGAAAGGGCCGGTGTGCCAAAAAGGGATCGTTAAACGCTGTTAACGATTAAAAGAAATTACGAGAGAAAATCAAGAAGCCTGCGTCTGCGATGAATATGCACCGGCCTCCTACGTCACTCGTCCCCCCCCCCTAATTTCCACCACATACGTTTCCCCTACCCTATCAGTGGGTTCCAAAAAGGACGAGTCTGTGATAAACTCGGAACGTTTCGCTTGCTTCCCCTTACCGTCCGCTGCCTTCTGAGGTCGCATCCTTGACGGTGGATAGCAGGCGGAAGGCGCACCCAGGGTAAAGGGTGGCATCCAACATCAACAAACTCCCTCACGGTGTTTCATTCAAACTTCCTTTGCGCTCGCGATTGTGGTTTTCCCCTTAGTTTTTTTTTTGCCTTCCAAAAAGCCTTTGAGAGCCTTTACGCGCTGGAGAGAGCATGTGTAAAAGAGAGAGAGAGCGAACGCTTACTGGAGCCACTCGTCGGGGTACGTTGGGGTGTATACGATACAACAGCGTGCGCATGTGCGCACCTTCCCAACAAAAAAAGGGGTGAGAACATCCCCTCCATTGCAACCCTTGTACCACGGTGGCCACTCGAACTCGGACAACAACCGGAGGCATCGATCAGGTAACTCGCAGGTCCAGCTCGCTTGTACGTGTGTTTGTGCGCCGTACAGCGAAGGAACCGACTAGACACGGCTACTGACCACCCATTCGAAAAGGGGGGAAGGTGCAGGTTGAGTTCCCGCAACATGTTTCTCTCACGGCGCCACGCACGGCGCGATGTTGCGTCGCTCTGTTTTGTTGCAAAACTCACGCACGCGAACGGCCAGACCAGCAAACAAACAAAAACCCACAAAGGGGTGAAACGCGGCCACGCACAAACACAAACGAACGGTTTTTGGTTGTCCGTTTGTCGCAACGGTACATGTGCAAGGGGAAAATGGTGGTTGGCCAGTGGGAAAAACTTGGCGGAAGGGTTGTGATTGAGGGTGGGTGCTCACGGAGTGTGGACGTTGGGTAAAAAGGGGTTGAAGTCCACTCGCACACTGGCACACAATTCTAGTGGTTCCTTTGTAGGTGTGTGTGTGTGTGTGTGCGTTTTTGAACAGGATAACGGGAAAATCTGGACATGGTCAGAAAACTCACACACTCATATGCGGAATCCTTCCTCCGAAAGCAAGAGAGACAGAGTAACGGAGAAAAGCAGATAGCGAGAAAGTGAGACAGGCAATGAAACGGTAAAACGCCACAGGAAAAGATGGAAAAACCGTTCCCTACCGTTTTCCGCTCACTTCCAAAAAGTCAACTATGGACGGACGTTGGGATGCTGCGGTTTAATGCACTACAGTCCCTGAGTGTCTCTTGCTCACCGGCGGGCACTCACTCTCATTTGCATCGCGCGGACCATTCTTCTCCTTCGCGCCCGTGATGCTGCGCGTTCTGCTGGAAAGGCCCGGCACCACCGCCAGGCGCCCACCCCTTCAACAACCCACGTTGCGCTGTTTGAGCCACAGTGTGAGTGAGCGGGAGAAAAGACAGACGCGCGTGCGAAAGAGCGCACGTTAACGGTGGTGAAAAGCGACACCACCGCGCCTCGGATGTGCATGGCCGGCTTTTCGCTTCGTTTGCCGTTTGGTTTTCCTCGCAGCAAACGTCCCGGTTGCGTGAGGGCCGTCTACAAGAGCGTTTGTCGCGGTCACCCGTCTCCCTCTTCCGCAAGACACACACAAACACACACTCACGACACCCTCGCCACCCTCGCGGGCACGGTCACGGTGCGACAAACGGGGGTTGGTCGATCGGCCGGTCGGTCGGTCGCGCGACGAACCCCTCTACGCCTGGGCTGCGCGGTGAAGGCGACTAAAGGCAAAGGGCGGTGATATAACGACCGCTCGCTGCCAGACATTAGATGCAAACGGACTGTCGCGCAGTGAGGATGTCCAAACGTCGGTCGTCGGTGCGTCTAAGCAGCAGAACGGCACAATAGAATTCTCGATCGCTTTGGACAAAATCGCGTCGTCCGCGGTGTGTGTGTGTGAGTGCACACTCTCGCCCTATCGCCCCCGTTTGCAAACACAAACGCACGCCAACTCGTGCGCGGGACACCGTTCGGCGCTGGCAGTGGCCGCCGCGAGTCAGTCTGTCAGTCAGTTTCCTGCGAGCCGGTTCGTTCCGCGCGCGCGGTTCTTTTGACCAAAGTCCAGCACCATTCGCAACGAGTATTCGCGGTGGATATTTTGCGATCGAGTTCGGGACAGCAGTGAACGGTGTGTTTGGGTAAAAGGAAGTGATTGCGAAGCAAATTGGGAAAACAAAACTGTAGCGACATTTTAATAAACTTGTTTGCGTGGTGATTATAAATAAAACAAACAACAGGAAGTATGTAAACAATCGTGGAGAGTGGATTATAAACAAAGTGAATTCCTGCATCAACACACCTGCGCTTGGATTGGAACAAACAAAGCAGAATAAAGGAAACATGCAATAAAATACAAAAAAAATAATAATAACCCGGGAAAATTTGCAATAAAAAAAACCAACAAATTAAGCAGCAAATCAAAATTATTTAGCAAACCTAATTTTAAGAGCTGTGCTACCAAATCAAATCAAGAATTACAACAATCGTACACTGGTGTCTGTGACAGTATAAGTGAAAGCTAACGAGTTAAAGTGTTTTATTTTTAGTAGCAAAACTATTCGCACTATTTGCAACAATTTTGCGAATAAATCTCTTTTTTGATCGTCTGATTGTGTCGCTCGCGAACTGAAGGTGTTGCCGTCAAACAACAACAACCGTACGGTAGAATGTTGTGAATCAGCCGGTGAAAGCAAGTGCAGCCGTGAAATAAAATCGCACACACAGAAATAAGCAAAGGAGGCAGCGACAAAACAAAAAATCGACGACGCACACACAACCAAACAGGAAGAGCACGAGCCTGCCCTGGGCTCGTACAAAACAAAGCACAACCGCAAGGATAACGCGAAGCGCGAAAGTTGCGCACCGGCGAGAAGCAGCCAGTACGTGAATGAAGCCAGCTCGTGCGCCACTTCTTTTATTGTCGCGGGCGCGTATTTTAGCGCGTGTACCTTCCTGTCCGCCACTCGTGGTCCTGTCGTGGGAGAAGTGATAGCAGACACCGTTCAAAATAAAATAAAAAAAAACCGCCGAGAAGCAGCAAAAGAAAATACAAAATAGTCTCTATTTTGCCACTATTTTCCGTTGTCCGGTGAATCGTTTTAATCCCATTTTTACCAAGGCAAGCGTGTGCTTATAAAGACGAGTGTGAACTGAGTGGTGAACAGAAAAAAACATCTTATAAACGCGAAAACAGGACCAGAGCCAGAGAGGCAGAATACACAAAAGCAAGGATCAGCTGTTGCTGCCGAGTGATCAGGAATAAAAGTGTAGTGTCGTTTTTTTTCTTCTTCTACATTTCTCCTCACCATAAAGTCCTTCCACGGACGATACCAATGCAGATTAAGCTACTGCAAAGCGGTCCGTTTCGGGGCATCGCGCGTAAAACAGTACACGGAAAATGTTAAAGTGAGTGTTTGGTACGTTTGAGAAAATTGCTCCTTGGTGGAAAAAAGAAAAACCCCAGGAAAGCCCCCAACCAGCGTGGGCTTTCGGTGTGTATTTGTGCGCGCTTCGGTTACGTATGTGTCTGTGTTGTGTGTGTGATTGTGTGCGAACGCCCGTGTTGATGTGCAAGAAAGAAAAGCTCAGTTAATGAATTTTGGGTGACCAACGCGGGAATCCGTCAAAACAAAAAAATAAAAACTGGTTCGAGAAGAAGGTGGAAAATTTTAAAACGTGTTTGTGCAAATAGTTCTAGTGTAACGGGAACGAAACAGGAGAGAGAGAGAGAGAGAAAAAAAGCGAATAATACAACACATCGCCAAAATGAGAATCAAAATGCCAGCAGTTCGAATCGCACAAGGTATTTATGCAAAACGGTGTCCTTTTAGTAGCTTAAGAGTGTAGCCAGGAAAGCTGTGATTCCTTCTAGCAGGGCTTAGCACTTCTTCACTCGTGCAAAGGATGAGCAAATTTTTAAACAACTAACCGTGGTGCTGTAGGACGACTGGTCCGTGCGAGCTTCACCAACTTGTCGAAACTGTCCTTCGGATTTTCGGACGTACCATTACGTCCCGACCGTCGTTTGCCACGGGGCAAGCTAAGGGTGTTGAGTAGTAATGGTTGATGGGCATGTGTGAGATTATAAGAGCCCCGGTGTAGAAGTTTGTGTGCAAAGGGGTAATTAATACGGCTTGGGACAGCGTAAGGTAATGGTCGAACATTGGGAGTTAGTAGGTGCCGCAGGACACTTTTGTGTGATAGATAACACTTTAGGACGAAGTTGTGGCGAAGATGTGTCAATGTATGGCTTCGAATGTGCTGCCACGATCTACTTTAGAGTATTGATCGATTGTTTGGTGTCCCGCTGGATAAAGCGTGTTGAATTCGTCCAAAGAAAAATGACCGCAATTAGTACACTTAGACGGTCAAATGGTAACGATTGGTCATACACAACGAGGTGCTTATTGTTAGGTTGAGAAACTCTTGGAAAGAGACACGAAAAAACCGAAGCAATCTTTATAACCAATTCTAAAAGGTGAAGGTTATTGTGGAGTCCCCCGTGTTTGTGGAGTCAAATTAATGTACACATCGCTAGACAACATCTTACTTTTTGTGGTCTGACCCAATACATATTGAGTGGCGAACGAAACTTTATCAGCCAGAATGCGTAGTTTTAACACATTTTACCACGGGATAGATTTTAGATTTAATCTCACCGTCATCGGATCTTAGCGAAATTTTACGTTAAATTAGCATGTAAGTCTTCACACTGGCTTTTGGGCTCCAATGAGGTGGACAAGTGAGATACAATTAAACAAATGTGCTTGTGCTAGTGTTGCTCGATCGGAAGAAAATAACTTCGTCCAACTATGTAAGGACATTTGAACATCTTATAACTGACTTGCTTCATTTCTGAATTATCTCCTTTCTCAAAATAATTCAAGAACAATATCATCTCTTCTGTCCACAAACCCAAAACGAAACTATTATAGTTCAATCAACCAAATAAAGCCATTATTACCATTATGCATGCTCAATCATGCATAACGTAAGGGGCACTTGATACACACTGTATATCCGTTAATTCGTGGCACGAGCGTAACCCATCGAGTAAAGAAAAAGGGGTTTTCCACTGGCGTTGTTTTTTTTTTCTTCCACAACCTTTAATCGCCTTCTTCACGATTGCTTCCCCCGGCGAGGCACGGAGGTATCCGACCGGAAATGACCGTCGGTCAGTCGTAAAAGACGACACCGGTGCAATGAAACCCTACCCATGTTTTTATATAAATCGGTTCCCTTCACCCCGAGAAGCTCAAGCTGCTTGCCCGCTTGTGTTTTGCTGCACTTCTTCAGCAGACCATTGTAGAAAATTTGAATAGCCATAATTTTACATGGACATGGACATGTGCGCAATGGGGGTTTATGGTTCTTTTGTTTTGGCAAAAGGCCGTACTACACGGCTAAGAATCAACTAAGCTAAAACCCTACACCAAGCGCGTGACCACAAAGGTCCAGTCCAATGACCCATAACCCCTTTTTTTGAAGGGGAGTTTTTTTTATTCTTTGGTTAATCTTCCTTAGCCAGATGATGATGGATTTGTATGGGTTATAAGGGGTTGGATGGTTGGTTCTTTTCCGCAGTAAGTCTTCCCAAAGTGTCTCCATTCTCTTGATGATGTACGGTAAAGCTGTCAAGAAACAAGAGTCAAAGTGGTCACTACTTTGTCAGGGATCAAGGGTGGTTGTTTTTGTGTCCTATAAAAGCCACAACAATCACTCACATTATTGTAAAATGTTGATGCTAATTTCAATTCAATCTAACAAACACTGCATCATCTAGGGAGATGGATAGGAATGTTCAATGTCAGTGCTGGAATAGTACGAAATTCTACACGATGTTATGCTTCACCTGTGTATTGGAGAACAACGAAATCTTGAAGAAATCTCTATACATCTGCCTGCGTTGCCACTGTGGTGGATGTTGTTAAGCAAATGGAAGAATCTGTTTTTTGGATTTAACATTGTTCCAGCCCACTTTTAAGCTTCTTTTGCGTACTTACGGAATGGAATCCTTCTGGCCCAACAGTCAACAAGCGCGTTTTTTAGAACGTATGCATGCAAGTTCCAGCAAACAACTCCATTGACGTATATCACAGTTTGCACAGCTACGCGCAAGAGGACAGAAGCCTTCAGCAGTAAAGAACAACAAATAGCCCTACACGTGTCACCGGAATCTGTGCAGCACCGATACAGATCATACAGATCATTAAGGTGTGGTGTGTTCTTCGAATTTGAATCTTCTCGGATCCTTCGATCGATCGAGTGCTCCGTAGGTGCGTTGGTTTGTCGCGTGCCGAACCGAGACGTACTGTTTGCACAAGTTGTACGGCTGTTCCGAACGTATTACCCTGCACCGGTACATGAGCTGCTGGACTGGCCAAGCAAATAGTCTGTCCGCTTCACGTGCGTCATACCAGCATCCGCACCGTCTGTGGCTAGATACCAAGAAAACCTTCCATCGAAAGACCCTGGTCCAAGTGCGAGTCCGCGTGTTGACTCAGATGAATGGCAATTGCTTTGTTGTACGAATGTGGTCGGATGTGTTGTTCTTGTTGGAAAGGTTTTAACCAAGAAAGACAAAAAGTCTAACGGATGCAGCTAAGCATAGATAACGGCAGACCACCCAAGATCACCATGGGAACACCGGAGAGGGGTGCTAAAACTATGCTGCAACTAAGATCGTTCACCTTTGCACCTTTTTTGGCACGTTCCCGTTTGATGGCAACGATGCCAAAGGTAAAAAACCGGACCACCCGTAAGAAGCTGCTCAACGTTTGAGCAAAACAGGATCAACGTTTTGGTTGTCGCCATGATTTGAATCCCATATACATGCCTGGAGGTCCTCTCCACGCCACACCAAAATGGCAACGAAAGTGTCACCTTCATCGACGATTTCTCTACCGTGCTGTTTCAGTATGAATTCTTTTTGTACTCAAAACAAGCTTTGCTTTTGCTCCTTTTTTTTGTTTTACTTGCGTCTTTTATGCCCACAATACACCTTCCGGCAAGTGCCAAACAGTTTTCGTGATGCACGTGTTTTCGGTTTTGCGTATATGATGCGTAAACACAGTTGCGCCTCTGTTACGTCCGTGCGTTCATGTTCTGCGGTACCGTTTTCCCAGTTGTTTTACGATCTCTGCAGCGTCATTGGCGCCTGCGGAAAATTTTTGTCCGTGTCTTGTGTGTTTTGTGTATGCTTTTTTTTCTTGGGCTCTCTCCTTCTCATGTTGTATTATTTATTTCGATCGATTCCAACGTCCAACCACCATCAAAGATTCGTGACCCGAACGGTTGCTTAGGTCAATCCCACTTGGCACGCCATCTTTGAGCTGAGCGTCCTGTTTTACCCTGTGCTGTGTCCACCTCCATCGGCAAACCATTGGGACATCGCCGGAGCGGCGGGCGGTAGTGCTGGAGCAGCAGAAAAGAAGCAAATTGGTCAGAGCTCATGGCTCTCCACCCAGGACCAGGGCAAAGTTTGATCGATTCTTGTAATACAATTTATCCGCTCAGGACATGCTCAAACACACACACACACAAAGGGAGGGGTCTTCCTGCGGTATGTTACGGTCACGTTCCCGGTTCTCATTCTTCCCCCAAATCCTTCCCCATGTCCCCCTCGGTGGACATTCGGCAGTGTGGTAGCTTTCCCAGTGAGCCAATTTGTATCGTCCAATCAAGGACTTTGGCACACGGTGTACCACGGGTAATGTCTAGCAGTCCCAAACACAGGACACACACGATGTGAAATGCCCCTCCCTTCCTCCTCCCCTCTCCCCACTCGGCAGGGAACGCGATGGAACATGTATCGAAAACTTTGCCCAACCACCATTCGACTGATTGGACTTTTCCTTGCCAACTTTTCGCCTTCGTTGACGCACACCTTGCCCGGAGGGCCCCCAGAACAGATTTAGATGAAGATTTCAAAACTCCTGTGCTACGGGGGCTTGAAGTCACTTTTTTGTCTCTGTACCAGCGTGTGCCTCCCTGGCCGTCTGTGACCATCCTTGGACTGTGCAGTGGTGTGCGCAGATACACCGCACTCGGTCCGGTAGTTGTTTGTGGCGCACGAGTCTCTGCTTCGTCCTGAAGGCATCCAGTGTTCGTGTTGGCCACTTCAGCTCACCTTATCGTGACCCCACCTTGTGGAGTGGCGGACATCCAGAACGGAGCGAGGATATCGTCTTCATCGTCCGGTCATCGTTCCCCTTTATTTGTGTCTCATGCCGCTGTTCCGGCACGGTCGCTTTACCGTGCGCTGGTTGGGTGTGAGTTGGTTTCGTTTGTTTGGTTGTTGGTATCGATTAAATAGAAAGAAAGAAATGCGAGGGAGCAGGTCCAGCGAATACACAACAACAACAAAAAAAAACAAACCAGCACAGCCATCAACAACAGCCAAACCAACAGGCGTCGCCGAGTGACGTGTCCTCCTGGGCACTGTGCTCGGCGTCGTCGTCGTCATCGTCCACTAGAAGGTCCTCGGGGGTTGTTTATTTTGTATCTGCTAGCTGCTAGCAACCTGAACCCGAGAGATATTTGAAGGGTGGGTATTTAGTCTCCCTACTCCACACTGGAAATTTGCTATATTTAAAGACTAGTAAGGCACGGTTCCGAAGTTCTATAAAACGATTCGCATTACAATTCTTTCCCACGGTTTCACTTTAATCGACGCTAAATTCCACGCATTCCAATGCACCGGAAGTCCCACATTCATTCAATCAATTTCTTCAAATCACACTCACCGTCGTAGTGTGCTCGAAGGCCGCACTTCTTCGTTTCCGGTGGTCATCGTCGCCATCCTTCCAGTGCGCTCTTTTTCAATTGACCACTTCATTGAAGTTCCATTCTTTAGCTAAAAAAAAACACGGCATCTGCAGAAATTGCGCATAAAACAATGCTAGAACAACGAGACATACAAAAAAAAAACCCCAATGCAACCATTTTTACTGTTGAGATTGATGCAAGGATAACCGGTGGAATTCCAGGTTGTTCCATTGACGTTTTTGCAGCAATGACCTTCCCCCTCGGTTCGGTCACAGAACAGTACGACCCTTCTTTTCCTGCTGCCTTATCTCGTGGGAGCTTCAATTATGTGCCTTAATTCACAAACTACAATCAGACCACGCTAATTGCGCTGATTTATGCACTCATTGGTGGATTTATGCTTTTCGGCAGGCACTTTTAAGGTGCGGGAATAAACAAAACTTTTAATCGTCATCGATCACATGCGTGTTCGTCTACCCTGGCGTGGCCATGGTACGTGGTCCAGTTTGATCGTTAATACTTCCTACAAGCGGTTTTTTGGTTTTTTCCCTCACTTCCACATCATGGAAAGAAAGGGTTCGGCTAAACAAAAGCAATGCCCAAAGCCATTGCGAAGAGCTGCTGCCCCAAGGACGGAGACTGCACCACGGTAAGGAAAAAGGCATGAACATGACGTATTTACCCGGAAGAATAAAAAAAACCCCGGGTAAAGGAGTCTTCCCGCATTTGAGCGAAAAAAGGGATGATGAAATAATTATACATACACACGGTCGCCCCTCTGCACGGCGATCGAGACAATCACGGTTTGCGCGAAGCAATGCGTGACCGGACCGGAAGAACCGTGCATATGAATGAAGTGATTTCTGTCAGCCGAAGGCGACCTTTCCTTAATTTGAGGTCAAGATTTACCTTCGCGTCCGTTGCTGTTCTCGGGGTTTCTCTCCCCAAACCTTCCAACTGCAAGACGCACTCGACGGTCTACACGGCGGGCCCTTTGCTGGCAAAGGAAGGATTTTGTTTTCTTCTCGCCTTTCGCTGGTACCGTGTTCTGTTTGCTTTGTATCGCGTTTTCCCTTTCGTTAGCGAGGCCGAAAATTGACGACGCGCGCAGAGTGTGGCCGTCCAGCTTTGCAGCTTCCCAGCCTGGACACGGCCGGATTCGGTGTATAATTTCGCGGTGTAATTCAATATGTTTGCCGAACGGGACAATGGGCGCGCTAACGGCGTCAAATGTTCACGGATGTTTTGATCGCGCCAGATCGCTGTTGTGCGCTGGGTTTTCATGGGTGCTGTATTTGGGTTTGGTATGACTTTTTGACCTTCCGTTTGGGGTTTTTTTTTGTTGTTGTTTGGCAAAACTAAATGGACGAAGGGATCGGTATGTTCTAGGGGATGGTTTAATAATCGCTAGTGATGAGCTGGCATCATACGATACGGATCGTTATAAAGACTGGACACTCACACGGCTCTGCATCTGGCTCGAAGGATTGAAACAAATTCGCTATAAAGTTCCAACAGCACTGTCAATTATCTATCGGCTGACAACATCATCGTCGATGGCGGGGGGGTGTTTTTACCCCGAACGGGTGTGTCAGCAGAGTCTATGCAAAACACCATCCCCTTGCGAACGATACGCTCCACACACAGACCGGTCGCTACGCTGAAAGCCCGTTCCCAACGCCAAGCCAGCAACGTTGATCGGTGATTGATGAAATCATTTCGCGTAATTGAACGCACATCGAGCATGTGCGCGCCCGGTAAGCACCGCCAAAGGCTAATAACGATAATTAAGTCGAGACACGGCTTTCGGCACCGGGAATCGAGCGCCTCACAGTGCACACTCTCGCTGGACCACGGTGGAACCGAAAGGATTGCCCGGGAACAAGTAATACTAACGCTCATGAACTCATGCACCTTGCCTTTGTCTGTGCAGGGTGCAATTTGACCGAAATTATCTCATCGGGCCCCCGGGTTGCCGGTGGAAGGATTCAGTGTGTTTTGCAGATGCAGAGTACAGCCCTTGTGGGTTAGTTGATTACTCACTTGGCGAACGTGGAGAGTTTAAATACCGGAAGGTTACTCATGAGTTGTCGCAAACAATCGATCTCGCGCTTGGCTGGAAGCATTCGGATACAGTAGAATTGCATTCCGAGACGCAAAATTCTAGCGTTTGATTGACTCACAACTTCAGTTTTGCTTCGGTTTTTTATTTTATTTTTTTGCTGACAAGACGCGATCGATCGCGATAAACCAGCGAAACACTGGAACTAGCCCGCATTATCGCTTCTCTGACTCAGCCTTCAGACCATGATGCGGCTCGGATGTCACCGTTTGGACGCCATTCCATTGCTAGTCGCCACAAAGACGCAGGTGGGGGCGACGAAAGCCTCCGGTATCTCCGGCCACAGAAACCATCAACAGTCGTGCAAAAATCATTAGAAAAAAAAACACAACTCTGACCCACTTTATTTCGTAGCCAGCGTGTGTGTGTGTGGGCACAAACAGTGAATGTGCTTTTGTCATAATCGTCTTTACCGTCACCTGGATGACCTCGTTGCCAGTAGTTGTTGGTTGTGCTCGTTTCTGCGGGCCGTCGACAATTTTGTCACCCTGGTTGTTGTTTTGTACATCTTCCCGGACCCACTAAATTCTAGACACCCCGAAACATTCGCTGTCAAATTCGGGTTGTAAAAGTCCAAAATTTGACCAACTGCTCTGTATGTTTGATCATCCGAAAGAGACGATCACTTGCGTCATATCACTAGCAGCCCTAGCCAAGCTGTAAAAACATGAACCCGGGACCATTTCTCTTCCTCCTTCACTACTCACCCTACAGGGTATTAGAACAACGCGCCGCAGTGACACGGACCTGTTCTGGTTGTTCTGGAGCGTTTGCGTTTTCTTTAGACCGATGTCCCGCGCAGGTCCAAGCAGGGCGCAAGGTAATGAGCAAATATTGGTTTTAATTACAAAACAAACGACGACCCAACCGACGCACCGCGTTGACGTGGCCTGCGGTCCGGAACATTATAAGAAACCAAGGTAAAAAAAAGGCACCACACACAATAAACCCCTGGAGAAAATAGCGCGATGGCCTCGTTCGTACGGGTGTTGGGGAGAGATTGGTCAGGGGGTGTTTGGGGTGGTTCGTCTCTTCCGGCCTCGCTTTATGACCACTTTGCCACGGCGATGTCGAAGTTTGGCCTTGTTTCTATACATGCATGCGGAACGGTCCGTGCGCTTATCGCTAAACTGTTGGCGCTCCCATATACCCACACGCGGTATCGGCGCATTTGGTGTTTTACCTGCGCATGTGTTCTCGTTTCTTGCATTACTACACTACTATTTTTTTTTTCGCTCTCATCCCCTATTTTGTTGTTCTTGTGGTTGCCTTTTTTTTTGCCTTTTTGGACCCACGTGAAACATGTGAAACACCTTCAGCCTTTGGTCGCTTTTCGTTAAATTTCATTCGCACAATCGTACAACGGGCGTCATTCTTCGGCGATGGTCGAAGACGATGATTATTTCCATTTTCCTCCCCCATTTTGTGGTTGAGGGGGGGTTTCTGTGTTTTTTTTTCAATTCTTTGCTAAATTACTGCCCTTTTTCGGTACGGCACACAACATCGCACGAGTTTGACAGTGTGGGGAGTGGTCCTTCAAAGTGAAGAAACCCGGATCGGATCATCATCATTCGGTATTGTTTGTTTTTATGTGCACGAGGTCACCCTCACCCCCCCCCAAACACGCAAAACGATCACCTGGCCAATCTAATTGCGCACTCAACAACCCTTTTAGTCAGTCTTGAGGGGTTGGCTTTTTTATCGAAATTGCTTCGATGGGTTATAAATTTTCCCAACAGCGCACGGGTCGGGTCGGGTCCGGCAGGCGAATGAGGTGGGCGAATGGGAATGGACCTCCCAAAACCCCTGCTGAAAAGGGTGTGTGCTTCAAATCTGTGTGATCGCCATCTGTCGATCGAAGACTGGATGCTCCATAAATCTCCAATCTTTACTTCCTGTCCTGTCGGAACTGTGTGTGGTGACCAGAAATGGCACGCAAAGGAAGGCACGGTTGTGGACTTGAGGCGAAGCAAAGACAATTCGTTCCATTCTTGGATGTGCTCTATTTATTCTACCGGTCATTCGCTTGGCCAGTGCCAAATCAAGCGTGAAAAATAATGGGAAAAACACAGCAACCGGAGAGGGTTTGTTTGTACTTTAGTTTCGTTACTTTTTTATGGACCTGGCTTTTATTAAAACAAGGGAGAGTGTCAGTGTGAGCTTTATTTGCGATAAGAAGGCAATTTTTAACATTTAAGTTATTCGTTTTAAGAAATCATTCTTACGTACTTCGGTGCTTAATAAACAACCAAACACACCCGTGTCGCTCACCAGTTCCGTCGCTCACCTACCACCCGCGTGTCGGTTGACAGCCGCACACACTGCCCAAATGGGCCAAACAATATCGACCAAGCGCGGCCAGGTCCAACAACATCACCACCACCGGTTACTTAGGCACCCTGCCCTGCGTGACTCGTGGCGTCCGCAACCGGGAACTTCCCGGCCAACCGAATCCTTCACCCGGTCCGTTCCGTTCCAAACGGATGGGAGGGGGTTGTTTTATGTTGCTCTCGTGACCGTGGCCGGTACGTTCGCGTTCGCCAGTCGCATTTACACCGTCTTACCGTCTGCCGTGGCATGGTTAGGCGACGGTTGTGCGCTTCACGCTTCGGCTGCTTCCGGCGGCACATGCCGTGGGGGGGTTGAAAAATAAACCGCATAATGGTACGTACTATTTCGGTACGGTCTGGCCAGGTGCGGCTCACGGGGCCCAGCCATAATAACTGTGAATATTTTCCGCTTCATTAGGAATATCGGAGGAACATCGAGGAATATCGGGGAAACGTTAGGAAACGGCGAAGGTGTGTAGGGTGTGTGGCCTGACTGACCTCCGGAGATTCAGTTCGTGTGGTTGTAGAGCGAAAGGAAAGTCACAAATATAAGGTTGATAAAAGAAGCTTTACGTTGTGCAGATTAATATTCTCGCACGCTTAGTTAAAGCTGAGAAATGAGCACCGAATAGAGCGTAAACTTCTCCATCGGATAAAGCAATTATTAGAACTTCGTCATCCGAGATCGCGCGGTTAAGTCTCTCCATCCATTGATTAAAATCATGATGAAATCCTCCCTCCATTTTGCCGATACGCCACCGAGACGCGCATAATGCAACATATTGCACCCAATCACCCAACGTACCCAAAAGAAGAATCTCCAATAACCCCTAGGCGCATCGTACCGCCGGAAGGACACCGTTCCCGACCACAGACAACGAAATCTGAAGATACCGTTCGTGATGCAAAACCGGCAGCAAAGAGCGAAAGGGTTTTAATTTTATGTAAATTTCCTCCTGCCTTTGTGCGCACTTTTTGGGTTGCTTCCTATCGATGCACCTGGCTCTCGCGCTTATTAGCGAGTGCGTCTACGATGACACTCGGTTTTCCGCACAACTCTGGTTTTCGGTCATTTTTCTCGGTCGCCTCCTGTCAATGTGCTGTCTTCGATTGTCTCTCGGGCTCTCTGGGATGTCCTTCGTGGTGGGGGTTAGCGAACTTCCAGTGCATGCCAGGCCAATACCTAACCTATAATCATAAATTTTGCACCCAGGGCCAAGCTGAGCTCTGCTCCAGTTACCTTCTTTGCTGGGGGCATCCTTCGACATTTTTTGGGGATGAGGTTCCGTCGACTGTTTGATGTTTGGGACGGGACGTGCAGTACGAGCATACGCGGGCGTCATGTAGTCGCGAATTCGCCAGAAGAATATATCGTTTCACGTACAGCAAACCGGGAACTAATAATAGCGCGATCGGTGGCTAAAGATTATCCTAGACGCGGGCGAGTGGATGTCGTTTTGCCGTGGACGAGAATATTGGACGTGATTGGATGTGAGGTATTTCAATAAAGGTACATCGGCAAGGAGAAGGATACTTATTAAATGTCTCATATAGGACATTGAGTCGTAGTCTTATAAACCGTTTTTGTTTTTTGTGTTAGTGGAACAATTCTTATCTACTCTGCTTTACCGCGGTTGCTTTCAGTTAACTGATAACTCACCCTGATTGCTGACAGCAGCAATTGGACGCTCGTCGCTGTACGTGTCTGATTGGGTCCACCGTATCGCACCGGTGCAACAAAATGTCCGATCAAGCACCGTTGCTACCCCCGAGAACCGAGGGCCAATTAATTCCAAGTCACACCTCAATCCACGTTGCGACACGGCTTTGTCATGTAAAGTTTCGTTCGCACTATGTCCACCATAGAGCCGTAGCCCCGATTTGCCCGGTTTTACAGCGTCTGGTGACGCTCGACAGTGGGCTTGAGAGTCGTATTTCCAATGTACATGCGTAAAAGGCGCGAATCAAATTGCTCGCCCCTAATCCGGACGTCCCTCTGGTTGCGTTGAGGTCCTTGCCGCGTGGTTCCCTCACTACCAGCTTGGACAACACCGTGCTAACAATGGGGTTTTTTTTTGTTTGCTCTCTATTTCGAAAAAGAGGTGGAAACCAAGCCAGAAGTAACAACATGCTAACTAATTTGAATACTCGTTATGATGGTGGTGGCAGTCGGCCGTGCCAAGTCACTCAGTTCGGGCAGGGAAAGCACCAGAAAGCCTACGGCGGATCGAACTTGAGGTCCCGCGCTGGCGCTGGAGTGTTGTTTCTTGCTCTCTTTCTCGTTCCCGCGTTCGTTTAATAAACCGCGCGTTTCGATACATGCGTAGCGTTCGTTGTCGCGCAAGGTTTTACCCCGTTGCGCGTCAATGTTCACGGGTGGTCAAAAGCAGCAACTCGCGCAAACCCATGCATGTGTGTCAACCGTGAGTAACAGCGAACGCTTTTGATTGGCTCTGCGCCGGGAAAGGTGTAATGGCGCGATTGGGTCGATGTGGCTTTGGTTGGTGTTGATGTTCGCCTTTGCCACGAGCGGGGGGGACCGGTGATTGATGGTTCGAGGTGGGTTTTCTTTTTTTTTCTCAAGAAAACAACCCTCACGCGCACACCCAAAACCTGGCATTGGTACAAATGTAGGCACCCATTTTCGGTAGGTTTTTTTTTCTCGGTTTCGCATTGCTGGAGCAGGTTTTCAGTCGAAACGCACCTCGAAGGACTTTGTGCTGGAGCCCAGACCCGGTAATCGATACGCGCAACTGTTTGGTGTTTATTTTTGCTTCACCCGTTGTGGACAGTGTGGCAGCGCGTGCCACTTTCGCGAAGGTTACGCAAAAAAAAAGGTTCGTGCCACCGGTGCATCAGTAGAAATTGGAGTAGCGCGCATCTTGGCCCGCGAGCGAAGGCGCATTTGGACCCGGTTTGTGCGCGAAAACCACAGCTTAGTCCGTCTGGCGACACTGGCGCACTGGCCAAAACCGCACCGCGGGCAATTGGAGTTGTTAGGTAACGATGACACTGCAGCCAGTTTTGCATCAACCGATCGATTACACCGCAATTGGCCAACCGGTGGCAGTTGATTTGGGTTGCGTTGCGAATGATGTGGATGTGTCAGATGGTACCGTGTATTGATCCACTATAATTAATCAGATTAGATAAGCATTTATAGTCTAAAAAATGTCAAGTTGTTTAGAACATTTTTTATTTAAAAAACTACTTACAGTCGTTGTTGTCACAAACGCAAACATTTTTGTCTCAAAGTCACCAATTTTTGACAGTGTGCATCAAGTGTTTGTCTCTAAGACTAAATAAATTTTTGTCTGATGAAATTTTATTTTCTATATAAGTTTATCTGATTAGTATTTGAGTTGAAAACTTGTAGAATGTAGACAAGGGGTGATATCAGTCATTTTTGCTTTCAAGCCTGGACTGGAGAGTTGACTCCTTGAAAACTAAACCTACACAATTAAATTCAATGATTTTTCAGTGATATTTCAGTGTTAAGAGTTGATAACTTTGAGACAAAAATTGATGTACATTGGCAAAAATTTCTCGACAACGAATGTGTAGAAAATCTAACTTATACCGAAATTAATCCTCTTTTCTATTCTCTATTTGCAGGTGAGTGTCATAGCGTGTTCGGACCGCCACGAGTAAACGGGCTCTTCGCTTAGGTTAGCTTACAACACGTTTTAATTAAGGATACAATTCAAAACCGGCAGATAATTCGTTCACATGCGCTACCCAACCACTGTGTCCATACAACCGACACTCGTCATACAATTCAACCATGACAGGCGTTTGAAAGCGTTACAACAAGCGTTTGAATAGTTCCACCCCGGCACAGCAAGTGAGCGGTATCGGCATGATTTTTTTTTTTTTAGCTTGTGCTATATTTCTGCTCATTTGCCAGCCTGCCTGTTAAAACTTCCCATTGTCACCAACCGTTGATGCGCCTATGCAAAACGGCCCAACTCGAACGTGCAGACCGAGCACGGACCATCCACCGTTCCGCCGAACCGAAGGGTTTTCGGAAAACAATCCCATTATCTCCGCGGTGTACTCGAAATTCGCGACAACCGGCACAACAAAATCATTCCCATTCCCTGCGGGGTCCTTCCCCGGGCTCACCATGGTGATGGTGCCCTTTGCGTCACCGCACCGTTACTCACCCATTGACCGGTGCGGACCGATTGCAGATGATGCCGATTGATAATCATGTGGCCGGGGGCGAGCCCTTTTCACCGTGGCACATTCGGGTGGTGCAACCAAAAAATTTACCATCGAAACGATGTCACCACAGCCGCACAATTGTTTCACTGCTTCCCGTTTCCATCGCCCGGCCCGGTGGTAAACAGGCATTTTCCACGCGGAAAGGCATGTGTATCGAATGTTTGACTTTTTTGTTTTGGTGTACCGCGATGGACGGATAGAGCGTCCGTTCTGCAGACTGTCACAACGCCTTGCGGTTGTTGTGGAAAATTGACAAAAATAGAACTCCACTTCCAGCGCAACCGTAGCGGAAACGCTTGTCGTCCAACGGTGACTAACCCATACCAGGGGGTCGGAAGCAAACCGCGGCGAACAAAAAACCGTGTCCTCTTCCTCGTGTCGCTGCCGGGACACGTCAGGACGAACCCGCACGGAAGGACACCGCGTACGAATTGTCGCATTTGGTGTATTGGCTTATGATTTTGTGTGTTTTTTCTGTGCTGTTTGTTAGCGCATCGCACCGTATAACAACCATCGAACGACAAGCTTTCCTGCACGGGATGGTGTGTTGTTGTTTTTTCTCTCCTTCCAAAAACCATCTGACCACCAGCGCGGAGTTTCCAGCGGATTGTCCTGCCAAACCGAACTCGAACTGACGACGAACCGTGTAAAACCTCAGCGTTGCAGGAAGGATAAAATCTGCGCCCAAACGCAAACCCCACCCAAAAAACCTTCCCTCGACACACACACACACACGCTGTACACCGCAGCGGATAATCATCAACACCGGGGGTTGACATGCGTTCAAGTGTGTGCACTTTTGTCAATGCCCGAGAAACGTTCCCGGCAATGGTTCACGAGGATGGGTTTGAGTTTTTCTTGCTATTGAAAAGCGAGATTTGATCAATCTCTTCACCAAGCGCGTTCCAATCCTTTACCCTGCGTGGCATTGGTCAATGGGTGTTTTTTTATTGTTGTTGCTTTGTGATCCTGGACAACATCAGTCGGTAAGCCCCGGTGTACGGGGTGTTGCTGTTTGACCTCGCTAGTACCGTCTCCTGAAAATTGCATCCTTGACATAGGGACCGCACGGGCTTATCGAGTGCATCGGATGCACTTGAGCGCGGTTTTTAATTAAAAGTGATCAAGAATTTGGTACGTTGGTGAGATGTCCTTTTAAACGCTTGAAGGAATACGCGGTTATGAAGCGTTTGGCCTGGCCTGGCGGTTTCTCAGAGGGGCTGTTGATGTTTGGAAATCATTCGTACTTAATTGCTATTCCATTGAAAGTTTTTTGAGAAATTTCATTAAACCAAGGTCTTAAGTTCAAAGTGTTCTGAGCTAGTTGAATTATTTTAGATGACAGATATTAGTCCACCATTTTACTACTGATATTTACACACTGTGTCTTGAATGTAAAAATATGTAAAATATGTCTCAAGTTCGTAATGTTCTGAGCCATTTGAATTATATTAGATAACAGATTTCAGTCCACCATTTATTTACCACTACTATATTTACAAACAGTGTCTTGAATGTAAAACTAAAATATGTTAGCCGGAATGGATGGGATAAGACACAGAAATCTACATTTAAATGTACTTATAAACCTGGATAGACGCACTGATTTGCGGATTGAAGTAGTCGTACCTGGAACATACGTTAATTTTAAACTTTTAACTTTAAATTTATACACCCAATTTGTTAAATAACTAAGTTCTCATACCTTAGCACCTTCAACATACTCACGAACCTGAAGGTATTTAGTTAAATTTGTACGAAGTTCAACTATTGACATTGTTGTTACTAGACAGGTAGTGTGAAATCTGAATTTCCGCAGCAAACTTATGCAACAAATCAAAGGTTTACGAAATTTATCACGTGTAATATTGTCAAACTTTCAAGAATTGTATTCCATCACCACATTCGGCACGTAACGCATCAAACAAAACCATTCGATCCCCGCAGATGAAAGCACGCGAAACACACAATCGAACGCGAAAGATCATCACCAACTTTCATTCCACGCGCTTCACACAGGTGAATGGTAATCCCAAATTGTGCATTGCTTACGGAGCACCGATGGCTATCATCGGCAAACGGCTCGGATGCCTCCCGTATTGCAATGCACAGCCCGATCGAGTGGCGCTTCCGTTTCGCTGCGAGTGCAACCAAGATGAAGATAATTATTAAAATGCACTTCATCAATTCCCGATTTGGGCCGAAACGCAAAACGGAACACGAACCACGAACAGATTGTGGTTGCTCGGTCGGGACAGGTGTAGCTCACGGGGGTTGAGATAAAGAGGCCCCCGGACGCCACATCCACCCACCCACCAGCAAGGTGAAGGGCAGCTGCGTATGTTTCGTACCACATGTGGGAACGAACGTGTTTCATCTCACGCAACCCGCAAAAGGGGAGGCGGTGGAGATCTCGTCCACCCGGCCCATACAAAACTGGAAGACCTTTCCTTCCGTTAGGTGAGCGGCGAGCACCGTTAGAATGCACCTTCTTTCGCTCGGTGCGCAATGCAATGCGCATAGATCGGTTAATTAGATTAGACAGATTTTCCCTTTACGCACCAAGCCCATGGGAAGCGTTTGTGGCCGCTGGAACTTCCAACTGCGCTCTGCGCTGGGGAAGCCGCTGGGGTTGGCAATTAATAAGCTCCAAAGTCACGAACACACTGCCCTGCCCCAGCCGTGGGCCAGCCGTGGATGGATGGATGCATGAGTGATCCGCCAAAGGTCATGGCACACGGTGCGCACGGAGGGCATCTTGGGCAGTGTTGCGGATGTGCACACATGTGGCACATTGTTTGCATACGGAATGAGCCAGTAAGATGTCGTAATTTCGTTTCCCACAAACACCCTGGAATGTTGGTGGAAAATGGAGAGATCTTGCATGAGACTTTATGACTACCGCCTCTCACTTCGCTCGGGTAGGGAGGAATCCGCCGATGATGATCGTACCATTCGCCCATCCATCCATCCATCCGTCCATCAGGAAGTGCTACTGCACAGCGTTCTTCCCGCGAATTCCGCCGTCCCGATGTCGTGGCATGCACGGCACTGACGAAGTGCGCCCGCTTGCGACTGTCCATAAATTGACAACTGAAGATGCCGAGGAAATGAAGTCTTCTCGTGCTGGTTCTCGCGGGTTCCCACCGGAGTGGCACCACCGTAAGCCGAAAGCTCAACCACCGCCAGGCACATGTGGCCACAACCGGTGACAGTTGTCTCGTCGTAGCTGACCGACCGGCGGCACGTATCAGAGGAACCCGGGCCCCGGAGTTCAATCGGCCCGGGTACGGCGTGGCCGGGATTATCATGTAAAATTGAGATGAATGTGACGTTCCGTGGTCAATTAGAGAAATAAACTGCCAGCCCAGAGTTCGTCCGCCTTTTGCGCTAGCGCAACTGTCCGATACGACGACCGTATCGTCTGCTACGCCTTCGTCGTCGCCCCGTTTGAAATGTAGATGAATGTGACAGACTTCAGGAGGGAATGGAAAATTTATGTCTTACTTTTTTCCGCAGCCCATCGCATCCATCGCGAGGCCCAAAGCGAAACGGGTGTGTTTGTGGGGGATGCAATTTTCCTCTGGTGTGCGACCCACTGGTCTACGGGTCCCAGTGCAACTGCGGCACCCGGCCTGTGAGCTTTCCGCGCGTCGAAATGCAACGGCCGGAATCCATTTTGGAGATGGATAAAGATAGATTAAGATAATTAAGTCCCAAAGTCTCCACGCCGGCATGGTCTTCGCGTCCGAAGGTCAAGATCATTGGCCTGCCAGTGGTGGTGGTTTGCTTACCTTTCGCGAACTTCTGGATCACCGCTGATGCCGCTGGTCCGAAATATGAAAATTGATAGAAATCTCATGCGAAGCGTCCCGATTTTTGCTTTCAATTGCTCCGGCGCCCAGTTCAATAGCCTCTGGGGTGGAGAAGGGAATCGGTTGGTTTTTTGCCCTTCAACTACTCCAGATGGACTTTCAGCAAGATCACTTTACTGCTCAATTTGCATCTCACCGATCTTTGCAAAGCTCCGAAAGGACAGTCGATTGCGCTCCCTTTTCCTTTGACGATCGTACAATGTATTTTTTTTCTTCTGTTGTGCAACCCAGTCCCACCGTGGCCAGTTTTTTATTCCTCCCGGTGATGGTTGGTTTCTTCCGATGATATTCCTTCCAGCGTCAGCTACTCGCTGATGCTTATCATTCCACCGACTGTGGACACAATCGGGGTTTCGGAATGGTTCGGTTCAACGTGCAGCAAACGCGAGATAAGTGAAGCGATCCTTTAATGCGCTCCAAATGGATCGTGTGGTCCGAAAAAAAAACTACGAACTACCCCTTTTGGCCGCCCCGTAAAGGTCTTGGAAGAAGCGCTTATTTTTTCTAGGGTTTCAGCTTTTTTTCTGTTGTTGTCCCTAGCCTTCTTGGCAGCTCGATTTGAATATTTTAAACTGCATAATTTCCACGCCAGCTCCATCCCGTCAATTTCCAGCGCGTATATCAAGCGCAGGCATCCCTTTACTTCCCGCTTCAGTAATGAGCCCACAACGAGTCCGTTGCGATCAGGTGTATCGTATTTTTTGCGCTTTTCCATGCGCCTCCGAGATGTCATGTTGGGTGCCGACCGGCGTCGATTGAACGGCCAGTAGTAGCCGATGGGAACAGTCAAAAGCCCCATCCGGTTGGTTGGCTGGCCTGAGCTAGGTGGGTAAAAAAGTAACATCATCAAAAACACTGCCAACACACAAAAAAAATGCACCCATTGCAAAACCATTGGTGAATCGATTTGTGAGATTACGATCTATGTACACCGGAGTTTACATTTTACTGTGGCTGCATTTGAATGCGGCTATTGGAGGCCGAGATCTTTTATCTGCACAGCGGAGTGTTCCACAGTGGAGGAGCTTCTTTTGATGGGGAGTGTGGTCAAGGGATGGGTTAGCCCGAAGGCCAGCAACTACACTTTCAACACACTGCCATCCTGAAGGATCAACAAAGTCCGATGACCTTTCGCAAACTGATGATCATTTTTGTTGGAATCTTTGGAAAGTTTGCGAACAGATTTTGTTTCTAGCAAAAAAGGAAGGAATCCCTACATGAAGGAACATTGTCTCGTTCGGTTTCCCACGTGCTGGCCACGGAACCTCCCCCGATAGCATCCCCATTCATCTCCCGGTAATGTCCTCGCCGCGCTACAGCGCTAGCCAAGATTTATGATCTCTCCAAGTGTGCGCCGCACAATTCTCGATGCGATTTATGTTTGCTTTCCTTCCAAATCAGCTTCTTTGTGATGGTATCCCCTCCCTCCCCCCACCTCCTCCACCCTTCCTTTTTCGGACTGGTCGTGCTGATAACGGTGTGCAATCTTCCTTCCGATCGAACACAGCGCAAACCGCAAACCGTTGTCGAATCCATAAAACAGAAGTAAATTGATTTTGTACCTTGCCGCGTTCTGCTGCTAGCGCGGTTCGCGCGGAATCGGAACGCAGGGTCCCATGCGCTAGATCTAGATCTAGCCGGCGGAATGGATTGCACCCGATGCCGATTCGATACAGCGGGTTCCACCATAATTCGAATCCAATGCTACCGGCATCGTCCATCTCACTAGCCAACCTAGAAACGGGAGGCAGAATGGGGCGATCGTTATCGAACCAACCGTGAATCTGCAGACGTCCCATGTCCCCTCGGAGGTTCTGCAGGTGAAAGATGGAAGCAGCGGATCCCCTTCCGATGCGGTGCAATTGAATTTAATTTAAATTTATGTTCCACGTTGTGCGAGCTCTGGGAAGCGGTGCGGGTGGTGTGTTTGTATCGTGCAGGATGCATCTTCGGCGCACCGGGTACACAGGATGCATCTTCGGCATCGCAGAAGAAAAAGGGAAAACGAATGGCGATCGGGTTGAAATTAATCGTGAGAATGTTTGCCCACAAAACCGGCGTACCCGGACCGTCGGCCAGAACCAATTCTTAATGGGTCTTTCTAATAAACTCCGTCTTTGATCGATGTCGCCTGTGCGAGGCGACTTTATTTATTTCGCTTCCATCGATCGGGGAAAACGCCAGGGCAGGATGTTTAAAGCCAAACGTACGAAAAGCTGTAGGCAAAACTTTGTTTACTGCACAACAGATCAAAGTTGCGTACCAGATGCGAGAGATAAACATTAGCGAAACATCCGTGCCAAAGGAGGCCCTCCCGGGTCGCCTCCCATGGGATGGCCCGCTCGTGCGGACAACCGTTCTGTGCGCAACAGATGATGAAAGTATTCTGCACTTTCACTTGACGTTGTCGGTGAATTTTAAAACACAAACACATAGAACCCCCTTCCCCCTTTTCAAGCACAACTGAAGGTTTCCGCTGGTGCAAAAAGCAAAAGTGAGCTCAGGGAAAGTCTTTCGGCAGGAAGGAAAAATTCCGAACGCATCGTGAACATTTCCCTCCACAATTCGCTTCCTTCGCGATGAAAAAGTGCAAAAACGTGCCCGCAGATCCGAGATGTTGTCCAAAAAACGGAGACAAAAATTAAATTTACAACATTTCCCGGGTACGAAAAGAAAAAAACCATCCTCGCGCTGCCACGTGCACACGATCCTTGGAACGGGAGGGAAAAAAAAGAAGGCAAAGAACGCGACCGAAAGCACAGCACCGGGGCGCGAAAGACGAGGACTTGCAATTTCACTCGCGAGTAGAATACATAAAATGTGACGGGGACACACACAGGGCACTCACTTCACAAACCGTAAGGATACTCACAGCTCACCGGCCCACCCCCGCCAAACCGGCCTGCCTCCCCGAACGATTATTTTTGTATATATTCTTCTTTAACGCGAGGCGTAAAGCGTGAAAAGAAAACTTTTGCATACTATACCCCCTCCACCGATCGGATTCCGACGAAGACGGCAATGATGACGGTGATGATGATGGCGATGATGATGTTCGCGGAAAAGTTCGCGCGGTAAAAATTTTCACTCACCAAACGCGCTTCTGCTGTTTTTTGCGTCCTTTTATCATTTCTTTCTCGTGGTGTGCTTTTGCGCGTGTGGTTGTTTTAAAACGGCTGGGCACGTTTCGTGTCGCGGCTGCCAACCAAAACGCCAAACGGTTCTGCTGGTCTGCGTTCGGCGAGCAAAAAGCGAAAAAGCATCAAAGCTGGCGCACATAATAATAGCCAGCAGCAGAACAGGGCCACGTCTTCGGCTTCGGGGGGATTGAAAAAATCAATGATTTTAAAGCATTTCGATGGAAACGTTTTTAAGCTTAGGAGGGATACAAAACGCTTAAAGCTTCCAAACAACCCCAAGCCGCGATCGGTTCTTTTTCTGTTCGGTTCTTTCCGGTGCTGCTTTCCAGACGGTGAGTTGAACGATCTGCAAGCGGCGAACAAAGTGGCGGCGATAAGAACATGGCCCAGTCTCCCGTCCACCGTCGGGGTTAGTGCAAACAGTGCAGCGAATATGCGTGACGATACAAACCGGAAACCTGTTCCGACCGCTGAAGGCGACAATGTTGAACAATTTTATCGCGTCCCTCCAGCGTCGAACCGTAATGAAACTGATAAAACCGCGTCTTATCGCGATTGTGTGACGATTGGGGTGGGTGGGAAAGGGGAAAGGGGTGAAACATGAGCGTATGTAGAACAATCGACCATATCGTATGGTGAACGCGCACATTGTTCGCCCCATACATGTGTCACTTGATTGCAATGGCCGGAACAACGCTGATGCTGAGTCCGAACAAATCGAAACGAAACGGTTGCCAACAGGGATGTATTCAGGCATGTTTGTATGCCCCTTCTTGGCATTCCAATCACTTGTTCCGATCAGTTTATCGTGCCATCAAGCTCGCGGTTTGCCGATTGCGCATCGTTTAACGCAATAGCATGCAAATTTATGATTTATCTTGTACTCGAAATTGTTTAGAATATTACAGTGTGTGATTTCCAAGGTGGTTTACAGGTGTGAATTGTTTCGAGAAATGCAGCAGCTGATCATTGACTCACTCTAATCGTAACGTGATTATTATCCTGGACTTAGCATTAGACATTTGACTAGAAAATTCTCACGAAATTGTTACCTTTCAATCAAACCACAAATCAGCTTTAAAGAATATTTAACAAACATGCTTAACAAAACACATCCTCGACATACAGAACCATCCTGATTGATACGTAATTTCACACACCATCTATTAAAATCAACCTTAACCGACTACGATCAAGCGATCAGCGTGCTCAAGGGGAACTACCCGAATGCATCAATTCACACGACATCCTTACACCAATCCTAAAACCATCAAAACGAAATCACACCTCGCACCATTGTCCTGGCGCGCCACGATAAATCAGTCCTGAGCTGAGAATCCACACAGAAGAGAGAAAACCTCCTGGAAACAACCCAACACGATGCAAACAAAACACCATCGATCTGGAGCTCTTGCACGGCAAACACCTTTCGATTGCTGCTAAATCATCTCCACACGGCCGCCCCGGGTGAAGGACAAAAATTTGTCACTCTAACTATTAACTCCTTCCTGTTCTGTTTTCGCCGGGCCCTGCGCGCTGTTTTGCTTGGTTTCGGCCGTGCCACTACCTAAACGGCGGATCACGACTCAAAAGCATCAGCCACATAAGGCCAGTAAGCAGTCGCGGAAGCACAAAAACATACATTCGGCTCGGAAGAGCCGAGAGCGCGAGCGTACCCTCGGTAGGCTTTCAATTTTGCCCACAATAAATCAACTTTTATAATAGTAAATATTATTTATAGTTTCACCCTCGACCCACGGTCAACCACGAACGGGTAAAGCGAACGGGTGGAACGCGGGAGTCCTTTCTGGTTGAAGTCACTTTTGAATTCGGTTCGGTTGTCGTCGAGTTGGGCTTAAGAACGATGCAGCGAAGGAACCATTCTCACCGCCAGAACGATGGTCAGAACGAAGCAAGAAGAGGGAAAAAAGCCCCGACCATCGTCTCTGCAAGTGACAAAAGGCCCCGAGCCAGGAGAACGAACCGAAAAGGGCCGGCGAAAAAAAAAAGGCCCCGCGAAGACAAAAACCCCTTTTTCCTAACCATTTTCTTCGTTTCTTTTCCTGGTTTCGCCGACCATTGAACAGGGGGTGGGGAGTGAGTGAGCTGTGTGCGCCTCACTGTATGCATAAAGCATAAAGGCTTACCAACGGCTTTCCACCCACGGCGCACCCGAAATCCGGACAATCGCACCCAAAAGGTGACGGCGTACCGAACAACAACCGGGAAGGAACGAAACGAACGGTCCACCCGGAGCAGTCCGTGCATATAATTTCTCACGCTCGATCGACGACGCGCTTGTGGATGGCCATTAGGTTTGCGTTACAAGAGCAGTTTCGAAGCAGCATCCGACGAATGTGGATGCCCAGGGTTGGCTATGTTGATCGAATTCAATAAACCCATTGAAAGACCTTTCTGCCCATCCTGCTGCTGGGGGCTCCAGCAGCGACCGGACGACAAAACACAGCGAACTCGTGGCTCGGAATATGGCCCAAACAGATGACAAAAGATCGCGTAAGCGGCATACAAGCGCGCAGACGGGGATGCAAAGTACGTACAGCAAGAAGAAAGCAGCACGGCCAACGGCACAACCTGCAACCACCGAAGAAGTTTCCCATTGGGTAAGGTCGGGGACGATGCTGTTTCTATGCAAACACGCGTAACTGTTGGCGACAAATATGAAATAACTTTGTCTTCTGCCTTGTTCCTGCCGGTGGAGGAGGCTCGTCTACACGCACACCCACCGGCCAAGCATTTCCATGCTCCATGGTTTATGGGTGGAATGTCAATGCGTCGTGCGACACGCGCTAGATGTGCGCCGTTTGCCCGCATGGCACTCGCGAAGTAGCATAGTTAATTAGGCAATCGATCCCGGCGAAGGTGCATTTTGGTGAAACGGGGAATTAATTGAATTCGCAAACCCCTTTTTGGCAGCTTTGCGGTGGAGAGAAAGGTGGAAAGATTTGGAGGGGTAGCGGGGAAAGGGAGGAAGGGTAAAATGGCTGGAGCCATACAACCAGGTACGGATTGAAAGCGGCGTGTGGAATGGAAATTAAGTTCAAATTAAAATCACCACCACCCCTGTGGCAGCGGTGGACTACGCGCGGTACGCGCGCAAAAAAAAACCCCAACAAGGAAAACTAGTTAGTGTAGGAATTTTGATTAAATGTCGCGGAGCGGTGAAAGTATTTGTAGCTGCACTAGGGCAAAATGCAGCAAACGATTCGTTAGCAATGGGTTTATAAAACAACACTAATTTAAATACTACTTGACACGGGTGTGTGTGTGCCGTGTTTGTGGGGTTACAATTACAAGTTTTATTGTGCTGTTTTTAATGGGTCTTCAAGGAATGTCAATGAAGAAGGATTTAGGGGAGGTAATATGGGAGTGCATTTTAAGGTAAGATGTGGTAGATTTTGAGTTTGTATAGCTCTTAAAATGTCATCTTAAATAATATAACTTAAGTGTTATCCTAAGTTGCTTAGAGGCCTGAAGTCTGTAGATGGAGTTTACGATCAGATACCCTCAAAATCTCAATTAATAATTGCATCAATACTCAATACCTATACTGTGCAAATGGTTGTAAGTTAAAAAATAACTTATATGCACTTTTTCTCTCTTATATAATCTTGTTCTTATCCAGCTGTTCCAGCAGCTGATGCTTCACTTTAATAACGAGATATTTAATACATGTATGTGTTCAATTAACAGAACTAATAATGCAAAAAGAAAATGGAAATTTAAAAATTTTCAGTAATTTTGGAATGAAAATATTTTGTATTAAATATTATCATTTCAAACCCACTTTTGTCATAATTTATGTTTTTTAAGCCCTTAATGTGGGTTTTGCTCCACCCTACACACAACTTTGAAACAGTAGTACTGTAAATATTGTACTGAGGAAAAGTTTTTTTGATTGACAAGATACATGTGATGTGTACGATATCGGGAGTTGAACCCGAGACGCTTCTTTTCATACACTCGTGCTCTCTCATCTGGACCATCAGGCCCTCTTTTCCGGACCCCGCTAGCTCTCAACCAGACGCGACTGATGCTCCCAACTTCCTAGGATGCTCGATTAAACTACTCTTTGTGCAGAATCATCTTAATCTCGCCTTACGAGCCGAACCGTGAAAAATCCAATCCTGCTAACAGTTTCAATTTATCATACATCGCACCTGTGCACACTACCCTCATAACGAATGCATTTGCTCAGCCACAAACGGAACGGAACCGCACCCAAAAGGCCTCTCTATCCCGATCGTTACTCGATCGATGTGCTCGCCCAACGAAGTGTACAACCGTCGTGGGAACTGTGAGGAACGTCGTCCCCCTAATACGCTGCTTGACCGTCTCGGTTTTCGTCCACGACTTTGGACATCATAAATCATGCTGCACAGAGGAACCACAGAGCCCAACCAAACGGATTTGTGTTGTATGGAAGGGCAAAGTTCTAGTTGGACATCGGCCCATACCTCGATACGCGGGAAGGATTAACAAGACGACCATGTAAGACAACCATGTTTCTGCCACGCCACGTACACCGTGACACTGTGTGCCATTTGGTTGCCGTTTTGGAACCGACACTCGCAATTCAAGCCGGCTCGTTCGCTATTTTCACTCAGTTGGCTCGTTGGGGTTTTTACTTTGCGGTGATTAGAAGCGGTCACGGAAGCGACCATATTCCCACATGCACCCAAAGCAGCCCTGCTTGCTTAAACATACACGCTGGGAAACCATGATCGTGGGAGTTGGTGTGGAAAAGAACTGCATCCCACACACACACACACACACTCGTCCGCTGCGGAAGTTGGCGGAAGTTCATTAGTCGGCCGCCGAAGATGCACCCGCTTCAGGTCGATCTTATCAGTGGACCTAGGGCACCGTTCTTCTTCACGCAAACTCTGTGCGCTAAAAAAAAAAAACACCCCCCGAGTGCGTGCCAGGTGGTGTGGGGCCATCATGCACCACATACGGCCGGTGTTTTAACGGAGGTTTTTGCTTCTCCCTGCCAGCTGGAATCGAGATCGAGCGAATTGGATCCCGTTTGGTGTTGAAACGATGTCACGAAAGTGACTTTGCCCTTTTTCTCTACCATCCATCCATGCGATTGTGCGACCCCTCGTGTATGATTTGTGCCCATCGGGAAAGCCCGGGCGGTGCGTTGAAAGCTGCCCTTTTTACGCCCCGTTCCGTTGGTCCCATGTGAAACGGGACCACGGGGGAGAGCCGCCAGTTCGCTGCACACAATTGTGTGCTGCTAACGCTAATTTTTAATTGCAACGCCACCTACCGGATTGACGGTGTCTTTTGACCCTTCGGGAGAGAGCAGGCCGTACGCAGACTGCAGATCTGCGTGCAGCGTGAGAGGAACGCTGCGTGATTAGTACGCGGGCGTGTGAGTCTGCGAAATCATAACCATCATACAAGGCATACAGCCGTCATTTGCTGCGTCCGAGAAACCAACGAACGAACCGGGGTGCTGCACACCGTGTGGGTGAAAGTGCAATCGTTGCATCGTAGCACGCGCACTCCCTTCAGCTTCATCGGTTGTACGGCCAGAGAGCTTTATTTTCGATGCATTCAAGTGTCAACGTCAGCGCACCGACAAGAAAGTCGTTCGGACTCTTGAATTGAAAACACACACCGCACAGCACCAAAATAAACTTGGAAATGCGTTCTTCCCCAAAAAAAAAACACACACACACAATCACAACATGGTTCGGACCTACCTTAAAGTTGTCTCACCGAAACGAAGATTAATCACCTTCCGCACTCATCTCTCATCGTCAGCTCATCGCTCACCACAGCATCTCACCAAGTGCTGGCTTTGTTTCGCTCGGCTTTTCATCGCGTCGAGGTGAGGATTATCCGTTTGTTGCCCTTTTTGTGTTTGTGTGGTGCTGTTGTTGTTGGTGCCGCCGACGCGCGCTGCAATTTCGCGTAGCATAATTTGCGTCGCGCGCGTTTTGCACCACGCTCCAACCACTCCCAACGCTCACCGCAGCATCCGAACGCGGCCAGCTGGTTCTGGTTGACTTGTCTCGTTAATTTTTCAAACCGAACCAGCGGGCGGGATAGAAGTGGTGCGAAGTGGACAAACGAGGGAACTTCGCAGCAGGGTGGAAGCCGGGCGGGTTGAAAAGCTCACAACGAAGCGTGGGAGTTTTCCCTTCGGGGCACCCGCTTCCTATCCTCGCCCCCCTCTTTCCCATCTCCTTAGTTAACATTTCTTTTCGTTTTCCGCGTCTTAAAACCGCGTGCCGCAAACGCAACAGTCGCGCGCGGTTCGCAAATTGCACGCGGTTTTTATTTGCGTTTTCTTTTCTTTCACGCTGTTGCTCTTGCCCGTTCGGGGAAGGCCGTTGCTTTACTGGGTAGGAGTTTTTTTTTTATTGTGTGTGTGTGCAGCTTTGCGCTCCAGGTGGTGCGTGGCGCGGTGGCGAGTGTATTTACCGCGTTGGCGCGTGATTTTCGCGCGCGCTTTCTCGCATTTCATTGATAAAACCGAGAACGGCGGTTTTGACCATTTTTCCACGAGTGCTTTTCTTCGTAGACAAACATATGGAGGAGTGATCCTATCATTTATTAAGTATTTTCTGAAAGATTTTTTTCACGATTAATGAAAGTTACTGTAAATTATATCTAATGTATAGAGATTGGTTTATCTTAAATGTTATGCTTAACTGTTGATTGTAAATATTGTGCATGTTATGTATCAGAATAATGAAGAAACATATTGATGTAATATGAACTAGTTTTTATTAAGTATATCGTCAATCCCAATCCAATCATTGAAGTATCTCTCGATCATAACAAAATCCTTTGAAAACAACAATTTTTTATGCACTTTGGGTCAGAAGAACTGGAATGGATACTATACTGGAATGGAGGTTTACGGATATTCTAGCACTGAATAGAAATGTATCATGTCACGGGGCAAATGAAAGCCTGTAACATGGTATGTCTAGACCTCTTGAGGGTTGTTGTGTCGATAAAGAACAAGCAATCTTTTATGATATACTGTCAGTAGGCCTTTGAAAATCATGAAATTTTTCAATTCTGGATGGACTTCATGCCGATATTTTTAAAACAATATGCGAAGTAATCTATTCTCCTTAAGGTAGATCTGATTTGTTTCGATTTTTCTTATGCTCGACGTAGGAGAGAAACCTCAAGAAATTCATTGGTTTGTCCCTCGCAGTCCGAACTGTACCAACTCCCAGGCTAAATGATTAATCCACTTTCACAACGCACCACCACTGCAAGCTGTCGATTATATTTATATCTCCACCGAAATGACCTGAACCTATTAACGGCCTTGCGACTGCATCGACTGGTATTATTGTACCGAGCGACAAATCGCTTGCCATCCAGATGCAACGGCCTGATAGTCGTCCATTTGTGCATCAAAGCACCGCCGCAACGATTTCGCTGATGATAATTTCTTCTTTTCTGCTACAAAGTGCAACACCTCTTGCCCGTGACGACCATGACCATCAACCATTGCAAAAACCCAGCAAATGACCAAACACCAGACGGCGGACTCCGAAAGGACGCGTTAAATTAACTACCAAACTGCCCCGTTTCTGTATCGGCGCGATTCTTTTCCTCCCCGTGTCGTCGCTGCTAACAACCGCCGGACCGTTAGGCATAAATTACATGTTTCACTTATGATCTTTTAGCACCGACCCATGGGCAAGTGTGATCGTCGGCACTGGCATAAACGGACGCGCTGATCGGCAATCCGTCGTTGCCATCGTTGCCCGCGTGTGAGCATGGGCTGTGGGGCTGTGGTGGCTTCCTTCCTGGTTAACCTTTTTCGCAATCTTTCACCAGTTTCGTTTTGTGCTCGTGGTTTTTTGTTTTTTTTTGCCGTTTCCAACACTCCGGCTGTCTGCACACCCGGTGCTGCAAGGTGAGAGATCCCAGGCGAACGATTAGAGTGCGCCCTGGCGCAAACACTTGCGCACGGTAAATTATGAAAATGGACACTTCAAATTGAATACAATCGTGTGAATCTTCTCATTACAATTAATTTACCGTCCGGCTTGGAACGGGAGCAATCGGAGCGGGATGGTTGGAGTGGGCCCGATGGAATGGGATCCCCTCCGCGGCTACCGTGCAGCGAGGGGCACGGCATGATTCGGTGGATGGGAGCGTTTTAAAGCGCAATGCACATGCCGAAGAGCAACTGCAAGAAAGTGCATTCCATGTGTGTATGCAACACCCGTAGCGTGTGGTATAGGTCAGGAATGGTCTGCACGAACCGAATTGAAAACAAACGGGACCTACCCACCCGGTACGTGGGAGACACGTGGGAAATTCAAACGGGACCTCCGGGAGTGGGTCGCTCGCTGCGGTGTGTGTGTGTAGCTGGCTAATATTTATTTCGAGCGCAGTCGTATTTTTTTAATGTATTTTCCTCATCTGCTTCCGTAAAGTTTCTATTTCGGTAAGGTATGTGGTAAAGCATTGCTTTCTCAAGTCGTTTTGGTCAACATTTTAGATACATCTAGATCTCACAGCAACGGAGCAAAAAGACACTAAACAGACAAAGCACTAGCAGGCTTCGCCGTTGTGACCACCGCTTGACCTATCGATTTCGATTGAGAATTGATTCTACCCTTTCGCCGAACTGTGCCGATTCGAAATCGTGAATTTGCTGAATGACCTCCCGGAGAAACTCGGCCTGAACCTTGCCGTCGCGGGTCCGCGTGGCTTTAGTGGCTCTGTGCTAGGAGCCGTATGCTCAGGAGCTCATCCGACGCCAGTTTTCGGAGTCACAAATTGTGTCCACTGCTGCATTTTGTCGTTTCCACCACATTCAATCGGACTCGTCCACAATTGGGGATTCTTATGCGAGCAGTTTGCAGACCTCCTGACGAGACTCCAGCCTACAACACACGGAACTCTTGTTAGTCGCTGCCAACCCACCGTCCCCCCGCGCGTACACTGGTCCTATTTCCATCCCGACGCTCGATGATGATGAAATTGTTGCATTTAATGGTACCCATGTGCGCATAAATCACGCGGATATGAGTAGCATCGGTTGGCAAATGTGTCGTCGCCCCGGGTCCGTCGCGCAAAGCCTGCCTCCGTTTTTTTGTTTCTTCCTTTTTCAATGGTTCACCCACCCATGGTTCACAATCGGGCTCTGCTGGGGAGTGCCTTGCGGGCGTCTTTAGCAGCGGTGTTACTTCGTCCCAACTTCGCATCTTGGATGCCCCCGGTACCGAGCGTTCTTATAAATACAAACACAAATAAACACAGCCGCGCCGTGATCTGGCCGACGACTGTTGGCGGTGTGCTTGGTTCTATGATTTATTGACCTCCTACACGGCGACGCCGGTGTTCAACGGTGGGAACGTATCGGAGTTTCAGGGCAGGATAAGAACTGCACTAGTACGTGGTGCATGTGGAGTTGTGGAGACAACATCCAAATCCTGATCCTGATAAATCATAGAGTTGCTGATGTATTTTTTTTGGTTTTGGTTAAATAAATGATTTAAAAAAAAATTAGATAAGCCAAGCCACCTTCTTCACCATCATCTCGCGGACACAACATGCAGATGTTGAGATGTGTTCATGCAACCACAAACCACATGCTGACCACTCGAGTTATCGTCTTCTGCTCCGCTCCCAAGAGACCTGCCCACAACCCACCGTACGAGACATCTCACTCGTCACCCGAGATTCTGCGTGAGAAACGAACATCCACCGACCATATGTAGTCCTGCAATTCCTACAACCGTGACACCACAAAACCATCTTCCGACAAAACCCGAAGAGACCCGAAAAAAAAAATCTCATTAAATTTTCGCCTCCTTCTTCGGGCGCATCTTCTCAACTGACCAGCGGACCATGAGAAACGGAGGGTTTTTTTAAGTAAAACAAACCCAAAACGATCAAACTTTGTTAGCCGATACCATCCCGTTAGGCTTTTTGTTCGGACCTTCGCTGCGTTTAAGACACTTAAATCAACTTACATGAGTCGAAAAAAAAAACTTGACACCACGGTCTCCTCCACGATGTCCTCTAGCGGTTCGGCTTGCAAGTTTTCCACGAAAAGAAAAAAATTCGGTATGGCCAGAGCGAACATGACAAATTTAATTTGTTATGTGGTCGAGACGTTCTCGGGTTCGGTTTTGGACGGGTCCTTCGATATGTTCGCGCTCCTATTTCTCTGCGTCCTTCTGGACAGAATATCCCAATCACTTGACTCATCGGGACCGGGGTGTGTTGGTGTTGTTTTTCTCTCTCTCGCTTTCCTTCCTCTGCACTGTAACGCGAACATGAATTTGCATCTGGGCACACACATATTTCATAACGTTTCGAACCTGTTTGCATTTTATCCCACGTTTGCCTTGCCCTGACTGTCTGTCTATTTTGTGCTCAAATGCCATCCCCGTGATGTTTTCCGCGTTCCCGGCTTTTGGTCCGTCATGCAAAAGCGTGCAGTGGGAGCGCGAGGTTTCGGAAAAGTTTGGTTAGTGCTAATGCTGCAGCCAAGATGAATTGAGCATGTTCACCAAACTCCGTGTTCTCAAGTGGTCAGCTATCGTTTTGCATCCTCCCAAAAACAACAACACAACACAGCAGCAGCAACAGCATGAGTATGATCGTGACTTGGACCAACCGTTCCCCCGTATTGACATCCACCCATCCTCTCAACGCCCTGCGAAAAGCGATCTGATTCCATGCTCTTGCACCATCAACATCCCTCACGGTGGAACCAACAGGGAAGCGACCTTAACGGCACACAGCAAACGGATTATGTCATTACGGTTTGCGGTTCTGCATCTTTTCCATCACACAAGAACAACGGCACCCGGTGTGGGGAGAGGGGGTGAAAAAATCCCCCCTCCACGCTTCTCACTCCCCTGTTCACTTCTCCTCCACCAGTTTGTTTGTTCTTTTCTTGTGCTTTCGTCCAGTGTTTGGTGGTTTGGGCCTTCTTCGGTGGCGCAAAAAAAGCAAAAATGGTGAAGAAAACGAAAGTGACATGCCGCCGCAATGTCCAGTCGTTGGGGGGGAGGGGGTGAGCTCTGGTCAACAGATGGTACCAGATTTGCTTACCCATCAGCTCGCCCATATCTAATCGCTCACAGACCAACGCACGGCAAATTGATTCCTTCGCAAGGGAAGAACGGACAAGATGAAGGGAGCGTTTTTATTGATGGCTTTTTTTTAAGCATCAAATTGCTTTCTATTTTGACGTACGTAAATGGGAAAGTTAACACCGGTGTGTTTGATAAATAACTAGTTTTTTTTTTAAAGCAACGATCGACATGATCGAACATCGTACGTGTGAAGCCTTAAGTGTGCGCTAAACCGTTCATGCTGTTGTGTGGCAAAATTTGTTTTCGTCTCACATCTGTTGGTACATCGAAGAAGCTGTTGTTTGCCGTAAACAACCATCGTTATCGTACGGTACCTCCAAATTTGCTTAATGGTAAAAAAGGAAAGCAATCGAAAGGTACAAAACTACTGTCGCTTAAAATGATCGACCAGAAATGAATCCAGCACAATGTCACCAAAAATCGACCATAAATACGAAAGTAAAACATTGGGTTGCAATAGAATCAAACAGTCTACTTCATCCTTCCCGGTTGTAAACAAAACAATTGCAGGCAAGCAAACAAACAAACGCATTCCTTTTCGTTGGACCGTTGGATAATCATGACCCGGCAAAAAAAAAACAATAATCCAAAACTCGAAAAACAAAGGCCACGGCGACAAAAACCCACTTACCGATTAAATTTACGAGCTGTTTACAACCGGCATAATACGTTACCGAAAAACCCCCGGGGACCGAAACGGACGCGCATGCCAATAAAGAAGGCACAGAATTCAGCTTCTGTGTCCAGAACAGGCGCTGGCATTCACCACCGAAATTCATGTTTTCGTAACCGAGCTAAAAAAAGACAGACAAATAGCCAGGACGGGAAAAAAGGAAAGCAGTCCGCACTGTCCACCCAACTAGCTGCGTTAATCATTCCCCGGGTGTGGGCGCACCATGAGATAAAAAGCACCATTTCACAGTTTTCCTCCGTGTATTTGTTTGTGTGTGTATGTGTGAAAAACAATGCTCACGCTCGATGTAGAAAGATGCATACCGAGAGCTTTCTTCACCCGCGGTGGAGGGATTTTTATTGCTTTATTGAACCGAACCGACACTGCACGGTGTGTGGTAAAGCGAATGGAAAGGACATGTCAGGGCATACACACAGGGACATCATCCCCTGTAACTTTCCGCTTTGTTTAACCCGTAGCTGCACTTGTGCCCGGTGTCCGCTACCGAAGATCAATTGCCCACTTTTCGGTGGCCTTTTTTACCCCTCGAAACCTACCTGTGCGTGCTGGCCGAGGGTGGTGTGTGCACGGTCACCGTTGTCGCCTTCCGGGGGATGTGTCTTTGTTTCAATAATTAGCCTACATTCAAAACAAACCATAAAACCATAAACACTGCCCAATGCTACCCACACGCACCCACCGTCCCGCTTTCATTTATGGTTGTTCGAACAGTTTTATGGGACGCTTATTTTGCTTTGGAATTTTTTGTCCAAACTTAATTGTGCTCTTTTTGCTACTTTTATGAAGGGTCCTACCCGCGGTTGATGCTGTTGCAGCATTCGTCTGGCAGTGCAGCAGTGGTTGTAAGGTCCACGGGGATGATACCTTTCTTCGTTTACCTTCAAACTACCTTCACGGGGCGTAAACGTATCGGTTCCATTTCCAGGGGGTGGATTGTTTATGCTAGAAATAATATGCAAATTATTTCTGGACACAACAGAGCGTTCGTTGATGAGTTGCCGCTAAACTTGACCGTAGAAATATTACCCCGAACGAGCGCGGTATAGAACAGAGATGAGACAAGCCATTTCCTTGTTGAAAACGGTTCAACTTACTGTGGAAAACAAGGAGATCCTTCTTGGGTATCCTTAATTTCCACACAATTCTATAAAAATAATTGGACACCTTCGAAGTATAATTTCTGGTCCCAGAATTCCACCAATCATCTCATCAAAAACCACCTGCCCATTTCACTTTCCCACGCACGTATCAATCAAAGTTTCGGTGCGGCATAAATCTGTCTCCTCATTTTCGTGTCCCGGCATTCTCATCGGTCATCCCGTTTACGGTTGATCCCTTGGAAAGTGCATCCTTTAATCGGTCAATCGGGCCGGGAAGGTACACATTCTCCTCCAGCGTTCACCCCACAAACGCTGGACAAAAAAGACCACAATGCGATAATTGTAGCTTGCAGAAAGGAAAGGGGGCAAACGAAGGAACCCTTGGCAGCGGGCGAAAGCTCAAATCCTTCATCAAACGGACACTAGCGTGGGCGAACGAATGGACGAATTGCTGTCGATTGTGTGCGTTTCCTTTTTGCTTTCTTTTCCCTCCTTCGGTAGCTAATCCCTGTGTTGGAGGATGAATTCCCGCCCGGGAAGCACAAACAAGTGATTTGCGAAGTATGATTTATGTTTGATGTGCGTCTATCGGACAAGGGATTAGCCGTGGGATGCAGTTGCTTTGCCGTTGTTGAAGAAATTGCGGTCGTTTTTTGCTGCAGTTTTTGGGTGGGAAACCAAATCGTTCACCTCCTGTGTGACCAACACGCTCCATTTCGGTCTAGTTTTATGTTGTGTTGCAAAAGCATCGTTTAGTGTGCGCTTCGGATTCGTGGTCCCATATAAAAACCACATTATCATTTGCAAATCTCGCGAATCGGTTCAGCCAGCCGAACCTCCTTCCGAACAACACCCCACGGGAATGGTCAGAGAGCGACGCTACACGTCGCCACCCAGATGGGGTTACTCACGTTTTCCACCTTCGCGACCACATCGCGGTGGAAAAGGTGTGCCCCGTTGTGCATGATCCAGCTGGAGAAGCCCTTTGCCGTGGTGCAGGGGCTCTTGTACCCGTGTGTAGCGTGCTGAGGTGATGCAACAGAGAGTATGATTCCCGCGCATGAAGGGAAAGAGCCCCGGCTCGAAAACGGAGCAAACCAACAAAACAAACCTCGCACTCGCAAAAGATCACATGCTGCGGGGAGGTCTCGATCACTGGAGGCTTTCTGGGTACTGGGCAGCCGCTTCAACATTCTGTAGCACTGTGTAGCGCATTATGATGGGTTGCCTTTTTCGAACCTGACCCGTTCGGTTGACCTCCGACCGTCGCGTACCGTGAGCAGTGGATTAGTTGCGAACGATGAAATGGGAAAGCATTTCAATAAATTGGCCCACTGTCACCGTCCGGGCGCGCGATGGCGGTTCATTCTGCACGTCGCTCGATGACCGTATCGAAACCGTCACACTAATTGAATGTCTTTCTTTCTTTCACAGGTAAGGGCACAGCTGTTACACCACTTCTTCACGTACCAACCCACAAAACCTAGAGCATTAGTTCGTTTTTCCATCTTCTCTGTAAGTAAACGGCTTTGTTTCTGTGTAACGATGTTGATTCGATGTCCAACCGTTGTTCCAATGGCTCGGCACTTACTGGAGGCTCTTCCAAAATTCCAGCAAAAGGCACAATAGTTTCACTCGAATAGATGTATCCATTCTTTACGCTATGCTTTTCAAACTTATCATTTCTGCTAGCAATGTTTGCATGAAAATAAAACAAAAATGTCCTGAAATTCTACGTTTTAGTTTAAACCTAAAAGATGTTCCTTTTGATTTGCGCTTGGTGGTTTAGAGTACTCCCTAGAACCCCTCTACATCTGTATCCAATGCATTCCTCTACTACGGTTCCCCTCCCCTTTACGATCAGCTGTGAACTGTCCGGTGATTAGATTATTTTTTCAGCTTATTCTCAGCTGTAACTGTTTTTCGAACTCGATGCAACAACAAAGTGCAAATATTTCTCTGCCCTAACATCTGTTCCTGCTGGCGTGTTTTAAAGCCATTCCGACGCTTTCCAATTCTCACGGTCCATCATGGTCCACACACCCGGTATCTCACGCTTACCGGTGGAAGACACCGTGCCACGACGTTGTCCAAGTCCAAGGGCGCATCCTTTCCCTTGCTCCAAGCAAGCCAAAAAAAAAAGCGGAAAAGATTGCCAACTGTCCTTAATGTCCCGGCTGCCCTGCTACCCGTAAAGGATGCGCTAGCAAAATGCATCCCATGAGGAATGGGAACATTTTTGCCAATGATCATCAAGCGTTTGCTCGTCTTTTTTTATTTATTAATAAACCAGGCGTCTTAACGCACAGGCGAATATTTTTATATACCCCTCCAGGTATTGATTTGAGTAAGAAGAGATGCCAAAAAAGAAGAGGAAAAAACACCGCATCTCGGGTTTTGTTTTTTTCAAAGCCTCTGAATTAAACCTGGGGGATCAGAAATCTCATCCCCTGGACCCCTGGTTACCTTCAGGCGCGCGAGGACATTTACGCACTGGCGCAAATTCGTTCGTCCTTTTTGGCCTCGGAGGTCCGTACGGGAAGAGATCTGGCAAACAAAAACTAAAGGAAAAAACCTTAGGGGTAGAGATGTCTTCTAATCCCGCAAGACGCATACGCGTCTTTGGCTGCGAGTTCTCCCGGCAGTGATCGAGTCGAAGATTGGGCCGGTCGAAACCGGCGCATAAATTGTTTTTTAACGCTTCCCAAACGTTACCCCTCGGGTTTTCGGGATTCTAACACACACGCATGGCTGGTGGGTCTCTACACGGTCGTAGCTGGCATGTGAGGCACCGCACGAGATGAGTGAGTGTTTCTTCACCGTCATCGTAAGGAAATGCGTGGAATTAAGATTTGATGCACGATCATCTTACGCGCAGGACGTAAGATATTGTAGATGAGCTAAGCGAGAAAGAGAGAGAGAACATGCAAGACAGCTATCCTTTTCGAATTGGAAATGTAATCATGCATTTTCAATCCAAACAGCCACACATTCAACGCGCAATATTCTAATGCAATGCCGTCGACCAGGGAGTGAAGGTGATTGGGAAAGAAAGGTCCACGGCACGGTTAAAAGAAGACCCCCGGACATTTTTTTCTTGCCCTTCAAACACACCTAAAAAACTCGCTAGCCGGCCTTCCTTTCGCAGGGCCTCGGATCCTTACCACCCCTCGGAGAGTAACGGTATTTCTACCCAAAGGATCGAAGCAGTCTCGGGGTTTTTTTTTTGCTTGATCGTTTGTTTTTTCTTCATATTCCTTCAACAGTCATCAGTTCTAACGCCGTTTTTTTTCCTTTTGTTTCGCTACGGGTGTGTGTGTATTACCTCGTTTTTTTTTTCATTTAGATTCCACTCCCCATTTCCCATCACACCTCTCCCGTCGCCGGTAAGGAAATGGTTTTGTTATTAATATAAATCAAAGATATAATTAAGCATTCATTCCTGGCTTGTGGCTTCTCGCTCTTTCGCGAGCACTCGGTTCGGCCGGCGCGTTGTTTTCTTTTGCGTTTTCGTTTCGGTGCGTATATCCGGCCCCGGGAGAATGAGCAATATGGCCGGGGCCCGGCCGTTGTCGGACGGAAGTCGATCGGCCAAAGGACGACGGATGTGGTGAATTTGATCCTGCGTTACGGAACGTACCGAAGCGATGGTTTTCTTTTGAAGGCTGCGTATTTTTTTGTTTCTTTTCGTCTATTCACACACATAACTGCTTTGTACGGTCCGTTATTCGGTGATTGTTTGGGAGAGGATTTTTTCTGGCGTTTTTTTTTTATTTGTTGTAAGAAAAAAGTACGTGTGCACTCGTATGTCATTTGTACTGTCATCCTGTGAGAGGATCGCTTCCTTTTCTTAGATTTTTTTTTCCAAGGAGAACAATATCAAAACCGTGATGAAAAACCATTCTCGAAGCATTCACTATCTCTTACGCATCCTTGCGTGACCATGATAAGGAGTGTGTTTTTGTGTGGTTTTCACTTCAACGCACAAACGAATCCCGTGCCGTCGGTTTCCATGAGCTCACAAGAAAAAATGTTGATTAATTTTTACTTCTTCACCCATTTGGTTGCATCGCTGGGAGCGAAGGTGCAGCGGAAGTGCGATTCCTGCCGGAAAACGGCTTTCCACGGTCGATCGAATCGCGCACTGTCGAGCCCATACGCGCACACACAGCAAGAGAATATCGTCCAACCGGATACAAGCCAATTCTCGCACGTTCCCTCTTTCCGGCCGGGGGCGCCCACATCATGGAACCGGAGGAACAGGGATTTGCCGAAAGGATGCGGCGGCGTATATGGTATAAGACGATTATTTTCTTTACATTCCCATTTGTGCCGTTAATCGATTGCCAGCTGTGCTGAGGGCCACAGTAGCCGAAACCGGGACCGAACTGCCGCCCCCCGAGAATGGAACGGATCGGGATCGCAGCGAAAGGATCATTTTCTGTTCGCTCAATGCATTCGACGGAAATGAATTTCTTGAAGGAGGTGTGTGTGTTTTTTTGTGTTGCTTATAAAGACATCCTTTCTTCAATCTTCGACGATGGAACGAGAATCGGTTGCATGAGAAGAAAAAAACGGGTTCATAAATCCGCGCAGAATCTTTTAGAATTTCCGTTTTTTTTTATTTGTAGGAATAGAAATGGTGCAGTTTGAAGATGGCATCGGATGCATTTTTTTTTTCGGGGGTTGTGGTTACCAAGAACAAAGACAACTCGCTACGGGTGTTCCAAAGGAGTGTCCTTTATGTGGAGTATTCAATATTTGAAAAAGCCTTCCAAAATCCATGTTCAAGTTATTTTATTGTTTAAAATATAAACGATGATACTATCGCACCAAAAAACTTTCAACAAAGAGTTGAAATGATGAAACGTTTCCCCGTCCCACCAAGAACCTGGAAAACCCCCACCCCCCAAGCTAATCGCTTGTCGTATGTCCTTGCTCGTGAAACCCGCTCTCCAGCACAAAACTCTCAATCATCTCGAGCATTTCTTATCACACACGCGCATCGATGGCAAAGACATGTCCTTACCATTTCCATTTGTCCGCACGTTCGGTCATCCCACTCACTCGCGTACGATGGTCCGCACATGCCAATGGACACAGCATTATCCCGTTTGGTCACCCGGGAGCCACCCCATATGTACAGCCGTGGACGAGGGCCAGCTCCGATGGCCAATCGTGTATGTCGGTTTGGCTAAAAACCCGAACGGGTGAAGCGTGCTTGGCACTGTGTGGCCCCGGCCCACAACATTAGGGCACATACACATGTTACGTTCGGCTGTGGTATGTTCGTTTCGCTCCGGCTCCCGTATGCGGGAGCCAACGTAACGAAACACCCGTGCAAACGCACCCCTTGACCACCGCCGTTTCCACCCTCAGGCAGGGAAGTTTATGCGTCCTGTTGGAAAATTGTGGTGAATTTGTTTTTCTTCTCCCTTCTCCGCCGGCTCCTTTCCGGCCCTGCGACACACTCTTCTCACCACACGTACGTTTGTGCGTTGATGGGAAAAACTATAAAGCAACAACACCAACAAAAAAATGCTACCCCTCAAATAGCGCAAGTGAGTTGTGAGATGTTGCTTCTATTTTTGTCGTTCCTTCTCACTCGCTCCTTCTCAGCGGTGAGATCCTGCGTTAGGGGTGAGTGAGCGTACGGTGAGAGTGCACCGGTGAGAGTTACTCGCCTTTTTTGTGTGTGTCGTTCTCCATCTTCCTTCTCGCTTTTCGTCTCTCTTTCTCTCATACGCGCGCTAGCGTAGCCAGAGTTTTAGTCCAGTGTGTGTGTTTTTTTTTGGTTTAGGGTCACCCAAAAAAAAGGATACTTCACCCCTGTGTGTGTATGTGTTGTTTGTATGGGTGTGTGTACTCTTTTTCCCACCCCTATTCACAAAAACGCCTGTATACTGCGAGATGAGCGATTCCGCGCAGTTGTGTGTGTCATGAGGGTTGTTTTTTCTTCTCGCGCTCTCCTTCACTCTCTCTCTCTCACTCTGTTGCCCCGTTTTTGATCGCAAATAAAGCAACAAAAAAACGTGCCACACACAGGGGCACTCACACTCACACAAGGGTGCCCGGTTGGTCCGTCCGTTGGTCCTTTTTTCCTTATAGCGAATGGTGCGTGAGCGAGACCGGTGCTGACCGACGGTTTGCGTGTGTGCGAGCAGTACGCATGCCTTCCCACCGTACCGTGTGCGCGAGTGCGTGGTTGGTGGTGTGGCTGCGTCCACAGTGGACAACGTCTTCACAGCATAAGCACCACACCACGTTCCTGCTTTGGCCTGCTCTCTTCCCGCGTGCCGTGCGCGTTTCACTGTGTGCGTGTGCCAGACGAGAGACGACCGTGGCGAGGACAAACCGAACGAAGAACTCCACCACACGCCGGAATATCGTCGTCGCGAACGGACCGATACCGTACGGCAGCAGCACGAACCGTGTACGTGTTTGATCCACTCGAACCGCCGCCACCTCGCTTAACGCTGACCGTGCACCAGGGCCGTCCACTGGTCCGACGAGAGTGGGAGAAGAAACGACTGGCCACAGCCCCAAATTTCGTCGCCATTGGTCAGTGCTGATAGTAGCAGTTTGCAGGAATTTGGCTACTCAAAAGAAAAAAAAAACCCTCAAGAAAATCATGACCAAACGCGCCAAAAGTGTGCCCCGGTGACAACAGTGTGAAAAGTGCGAAATTTCGTAGTGTCTTTCGGGGGCTTTTTCCAGTTCCATGTGATGGAATCAACCTTTTAAAGCGTTTTGTCCCTCCACCGCAACAACAGTGCACACTTTAAGACAACATTTTCCTTCCCGGGGGGTTTTCCTTTGTGCGTTTTGCCTTTCCCTTTCGATGTATTTTGTTGATTCCTTACCGGTGGCCGTTTAGCCTTAGTTTGTGAATGTATGTTTTCAACGAGTTTTGCGACAGTATTGTGATAAACCGCAGTGTGCGTGCGTGATAAATTGGTCTGTGTTCCGCGGGCGATAGTGAAGAGAGCATCTCGGGATAGTACGCACGCAGTTGCTATTCGTTTCCAGCGCGTGAAATAGCGCGAATATTATGAAGAGAAAATTGTGATTCTATTGTGCATGGTGGTACAGAGTTGGTGTTATTGCCTGTTTGCCTGTTTCGACACCGAACACCGTTGTCGAGCCGCCGGACCAAGATGTTGTCCACCAGCGAAGATGCCGGATTCTACTCGCACAATCGCGATCGTGAGTTTCGCAACCGTTCCCAACTTCATTTCCAACCACCGTTTGCACACAGAATAACAATAAAGGTTTGCTTTGGTTTCGGGTGACGTGCGCTTGGGGGTTGGCTGGTCACCTTCCGGCCTATAATTGTAACCGTACGGGTACCTCCTTAATCGACAAAAAAAAACATGGGTGAATGGAACTCCGCTGGAATCACCACACGAGCAGGGAGTCACCTTTCATCTTTCATCTGGCTCTTTCTTTAGTGCAAATGCATACGAAAAGGACCTTCCGCGTCCGCCGTGAAACGTGTAATTTGTGCCCTTCTAATGTACCCTTTTACGCCCTTCTAATCAACAAGAAGCACTCGTGCGTATGTTTGTGAAATATTATTTAAATCCCAACGGTCGTTTAAATGCGAAACTTTGTCCGCTGTCCCCCCTCAAAATGCTAATCGAAGCGGGAGGTTTGAAAAAAAAAATGGGTAAAGGGGAGTGTTTCGCCAGGGTGCTACAAACTCCCACACAAATCTTCCTGATAACTGATAAGCGATACACTCGTACGCGCGTCCATCATGTATCGATCGCGGCTGCGAAACCCAGTACGTGGTGTGGGAAGACAGATGCAGCTGCAGCCGTGCAACCCTCGTGCCGTTGTTTGACACTTGATAAGACCGCAACGGTTGTCGAACGTTACGTCGCCGTGTTGATTCGAGGTTCCTCTCCTCCTCCCTCTTCACATCTTGTGTTGGGGGAGACGGAAGGGAGGTGGGGTTTGATATAGGTTGCGTGGGTGTTTCACCCTCCAACCGACTCACCACAGAGCGGGATTTGACCCCACTACAGCACAGACCGGACCTTGTTCGAATTGGTTTCGCTTATCTATCTTGCATCCCGCTTACCTGCTAAAGGTGTATGGCAACCTGATGGATAACGAACACAGAGGACCCAACGGGCCCGCACATTGGCCGTGCCAGCATACCGATTAGTCCGGCAGGTTCCCCAACGGGTGTAATAAAAGGTAGAAGTAAAAACAGAACCCTATACTAACCTTAGAATCCGGTTCAACAATCCGGTGCGCACTCCAACGAGAGAGAGAGAGAGAGAGAGAAAGAGCACGAGAAACAGAGCTAGCGATACGCAAAACGGGGACAAAAGGCATACGAAACGATCAAGGCAAATAAACTCGCGAGGGCCAACAACAATGTGGCGGTTTGTTTCCCCCGGGGGTTTAAACGCTGCATATAGCCACGGCCAACGGACACCTTGTGTCTGTGCCCCGGAAGTCTCGCGCATTGCAGACCGGGTAAAAGGTCTTTCGACGCGTCCACCTTCGCACACCCGCAAACAACTGATAAGCACCGGAGTAGAATAAAAATAAAAAAAAACGGTCCACCTTCTCACTGCGCTCCGGGTCCGGTTATTCTTGCCGGGTGTCGGGTGTCTGTGATCCTCCGGGTCCGGGTTGGCAAATATTGGGTTTTGGTTACCCTACCGTCCCCCGCCCATCCTCTTCCTTCTTCCCCCGATCACCAACCAACCCTGATAAGGTACGGCTCTCGATCAGGGTGAGAAGGTGTGGAGCGGAACGTACCCAAAGCTTAAGCGGACGCTCGTCAACCTCATCGCGACAAAAGCGGGTGATAACGCGCTCTATATGGGTTCTGGTGTGTACTGGTGGCCTCAACCGATTATTGCTCCAATGACCAGAAGGTTGTTACCGCTTCGAGCTGCGGGTCCCTTCCCTCCATCCATCACTCCCCTCTCTCCTCGTGCCAACCACAACCACCCACGCGACAATGCAAATATATGTACAAGGTATTCTTTTCTGGCGCTGTTATACTTCAGTAACTCCACTATCAACGCCGGTTCGACGGTGTGTTTTCCACCACCACACGATCCGCTGCGTGACGGTGTGTCGGTGTGTCATTATTTATTCTTTTTTTTTCCGCCGCTCAACCGTTACTCACCACCCCAACAAACGGACAGCCATTGACCGGAGGTGGTGGATCGTTCCGAGTCCGTCCGTCCGTTTGTTTAGTGATTATTCAAATTTACTGTGAACTAGTTTTTTGGCGTGGCGGTTGGAATTTATCACATTTATCTCGAGATCTTTCGCGGCTCTCCGCCGACCTACAGTCACTTTCACCACACATGGGCACACATGGGAGTGTACCGCACCGGCTTTAATCACGCTTCCCGAACCACCCGCGCGCATAATCGCGAATCAAACAATCAGCTCCGACAGCATTGGAATGTCCTCCGGCGATTGTGTTGCCGTTGTCCCAGTTATGCCTAATCCCTCGGTGGTTTTCCAGGTTTGCTTTGTTTTTTTTTGTGGTTGTCGTCCTTCCTTTCTATGGCCAAGGACATCAAATCAATAATTTGACATCTGCCCCCCCTCGCCAAACGAGAACCAAGAAGTCAGAAGAACCAAGAAGTCATCCCACCGTGGGATGGGAACGTACTAAATTGGACATATTTTCGGTAGCGGAAAGCAACACCCAATTCTACGCTTCCGAGTGCATGTCCATAATCATCAGGAAATAGCCCAAGGCGTCTACATCTCTGTTTCCGCCGTTTCTTTTTTTTTTGTTGTTGCGGGAGCGGGGTTTTGTTTTCCATCTTACTCACCCCAACCGATCCGGATCGGTGTAATTCTTGTACGACGAACAACAGCGGAAGGAAAAATCAGACACACGCACACACACAAACACATAGTACCCCTCCCGTGGGTGGCGTGCAATAGACCGAATTCACCGTACCGAAATATCATTTACAACTTCCTAATCGAATTTGTCCGTCTCGCGCCGATACGGCTGGCGTCCAGTGTACGGTTTTGTGTGGTTTCGAAGGTTAACAGGACCTTCCCCCTTCCGCTGGCCCGAGCTACAATATTTGGCCGGTTTCGGTTTCAATCAAAATCGATATGAATAAATAAATGAAAATATTTTGTCCACCCCCTTGGTTTTGTCCACTGAGCCTCGGTGAGGGAGGATGTGCGTTTGTCACACTGCTTTTGCTTGGTTTTTGTTTTTCTTCTGGACGATTGTCTCACAAACGGACAGGGCCAATAATTTATGCATCGAAAGTCAATCAAATAGTCGATCACCACCGCCACCCGAAACGGGGAAAAACATTGGAACCGAAACACGTTATTAACATTGATTCCGCTGGCTCTCCGGACCAACCAAACCGGTAGTTTGGGGGGTGGAAAAAGCATATTTGTCCGGTTGGCGTTGTGTTGTACCATTCGGAAGGCATTACACCAGCGAAGAATGTTTTCCGGTCCTTTTTTTTCCACTGTACGATGCTGTTTCTGCTGACGGTGCGCAACGGGGTTTTTCGCGATACCTATCAGCTCATTTAGCGGAAATATTGCTACTGTTTGCAGGAAAACTTATACGTTTTTCCGATATTGTGTATTGTTTTTTTTCTTTCCTGTGACCGCAGTGTCCTTGTGTGTGCGTGTATGTATCGCTTTATTTTGTGGACAAGCAATTTTCCTTCAGTGGACATTATGCTTTTTTGCTTTGGTAAAGGTTAGGCGAGATTAGATATGTTATGGTACCGCGTACAATGGCGCTTCTTGTCAATATCGGTGACCCGTTTCTTTCGAACGCGATCGCGATAAACAAAGCTCACTAAACAATTTTCCGGCACGGTGGGAAGACATTCGGCACAAGCATGATTTATTGTTTGGGTGTTTTTACGCCGTACGACACTTCCATTTTGTACACAGCTTTTTTGAAGCAAATCTCCCAAAGAAAAAACACACACACACACACAATCCGCTCTGAAGATTGTCGTCTGTTTTTGAAGGACATTTGGGACCCCTAAATAAAAACAGGGGAAAATTCGTCTAACAAACACACAGCACCTTACGATACGATTGCGATGGACCAAAGCGCGTTGTATTCCACGATGTCCTTCATATCTGTAAGACGAACAACTAGCGTCTGAAGGATGCTGGAACAATCGTTTGGATTTACATAAAGGTTTCCTCTATGGCTGTGTTAGTATGTGCGTTCTTTCCTCACTTTCACGTGAGGTTTTAGCAGTAGCGACGTGTAAGAAGAATTGGCAAGATTTTATTCTTCGTGTCGTAAAAAAGGGAAAATCGCCAAGGGTTGTTGGTAAGAAGTTGGGTTTTCCTTATACCAGAGGACATCAAATAATTTGCCGCCCTGTGGGCAATTTTCAGCAGTAACGCTAAAGCCTTCCTACGATAGCAGTCGATAGGAAACGGGTTCGTTCGATTATGCGTCCTGCAGGCAGTATGCAATCCAACCCACAAACGTAACGCAAGGATCCGAACGGGCGACAATTGTCGATGCGAGTGTGTACGCGCGATCAAACGCCAAGTAGCCGCGAGTTCCTCGTCCAAAACAACCTAACAACCAACCCCTACAGATCGGACGGCCTTTCCGTGATTTTATTTCGACCTTGCAGCTGCAACACCACACACACACACACACATGTACGAGAACTGCTGATCGGATGCAGTTGCACTTTCGAGTGGAAACGAGAGCATGCAACGAGGAATGTGCGTCGATGCATATGGTTTTAAGGGATCAAACAGTGGATCGTGCGGGAGATCGGAAAAGTGGAAAGTGCAAAGTGGAAGATGTGTGATGTGGGGAGGGTAAATTATGATGGTTGACAATGATTGACCGATGTTTGTGCCTCACACGAAAAATGCACCATTGGTTGACCGAGATTTAGGTACTTGCATGTCGATGTCTCGACCCATCGCTGTGCTCTCGCTGCCCCTTTCGACCTTAAAACGCATTGAAACGTAAAACCGGTCCAATCTTGTCGGTTGTCATTTCTGTTTGATCCCGGTTTTTTTCCCCCGGTGCACAACAATGGCGCATGTTGCGGGTGGGGGTGGAGAAAGTGGCCACCCGTTCAATGGAACGAAGGGATGCAGTTTAGGTACGCATTTTTGGCAAAGCGCGTCACACGTCAAAAGAAGCAAAAGAAAAGCGTTTGACATTTCGAACTGTCAGCGGGTAAGTAATGGGTGTCGGGTAATCCTTTCGCCACCGAAATTAACACTACTTGATCCGGTACGTGCAGATGTGCGTTTGCCACCCCTCGGTTTACCCCTTACAAGCATCGTCCCGTCCCGTTCTTTCACCCGCTTCCTATCTGGCTCACTCACACGCAGTACACATGTGCACGGAACGCATCGCATTCTCCATTGGTCACTCGGCGGCAAACACACGCGCTAACGCAACCCCTTTCTTTCGCAGTCCATTGGTCAGTGTACGCGTGTATGGTGTGCGTCTGGTGCGTGAATCGAAGTGGACGCCCATTTTTCCCACACACCATTATCTCGCTCACTCCACCGGCCCACCGGCAAGCGGTCAGCTTGTTGTTCGTCCGTTCGTCTCTTGTGGCCGTTCTCTTTTGCGTTCGTTGTTCGTAGGAAGTGCGTGCACTGAAGAAGCAATAGCAATAAAATCAATCATCCCCTTGTACACCGATGGGCAACGGTCAATCCGTGAAGCAAACGAGTGAATGGGACAGGAAATCAAGAACGGAAGTTGTGAGGAGTTGCAGGACATTACATTGATTTGTGGTGAATGTTTGGTGTCCAGCATACAACTCCCCTCTAGTGGAGGGATTATTTTCACACCACCACCACCACCATCCCTCCCAACACCCGAAAACTCTCCCATTGACCACTCTCAATAAGGGTAATTAAATAAGCCTGATTTACGACGGTGAGTCCCCCGAGGAGTCGACAAGTGTAGGCACACACCAGCCGTTCCTGGGGTGTTAATCCCTGGGCGAGAACCTACCCTGTACTAACCACCTCCCCCCCAAGGAAACGGCGACTGCTTTGATCCGGCGCTGATCCATTCCATTCCATTCCAATCGATTTGTCGGCCTGCTGTGATGTGGATTGGAAGCTCCCGTTCCGCTCGCTAACCAGGTCCGGCTGGGCCGGGATGTGGTGGTTTTATTAATTTAATGACGCAATGACAGCCGGGTCGTGGCCCGAAGCATTATTCTACGCAACACTGCGTCCCCTATTTTCCCCGCCTTTACCACCAGCCACCTACATGTTTGCACATCAATTTGCTCCCGATTAGGTGGACGTTCGGGCCTGCACGGGGATGGACAAACAAGCGTGAAAAACAATCGCCCAAAAAAGACACTGCTTGGCTGTGCGTGCAAAGCAACCGACAACCGGAACTGTTCTATTGTTTCGCGTTGTTTTTGTGTTGTTTGTGGTACGGCTTATCTTGTGCGTATGCACTCTTTCACTTCTTCGATTGATAAAAGCCAGTTTCGCGATCATTAGTCATTTTGGGGTGCGAGTTTTTCGCCAGTCGGCTTCATTCGCCCCTGCTGGATGGGTTTTGTTTTTGTACATCGGCATCACAATCGATGGTTCTATGGGGGGGCTGGGTATTGTTCTGCTCACCACAACTGCTGGACAAAGCGGGACTAGTTCGAGAATGTTTTCTTGTACTGCTGAAATATGAACTAAACCTAATGGTGCTTTGTGGACGTCGCAATTCATTTATCAAATTATTGATAGTTGCTATCCATAAAGAGACGACCCGGGCCCATTCCCAACTCTTCCATATCGCTCAACATGGTGTCACGCGTGTGATGCTTATCGGCAGTCATTCGTAGTTTCGTACAGGACTTAATTGAAGCGCATATCGCAGCGAGTGGCGCCATGCTCCTACATTGCTTTACTGCAGTATAAAACAAAAATTAGCCCCACATTTATTCGGTGCATAAACATAAGACCGTGGATTGAAATGTCGCAGATTTTGACGATAAAAAAAAAGTGTGTCATCGATGTTAACTTTACGATTGCTACATTGTGCCTTTACGCCAATCATAAATTATCGATTGCACCAGTCAGCAAGCGAAAGGAAACATAACCGCACCGAAAAAAAAACAGATTAATTAACAGTCGAGCGTTTAGGAGCGTGTGTGACTGCCACATCCATTGGAAAAAGGCTTCCAGCGCGCCCCTGTTAATGCAACAAAATTATCATATTAATTGTTTTGCTTCTGCACTTTTACGGTCAATTGCCGGCTGGAAGTGTCTGACGACAGTGCTATCACCCTGCATTTAATGTGTTTCCATTTCCCGTAACCGGTAGCAACACAAGACACCAAAGGCGGATTCAAGTGGGTCAACTCATTGGGAGCATAAACCCCCTCCCCGCAACACACACGGCCCGCGAAGAAGTGGCCAAAGATTGATCTGCCATGGGCCACCGGAAATTGGTATCCTGCCTTTTCGACAGCGGAGTACGGAGTTGTCCAAACCAGCAACAACAAAAAAAAAACAAAAAGATTAGCTACCCAATGGCACTTTATGGCACACAGCGCCACAATCCAGCGTTTAATGACTAACCTAACTTCTGACCGCGCTAGTGTCTCGCTCTCGACCATGGAACTGGAACTGATGGTCTGAGATTTTTATTTCAATTTTATTTCCACTTCTGCGTCTTCGAATCTGAGTTCCATTGCGTCGTTTGCACCTCGGCCTCGGCACAGGCCAGGACGCCATAACCCAGCACTATAGAGCTCCTCCACCCTCAGCAGAATGTCGCACGAGGGAAACACATTAATTACACATCTTCCATTGGTGCAAGGATGGTGTTGTTTCGCATCCTTTTTGCGGACTGGGGTGAAATCCGTTCCCCTTGCACCGAAACACCCTTGTGGCCTGCTCGGAGTACGGGAGCGGGCGAGGGGGACGATATAAAATCGAACGGATTTATCCCCGATACCCGGGATGCTCGTGTATCGTGTATACCGCGCCAAGACGTCAAGCCGCCGTTTCGTTACGATCCGAGACCCGAGATGGCGAGAAATTTATTATATTAATTCCGAAAAATGAAAATAGCGCAATTTATAACACCACTCGATATAAATAAGCGGCCCGGGGGCACGCGTCGGCCGTGCCCTCGGTCCGGTCCCCGGGGGCGGCGGGGAAATTGGTAGCCGACTTTTATCACTCACTAAAACTGTTATCCTTCGGTATGTCCTTTGTCTTGAGCGTTTTGGACGAGAAAGTTCCCAGTCCGCGATGGAATGTAGTGGCGTCTATGCCGCCCGCTACGCTGAAGGGGGGAGGGGGCTTGGGAGCCCTGGGTACTTTATAAAAGTGTCAAGCTGGAATGCCGCCCGAAGCCTTCCGGTTTTGTCACACTCACGGTCTGTCCTGCCTGTCCACACCGTTGCGGGTTGGTGGACGTTTTCTGGATGGACCGTTTGGTAAAGGTAGCTATTATTCTTGTAGCTCATAAAAATAAAACCAAACCCCCCTCGGTCTAGTGCTGCGATGTGCCACTCCACAGTACTCGCCTAGGAAGATGGTGGAGTTCTAAAGTCGGCCACCATCGCTACTAGCAAAAACGGATAACTGGTCAGATTTTGGTAGCCCTCAAAGACATCCTCGGTCTCAGCCACCGCTCGACATTCCCCTTCAACCCTACCGAGGTTGCTTTAATTAAAATCGTAAAGAACAACACGGTGATGTCCTCCTGCTGCTGGAATGCCCGAATGGACATACCCGTAGCGCCGTGGACTTCTGATGGTTTTCGCTTGGAGGATGGGGAGAACTTCTTCTTAAACTCTTCTCCAAATGCTTCTTCACCGTGGCAACTCTTTCCGCCGTCCGGAATTTTCATTCACTCCACCCCGGAACGTACAATCCGTCAGCAAATGGGGGTGTAGCACATGTAGCAGGAGCAATAGCAGCACGGGCAGCACGCACCAGAACTCCTCCCTGGTCTGACCGACCCTCACCAGACGGCCGCCGAACGCCACCGAACCAAAGAAATCTAATTAAATTCATTAAATTAGCTGTGATGAGATAATAATTTTTAATTCTTCGCCTATTTCTTCTTCCCCCTCTCTATTTTTGTGAACTCACTGTCGCCTTCCAAATCTGAATCTCCTACCCCGTCCTGTGCTCTCACCACCCCCACCACCACCACCAATGCCACCATCAACTTGCTTTATATTTCTGTGTATTCCTTATCGACTACTATTACTACTACTACTACTACTACCACCATTGCCCTACTGCTTGACTGTGTGTCCTTTTACTCCGTTTTTCGTCCTTCCCCTCTTCATATCTCCCTCGCCCACCCTTCACCTACATCTTTGCCATACACTCTTCACACAACCATCATCATCCCACCAACATCTAGATTCCGAAACGGGAGATTCGGACGGCACGCAGGATATCCTTACATGCGGGTCGTGTCAGAAAACGTTCGCCCTCTCCGACATCGTGCGATTCATCCAGCACAAAGTGCTCCAGTGTAACAAGGAAAACTATGGCCAGTGTTTCACGCAAGGTAAGCATAGACGCGGCAGTCCATCACGGTCCGCAACCGTCCGTGGCCGGTGCCTTACCTAACCGATACTCACCGGTGATCGTGTCGCAACCGTGCGGTTGTGGTTGTTGTTGCCATTCTAACAGCTGGCGGAACCGATCGTGACTCGGACTCGGATGGCCGACGGCTAATGTTGACCAGCAACACCAGCAGCAGCATAACGGCGCGACGTGCCTCCATGCCGAATGTGTCCTGCCGGGTGAAGCAAATCACGACCACCGCCACCACGCTCAGCAGCAGTACGACGTTCGATCGTGTCCACACACCACCCCCAACCAGCCCGGCGGAACTCCTGCGCGACGGTGCGTCCAGCACACCGAAACAACTCGGCGATGGTGAGTATATTGGTTTCGGTTATTGTTTTCGCCTTATTATTTTGTCCACTTTAGTTGTCAAGTTTTGTTGTTTACCTTCCTTAAAGTTCTCTTTTTTTGTTATTATTTAGCTCTCTACTAGAATGTTTTACTTTTACTATCATTTAGCGTTTGCTTTAGTTTGTTGTATTTTCTCTTGTGACCTTTTTTTTGTTTACTTCGTACATCTTAAATATCTTGTTTTGTTTTAATTATTTTATTGGATCGCTTTCATAACTGCTTAGCAAAAGAAAACAAAAAAAACGAAAACCACCAAATTTTATCAAGTATCTCATTTTAGCGTCCCTCCTTTCCGTGCCCGCGTCCGTGCCCGTCCTGCCTGCATTCGGTTTTGCTTTCTAGATTGCGATTCACTTATAAAAACAAAGACCTGGAAACTCTCCATACCCATCCCCATCGGTTGGGTTTGGCGTTGAGACAGGAACGAAAATACCTCCATGTGTTTGTGCGTGTGTGTGTGTGTGTGTGTGTGTGTGGGCTGGTGTCCAATTTGCGGCTAACTGAGTTAACTAACGCTCTTCTTGGTTTTTCTAGCGCTGAGCAACAGCAACGAGGAACTTTCTATTTCTTATCACTTTCTCTTTCTATTCTCATTCTCTCTTCCTCTCTCTCTCTCTCTCACTGTCTTGTTACCTTCTAATGTTTCCTTATCCAATCTGTTATTTTCCCCCACGCCACCCGCGATTCAAGATGTCATTTGCTGTAATATGTTACGATAAATAAATGATTGCCTAGTGTTAAGCAATAGTGCCGTTGAAGTGGTGCGAAAGTGCGAAGCCAGAGCGCCAAAAGCAAACAAAGCCGTGTCCCTTTTCGATGATAATTCGTTTTACCTCCTATTTCATTCATTGCTCTTCCTCTCTTTATTGTTTTGTTGTTTGTTAGTTAGTTTTGTGGGTTGCTTTTATGTTTTTTTTTAAATGTCTTTTCCAAACATATATTCTTATATACATAAATTTGTGCTTGATGTGTTCCTAGCTCTATGTTTATGTCATTTTGAACAAACTTTTTTCTCGCTAACTCTTATTAATGTGTGTGTGTTTTTTTTTTATGCATTTTCATTCTCACAGAACCAGAAAACGCATCCACCCACTGCACGTCGCGAGGAGCCAGTCCGCTCGGTTGCAACCTTCACGACAACAGCCACAAACCGTCCGCCCGAACGGCCGATATCAAGCAGGAACGCATGGACATCGATCCGTCGTCGTGTGGCGAGGACGAGTTCGTCAGCCGAAAACCATCCCAGACCACCCACCGGAACGGTTCACACGAGAGCCGGCTGAAGGGTGGTTCCGATGCGCCCGAACCCAACAACACCAGCAGCGGTAAGTACACCGTAGGCCGTACACCGTAGAGAAAACCGTCGGACCACTTCAATTAAAATTGCACTCATTGATGGCATACACCGCGCTACGTCACCGGCTGTGGTCGGTTTGCGTACACTTGAACTGTATACACCTCGAACGAGAGAGAGAGAGAGAAAGCAACACAAACCCCAGTTAAATGTTAGACCGTTGGTCAGCAGGGTTCCTGACAGGTTTGACACGACGCTGATGGCGATGGCTATCTGCCGATGAATCCTTACACATTCTTTATGCAAAAAGGGGCTTTTTTGTTGTCGGCAACCGGGGGAAAAACCCCCCCATCGGGTTGACCACTTCACTTCTGGACGGAACGGAGCAAAGGGCTTACATGTCCGGTCATATCAATTACGGTTGATTAATTATTCATCACATCACCCCTGTACGATGCTTACAAGCCCGGCAACCAAATGCATCACTCTGCAACGGGCAGTACTTTTTCGACCCAGAATTGGCATGCTTTGCAAAATGACCTAACCCGTCGGCCGGGTGCAAAAGGCTGAGTACTTACGCAGGGACACGGAACCAAAATAAAAAAAAAAACAAGCTGCAATCGACCTAATCACTGCAAAACACTTGTGCAAATCCATCCAACCATGGGAACGGCAAGACAGTAAGTGGCATTAATGCGTTCTGGTCAACTGGGTGTGGGGAGGGGGGAGGTTGGAGGGAAAAGAAAAGAAACAAACCCCGGGTGATTAAAACCTTCATTGCCCGTGCATTTGATTAAAAGCCGGCCAGCCGGTTGTGTATTTTCCCGGTGTGTGCAGTGGGAAGAAAAATCGATTCCATCTCGCTCGGCAAACACGAAAAACAATTCGCCCTGTCCACGTAGAACACCAGCGTTGAGCATTCTGAAATAAAAAAAAAAACACCTCATTGTACTAGTGCTCCTTGCGGTGGCTATTGAAAGTGTCACGATTCTTCTACACCGTTCGGTGTTCGTGTCCACTCCACCTCGGACGGACGTGCCCACCGATGGTGACGGGATGGCACAGGGGGGGCCTTTCGAGTAGGGCCTACTTTTGCATGTTCTCATCCTTTGTCCTCACGCTGCCCGTTACCTGCAACCTGCCCGCATTACTACCGGCCGGACTACGGGGTCCGCCAGGAAGTAATCCGACGACCCACACCGAATGTCATGTCCGAACGTTTTGGTACCATCGTACCACCGTAGGTGGCATTTCGCTTACGAGCCCTTTTCGGTTCTTTGTTTCCCGGGGTTTATTTTTTCCCATTCATATGTGCCCTGGCCCGGCTACCTGGTGCTGCGGACGTGTGCTCGCACTGTTTATCGTTCGGCTCAGGCTCCCGAGCACCGTCCGCTTCCAGTGGCAACGAGCTGCGGCACTGGGTGGGATAATGACGCAAACGACGGACCATGGGCCGGAACGCCCAGACCCGGAAGGACAGTAACTTCCGTTTGCCGTCAACCGTTTTTTACGCTGGGGTTCGGGCACCCCGAGTGGTTTAAGCATCAAAGAGTTTTCAACGAAAAAAAATGCAAAGGGTTAAGCTGTCTAATGTCTCAATGACTCCGATGGGTGAAGTGTTGGGAAATGGCGCGAGCAAGGGGTAGGGGAGTAGGGAAATTTGAAGTGAGGTGTAAGAGTGTGTACGGCTGATGGCTAAGCAACCGGAAACCAACCATTTCACCGTCCTGGAGCATCATGTATCACCCTCCGAGTCGGAAGTTGACCACTGAGCGACAAACTGAGAAACGCTTCAACGTTCAACGCTTCTTCGCAATAGTCAGGACTTATCCTCGTGGAATCGGGGGTTTTGCATATTTTTCAACCATGGCTACACCATGGCCACCAACCAAGAAAGTATCAGTTTATTATTTCTTTTCCATTGCTTCGCCAATCTCAAACTGAGCGATGTGCCTACTTCAAGCAGGCACATTCTCTTGCCGTCGTGCGAGTTTGGTTTGTCCACCAGTGGTCTTTATGGTGTTATTTTATTGCACTCGCGTGCAATATCTTGTAGCTGTCTAGCATCTGACCCAAACCCCAGCCCAGCTTCCGATGACTTCCGGGCGTCGTATCCAGCTTCAACTTCCCACCCCGCGGGCAGGAAATTTGCCCCGTGCAGACACTTTTGTTTGGAGCGGATTGTTGTCTCGCTGTTCTTTTGGACGCCAAAAAAAAGGGGGGTTTTTATGTGCAAACTCGCGCATGTACGTGAAGAAATATGGTCACCATGCACGGTCGGTTCCGGTCGATTGTGGCACTTTGTGACTCCGTTATTGCCCTTGCGGTTTTGCGGTTCATCCGTTCGCATCATAACCGCGCTGGCATCTTACCAACAAGTTTCGGTGTCTTGTTTTACTGGAGGTGGAGTGGCCAGATTTGCATGTCGCACGGAGATCTGGAGCATGGCGGGCCCTTTGCTCAAGTGTTAGATGATTTGTAATTTTTTGTCTCATCTGCTTGCGGTAGGTAAAGCTGGAGCAGGAGCTGGGCTCTTACGCCACCAGAGTTGGGACAACACGCTCAGTACCCCAACTCCAAACCTGGTGACTCAAAAGAAAAGTCATTTTCACTACGCATTCTACCAGAGAGATCCTTCAATAGAAAGCGGTTTCCGATACGTGGCCGAAGTGAAATCCTATTCCGAGCACTAATTCCCTCTTTCAATCGTGATGCATGATGGATATCGGATCGAATAAGAAGCTCTCGCTAAGCTGGCATCCTTCTTTTCAATAGCGCTAGATCTTCAATTTCGCAATCCTTTCGCGCGGACCGAGAGTAACCGCCTCCAGCGGAAGCGGGATTGCGTCTGGCCACGGTACCGCCGGGGCGTAGGGCTTTCGTGTGCAGATGGTACACTTCGGGCCGGGGGAAATTAAAATGTCAATATTGGCCCCCCCTCGGCCACGGCGACCGAGCGGTACGCTGAAGGCAGTGCGGTGAGTTATCGCACGGACGGACAGACGGATGACGTCATGTGTCACGGGCAGCAGTGTCGCACCGAGCATCACCGAAAGGGAAGATTGGCGGCTACTTAACCCGGTTTGCGAAGGATACTCCGAAAAGACTAACTCCCTGTTCGCCATCTGCGTTTGACAGTGCACTGTCGACGACGGGGCCAGGGGGACCAGCGGTCTCGCGCTGTTCGGGCCATATGGGCCACCTGAGACCAGAGACGGTCCCATAATCCTCCCAGCGGAAGATAATCCTTTCTTTCTTCGGTATGATATTTGTTTTTCTACACTCGCCACTCGCCGCTCGAGCCCGTTGCGTGGCCAAATGGATGCTCGCTGATTGACAAAACGAACCGTAATTGATACACGCACTCGTCGCGTAGTCCTTTGGTGGTGGTGTCTTTCAATGTGTGGCGGATTACGCATCACGCAAAGCAGCCGGTGCATTAACCAAGTGGAGAGTTTATTTTTCACCGAACCGAGTCTATTGGAAATCAATCCTTTTTCCATGAAGAACTGGTCCACCCATTGCGCAATGCGGTACTGGGGGAGCTGGGGAAGGGGGGGATGTCCTTACACAAGTGGTCACATTACGAAACGTTTTCCCCGCACACGTACTGTCATCGAACGGTTTCTGCTGACAAAAGGCAGGACCACCGAATGGTTCTCCTCCAGAGTGAGAACAAAGGCACGCACTGCATGTCGCCCGCCGGTGGTGACCCCGGCTGTGTGTGTGTTCGAAAGGGGTTTACGCTGGTAAATGACGCAGCATCTGGCTGCATAAATTTAAACCCACCCTACGTGCACCTACGTTCTTCCCGTTGCCGGGTACGTTACGCCACCATAATCGGTCCCGTCCCGAGATCATCATCATCATCAGCAACCGTTCCGTGTTGTTGCCCGCCAGTATCCGGGCGCATTCAAAAAACTGCAACGGCTCCCGGGGACAATGCTTCCTGCGCTTTGCCTATACATGGCCGGGAAGGGGTTGTGTGTACGGTGTTCTTCCAATACCGTTGCCCGGCTGCACACGATGGTGTGTAGGAAAAATTTCACTTTCAAACAAAAGAAACCTTACCGACCGACCGAAAGTCCCTATAACCTATTTATTAACCTTCATTTGTCGTTGATCTGGCGAGCGGTTAGATTTTTCGCTGCGTACCGGACTGTAAATAAAGGGGGTTATTAAGCTTAGCGCTGGTTAGCTTTTCCGGGTTAGCACAGATGATCGCACCGGGTGGTTTCAAAATGTGTCAAGTTTTGGGGGAAAAAAATCTAATAGAAACAAAAACAGCCACAGCCATCCGGTCACTGCAAAGAAAATTCCTATAAAACAACAGGGAAAGTGAAAAATAAACGTAAAAAAACGAATAATATTATTCAAACAGTTAATTCAAACACACACTTAACGGATCATTTTCGTTAGAACTACACAAACAAAAAACCCCGCTTTATCGCTCCCAAGTAAGGTGCTTCATTAAAAAATGTTTTATTAAATTTCCCTACGCCCCGGAATCGTGCATCAACGCTCAACTCTTCCCCGGGGCGGAAGGATCATAAACGGTGAGAGATTGAACGCTGCCGAAAACCGGAAGCATCCGCGTACCGCGTACGCACCTTCGGATAGAGTCAAAAATTCCCAAAATTTATCCATTTGATTCAACAACATCACCTGAAGCATAAACAAAAAAATCCCTCCTAAAACACACGGTTTTGGCCCGAGCGTATCAACCGTCTGGCAAACATGCACAAACCCGTTTGGCATTCACGGTTGACATAAATATTAAAGCCATGTTACCGCCACGGCGTACTTATGTTAATTATCCTCCCGATGGTTTTTTTTTCTTCTTTGGCCTCCCCACACCCGACCGAACCCATCCCGTCCGGGAAACTCCTCGTAGAGAGGTACGGAATAAATGGACAAAAAATGGTGCGTAAGCTCGCGTGCCACGGCCGGTCACGAGCCGCGAGGTTGGGTTCTCGGTTTAAAATTAGAGGAAACAGGACTCATCACGACCTGCTCACGTTGTCTGTTTTAATGGCGTGTCGTTTGGGGTTTTTTGTCTTCTTCTGCTCACTGATTTCCAATTCATGTTACGTAGTTTTTCTTTCTGTACTTTTCATTCCTGTACCGATCCGGGTGCTAAGGGATTCTCTTTTTTTTTTCTTTCCTCGTGCTGGCCCCTTCGTTTTTTCGACTCCTTTTGAGCTTCCGGTTGACGGGTGTCGTCTCTATCCGGCGCTCTCACTTTACGATACTCACCCCTCCTGTCCCCCCTTTTGCTGTGTACTGTGGACAGATGAATGGGTTAACAATTAAACATCCGCCATCGCAAGTGGATCGGACAATGTCCTAAACCCACCGGTTTCGCCCTCCTCCCCCCCTCCGGACACAACATGGCAAGGGCGCGCCGTAAAAGCGGGAGCGTCGGAAGTGGTGTTGAAAATGAATCTCCACTTCCGGTTGCTTTCGGACGATGGATTGACATCGTCCACAAGGGCGAAAAAGCATAAATCTCGCTTCTTTCGTTTCACCCATAAAAAAAAAGATAGCCCCGGGTAGCCCAAGTAACCTTTCTAAGCTGATAATGGGATTCCTTTTCTTTTTTTTCCCCCTTGGGTGGTAAAAATTCGACACCACGTCCGTTCTAAGGTGTCCATTTGAGAGGAAAAAAAGGCAGGGAGATTCGACTAAAAAAAAAAAAGCTGGGTGACCATTGAAAAGCGCACACCATAAGGCTAAGTGCGGATTCCGACAACACCGGAAGTGATAACAATTTTTCGTCCTTCGGCAGATTAAACGCGCCGTTGCTATTTCCTCTTGCGAAGGCTCTTGTTGGAAGTTGAAAAAAAAGGGGAGTAACCCTTCCACCCCGGGGTAAAGGTAAAGGTCCAACCGGTCAGATTTTTTGTTTGCTGCTGCGGCCTTCGCCTCCCCATCCCCAGCAGCTATATCCTATTTTGGGTCCTTTTTTCCGACGGGACCAACACGGATATGTAAATCAAACCCACTGAGAAGGGTTCCCACGCGTACGTGACTACTCGAGGAAAACGGTTCCGACGGTTCCGCTAAGGCCGCCTAAGTGATGTTGCTTCCACGGCCGATGCGATTGGCAAAATGACCGGATTGTGGTTACGATGTGTGATTTATGTGTTTAACCCCTCCAGACTGGGAGGGGAGGGATGAGCAAGCCAACAAAAAAAAATCAAGGGGTAAGAAGCATATCCGTATTTTAAGCGTTCCTGAGAAGGAATCATTTATAGAGTGAATAAAATATGTCTCTAAATAAGAATCGACAAGTGAGCGTTTGTTCGGTACACTTTCTAACCTTTCTCGAACGGTCAATCAGGGTTTTGCTTTATTGCTTACCATTTCCATTCCACAAACATCCTGCAGAAGGAAGTTCACCGAAAAAGGACATATGGCAGGCACTCGCCCGGTAGCGTAATAAATACGCTCAATATCAGATGGTGACTCAGTGGATATACATTAAAAAAAACAAACCCACGATAAAAATGGATCTTCGATCGACCCCTTTTGGCCCTGTTGACCGATCTACCAGATTCGATCTTTCCTTTTGATTAATGGGTCAATGTGTTTGGGCGCATTTTTTTTAACATAGTTCCAAGAAGACAAAACAAACTTGATCATTATCAGATCATCTTTCTTATTGACATCCCTTCTCAGCACGATCGTGGCTTCCTTAACGAAACGAAAGGAAAATCGATCGATTTATAACCCTACAACCCCGGTGCCTTTTTGCTCCTCGTGACGCATTTTCGTGGGCGGTGTACCCTGATTTTTTTTTATTTCGTATTGTTGATTATTTTGTAATCTTATCGATGTTATTCTCTCCGATCATTCGGACGGATTGCGTTTGATCAGTTGCTTTCGATTTCGATCGTGGTCCAGCTGTGGTACGAAACCGCACCGTATGCTGTCGACCCGTAACGAGCGAGAAAAAAGGATTGTCTGTTTTTGTGACCCCCTTCGGCCGTGGACGGAACGGAAGCGGCCACGTATCCTGTTGGCTCGTGGCTAACACACGCAACGGGCGCATCACTTTCGATTCATTTACATTTACTCAACTCTCCGCGTCTATTTTTTCCCCGTCTGTCGCTCTGTCCCATACTACACCTTTTCGAAGGGTTCGTAGGGTTTTTTTTTAGTTGCCGTATTCCTTGCTCCTTAATTCACTTTCGCTTTACGCTGGCAAGGTACAGTGGCTCACCTGGCTCACCGCGGAGTTTACTCGCGGCAAAGGTGGTAGCGCTGGGGGTTATGCGTCGCACGTGGATTTTATTCGTGCGCGCGCGTGCTTCCGTGCGCTCGTTCAAGTGCACGCTTTAACCCGAGGATCATCATCATGCTTCTGTGTGTGTGTGTGTGTGTTTTTTGTTGTTGTTGCTCTATGAATATAAAAGGGTTCTTCCTTGGCGTTTTGTCTTATCCCGTCTGTCGCTTCCACGAAAACGGAAGCGAACTGGAATGAAAATGAAAGGGAAAAGGGTGAACCTTATGCTCGATCCACTCCGGAAGGTGTTGATGTGGTCGGCATTTAAACCCGTCCTTTTTTTTGTATTAATCAAATGAGTAGGAAAAAATCGGTCGAAAAAAACGATACTGTACACGGAGCGGTGCGAGTAGATCATGCGTCATAAAAAAGTGTGTATTAGGGGTCAACTTGTTTTTTGTTTCGCTACCCGTACGATACACACCTTGTCTGGGGGGATGCATATTTTTAGCCACCCATCATACCTTAAACCAACGACTACTTGCCCGAGAATGGCCTTATACTCGTCAAGTTTTTTTTTTATTTTGATAGTCGTGTATACTCAGCTGTATTTACAGGGCTACAGGGTAACGCATCTCAACTACCATTCGGTGCACATCTTTCAGATGGAGGGCACAATCAATGCACGACACACACACTTAATCGCTGTGGTGGCGGTGTGTGGGTGGCATGCGAAAGGTCTCCGTCTCCGATCGAACACTTCAACCCCGTACCGACCGATCGTGGCGTTATTTGTTCATTAATCTTTTTTGCTGGTTTCGATGGGCAAGACCGAGCGCGAGATGATTACCATAAGCATCGATGACGACGGTACGGTCGGGAAACACACGTGGCCGCACCTTAAAATCGGTCGTGCAATCAAAACCGTGAATTGCAAGCGTTTGCAGCGGAATGCCAGAATCGGCCGGGACGTCGACTGACGACCGAAGCACGGCGGGATGGGGTGTGATGCCGTAGACATTATCGACATCATCCCGTAGGATCTTGGGCTTGGGGCGTTTTTCACCGTCCGGGTGATGACAGCATCACCGCGGTGGACAATTCGCCAGAACAATGCGCACGCGAGAAATTGGCACGTACTTGCGTGGGGCCCTGTGGGGACGAGATGTAATTGCAGGGTTCGCTTTCGCCCATTTTCGTACCGAAGGGGCGTGTACGCATGTATGTCTCACTTAACCGGCACAGGTTCCGGTGGGGGGATACTCAGGACCCCGGGAGAAAAGGGATCTTCCGATCGTCGGGTGATTAATTGTCATTGGTAGGTGTGCACATTGTGCACTGTGTTCGCACAGGGACGGTCAATTCTATAATGGGACGGTGTCTAGAAATTGGCGTTGGCGAATGGAAAAACAATATCATCATTGTTGTGGTGGAAGTTTATTCCTCCCTTTTCCAAGCCGAATTCATCCCACAACGCAAACTGTCTGCAGTGCCAGTCTTCAGCATTATGTCCTTTTCCGATCGTATCCCTTATAAAGTTCGTTGACTTTGATGATATAGACATGAATATGTTTGCCCTACAGGAAATGTATGTATATATCACTTCAATATAGAACAGTCGTCTCTCGTCTCTTTTGCAACGCTTCTTCAACAACAGCCCTAAACCTATTACATCTCACATAAAACTAGAACACAAACTGATGATTAGCCATGATAAATGAAGTGAAAATCGTGTCGAATTTGGCTTTAAAGTAATCATAAAGCTCAACAAAATTGGAAATTCCTCCTGCCTATCGCTATCGAAAGGCGGCGATTCACATATGGGATGCTCTTTAAGGCCACGGCTCATAAATGCCGTAGCCAACTGTTTTCTCCGCCCTGCGGTTGTGTCGCTTTTTTGTTGGTATTTGCCCAACCATCCCCCTTTTAGAGGGCAGAAAGAAAAAAAAAACAGTAACACAAAAAAAAAACCCTCACACAAACCGGACAAAATCCAGCCGCTTCCCATTGTACGTGCCCGGAATGATGGCATCGGTGAAAATGTGTCAAAAATCGAAACACTAAACCGTGGACGGAAAGGGTGGCACGGGGGTAGAGGAGTCAGCAAATCAGGAGGCACTCCGCTGGCTGATTAAGTCTTGTCAGGACAATAAAATAAATGTTCACCTCCCTGTTTTTTTTTTTGCCATTTCGATATTTATCAAACCGGGCTCGTATCGAAGGTGATTATGGTCACACCGTGTTCACGCGGGGCAGCCCATGGTCCCATGTTCCGGCTACGGTCAATTGGATGCGGTAGTTTTTCAATCACCGTGAGCTAAGATAAAAAAAAATCCGAAGCCACCGTCATCGGGGCGGGGGGTTTTAAAAGAATTCACTTTGAAGAAGGCTACGGTAAGTAACAAACTCGGGCCCAGTAGTTACCGTACCGTGCACCCTATTGCTTTTTTTTTTGTCTAACCATACGTTGTCCATAACGGCCATCCTTTGTCACTGTAAAACGAGCACAGTACCAACAGCGCCAAAAAAAAGGGAAAAATCCTGTCCGGTGTTTGATAATGGTTTTTGTGCGGCTGTTGTTTTTTTAATAAAAACACTATAAATTTCCATAACGCAATATATAGAAAAGTCCCCTTTGTGTTTCCGATAGGTGCGAATGTGTGGGGGTTGTTTTAGGCAGTGGAACTTTACCAAACCGCCAAACCCAGCGGCCAGCGTAATGGGATGTAATGGAAGCGAACTCGCCAGGCTCGCGTACGTACGAGATGGATGTGGTGGACCGGTGTGCTACAGATATGTTCGCGGTTGTAAGATGCTGCAATAAAACGTTTTTCCCGTGAACCATCTGCTACTCATCCGGTCCGTGGCATCCGGTTATGTTCTCTGCGCGTGTATGTGTGTGTGGTGGGGGATGAAATGCGAACCACCATTTAGCTTCCTTGGAGCCTTCTTTCGAGGAGGGGTAGTAATGCCCAACCGTCGTTGGTTACACCAAGTGTCCGCTCATTGGTATTCAAATGATGCCCGGAACGAAACGCGTTCGCGTATGTGCAGTCGAAACGTAGGTCTTTTGGGGAAACTTTTTCCCGAGTAAAGCAGACGGGAAAATTGCAAAAACCACAAACCCATATGTGGGTTATGGACAGTTGAAGCACGTTAAATTTGAGTGTATGTTACATTTTTCGAGCACCACAAATGGATGAAATTTTCACTAGCACACCAGCACTGAACCTTTCAACCCCGCGACCATAAACGCAATGTCTACTATGATTCTTGAACCTTCAAAATAAATGGGGAAAAATCAAACAAAGAAGAAAAAGGAAAAAATTGCAGCTATTTTTTAATTAAAACATTCGTGAAAGCGTACTCACTTGCAGCTGGTTCGATGCACATGCACGGTGACCAACGTTCCATCACTACCCATGGTTTGTGAGGGGGGAGGGGGATGCAATTTTATAAACAGGACATTGCGAATCCGCACGAACGGGCACATGTAAATATTGTGCCAATGCGAAAGCCCTCCCTGCCGTATCTTTAATCCGGCTTCGGTTTTTGCATATTGCAAAGGTAGTGGAATTAATACGGATTGCCGCTGGGAGTGAATTCCATCAAAAACATTTCCAAACCCACCCCGATTCCCCTTTCAGACTCTTTTACCCCGCGGGTTGCATTCTATCTGGTTGGTGGTTTTGCAAATATTTATATCATTTTCCGGCTATTTTTTGTTGCGGCTCTCTAGCGGGAAAACTACGCCCGCCCGTGCCGGCAATGCTTTGATCCACGGCGGATGCGCAACGTTTATACAATGTGCGACAGAACCATCACCCACTACAAAATAACAAATAATTCATCTCGTAATGTTATTTATTTTTAATCGTATCTATTTTCTCTCTCTCTCTCTCTCTCTCTCTCTTTGTCTGTTTGTTCTTTCCCCGTATTCGTTGTATGTCATGCAGAGCCGAGCAACTACGTATGTTCCACGTGCAAAACCAAGTACCATTCGGCGTGGCGGTTGGTGCAACACGTCCAGCATGCACACGGTGTGAAGATTTACGTCGAATCGTTGGCGAGCACCGGCAACCAGGACGGTGGTGCGGCACCGACCGAAGAATCCGATGCACCGGAATCGGCAGCCGCTTCCGAGGAAGCGAACGGACCGGCAACGACGCGTCCGGAGTCACAGAAGGTGACCGACATTAGTGACGAGCCGGAACCGATCTTACCACGCTCGAGATGTGCAAGCCGCAGCCGAAATGAAGATTCCATCGAGCGGGAACAGGAACAGCCGCAGAAGATCCGGTCACCAGCGCTCAAAGAAAAGGACACACCGAGCAATGGGTTGGAGCTGGCGGCCAGCGCCGCAACCGCGAACGGTGTGGACGCTGAGTCCGACGAGGAGATGGAGGTGCGAACGAAGCGACCGAAGCTGACCACCACAACCAGCAGCAGTTCGAACGGAAGTCACAGTACGGTCAATCACACGATGGAGGTAGCTCTGGCACTGACCAGTCCGCAGGCTCTCACCACCACGCCACAATCACTGCGGCAATCGAGCACACCTCAACCACCAGCGGCGCCCTTCAACGCGACCACTCCCTCACCATCCCATCCCGTGCACCATTCGCCACCATCCAGCAGCGTGATCACGACAGCGCCCTCGCTAACACCGTCGCGCAGCGAATCGACACAAAGCCTTCCGCCGACGTCACTGCGGGCGCACCACACGCTACTGCCACCGCCCGAGCTGCATCCAAACCCGTTCGGATTGCTCCGAATGCCACCGCACCATCCGCACAGCCCACTGTTCGGCCGGGCGCACCATGACTTTCGCATGGAGCACCTGATGTCGGAGCAGTTCCGCAGCCACGGGCTTAACCTTGCGGCGGCGGCCGTTGCCGCAGCGAACCAGCTAAAGTCACACAGTCAGCAGTTCAACCCGGCGACGGGTGCGACCGCCTCCGAACGTCCACCATCGGCTGGAGGTGCCGCCCTAACGCTCACGCCCGGTGGAGGGCTCGAACCGCACATGGACTACTACTCCCAGCGGCTGCGCCAGCTCGCCGGGACGACGAGCCCGGGTGCGAACCTAACCTCCAACTCCTCCAACTCACCCAGCCCGCGCAAACAGCAACACTCACCGTCCCACTTTGCCAGCCCGTCCCCATCGCAGCTGCCTCCGACGCCGCTAACGAACAATTCGCGACC